>NC_081419.1:137760999-138087249 GCF_949786415.1 Peromyscus eremicus | reverse complement strand
CTAAAGTTTTCCTGCCCAGCCCACAGTCAGGACAAATCTCTCTCATCTGCCAGTCCTACAGCCTCTCAGACCCAACCAAGTAAACACAGAGACTTATATTGGTTACAAACTGTATGGCTGTGGCAGGCTTCTTGCTAACTTTTCTTACAGCTTAAATTAATCCATCTCTATAAATCTATACCTTGCCACATGGCTCGTGGCTTACCGGCATCTTCACATGCCGTTTCTCATCGTGGCGGCTGGCAGTGTCTCTCTGACTCAGCCTTCCACTTCCCAGCTTTATTCTCCTCCTTGTCCCGCCTACACTTCCTGCCTGGCCACTGGCCAATCAGTGTTTTATTTATTGACTAATTAGCAACACATTTGCCATACAGAACATCCCACAGCACTCATATATGCTTGAGCCACGCCCAGTAACTCATTCACTTCCTGTTGCTTGCGGATCAAGATGTACCTACTTCCCCTCTCTCAGTTCCTTCTCCAGCACCATGTCTGCCTGCATGCCACCATGTCCCATCATGATAATAGTGGACTGGACCCCTGAACTGTAAGCAAGCCACCCAATTAAATGTTTTCCTTTATAAGAGTTGCCATGGTCATGGTATTTCTTCACAACAGTAGAAACCCTAACTAAGACATATGGGTATGTTTGTATTTTATGGAGCTTCTACAGTAGTAAGTTTCAGAAAACAGAAATTGAAGAAGATAACAGATGATGGCGAAGCCTTATGGACTGATAGGACTAATATTGTGAAAATGTCCATCCTACCAAAAACAGTTTACTGGTTTAGTGCAATACCTGTCAAAATTCCAATTCAAAGCTTCACAGAAATTGAAAAAATAATCTTAAATTTTTCATGGAAGCAATGGAGAGCCGGGATAGCCAAAATAATCCTAAATAAACAAACAAAAAACACTGGAAGTATCATCATCCTGTATTTCAAATTATAGTAAGGAGCTATAGCAATAAAAACAGCATTGTACTGGAATAAAAACAGACACATTGGTCAATGGACTAGAGTTAAGGACCTGCCCACATATAAGTCCACACTCCTATCGCCACGTGATGCTTAACAATGAGTCCAACAAGACACACTGGAAAAAAGATAGCAATTTCAATAAATGGTGCTGGTCCAATTGGATAGCAACATGTAGAAGAATGAAATTAGATCCTTATTTCTTCCTTTGTACAAAAATGAACTCCAAACAGATCAAGAGCATCAATAGAAGATCCAATATCCTGACTCTGATAGAGGAGAAAGTATGGACCACACCAGAACTCATTGGCACAGGAAACAGTATACTGGTAGCACAGACATGAAGACCAATAATTGATAAATGGGCCCAATGAAATTAGAGCACTCTGTGTAGTGAAGGACATCATCATCAGGGTGTAGCTAGAGTTTTCCTGCCTGGACCACAGTCAGGACAAATCTCTCTCACCTGCCAGTCCCGCAGCTGCTCAAACCCAACCAAGTAAACACACAGAGACTTATATTACTTATAAGCTGTATGGCCACGGCAGGCTTCTTGCTAACTGTTCTTATATCTTAAATCAACCCATTTCTATTAATCTATAAGTTGCCAAGTGGCTTGTAGCTTACCAGTACCTTACATCTCGCTTTTCATGGCGGCAGCTGACAGCATCTCTCTGCCTCAGCCTTCCACTTCCCAGAATTCTCTTCTCTGCTTGTCCTGCCTATACTTCCTGTCTAGCTACTGGCCAATCAGCATTTTATTTATACAGAGCGGTAACCACAGCATCAGGGTGAAGAGGCAGTCTGCAGAACAGGAGAAGGCTTTACCACCTGTACATCTGACAGAGGATTAGCATCTAGAATATACAAAGGACTGAGAACCAAACATGGGGGAAACAACCCAGTTTAAAAGTAGAAAAAGGGGTCTGGAGAGATGGCTTAGAGGTTAAGAGCACCGACTACTCTTCCAGAGGTCCTGAGTTCAATTCCCAGCAACCACACGGTGGCTCACAACCATCTGTAATGAGATCTGGCACCCTGTTCTATATACATAATAAATAAATAAATCTTAAAAAAAATTCACTCTTTAAAAAAAAGTAGAAAAAAATAGAGCATGGAAGTGAACAGAGTTCTTAATATATGAGAGACAGATGCTTTATGGTTTTCTTTTTTTGCCAGTTTTGGGGTTGGGATAATACTGGGCTCGCAGAAGGAGTTTGGCAATGCGTGTTTCTCCTCTTTCTAATTATGTGACAGTTTGAGGAGCCTTGGAGTTCACTCTTTAAAGGTTTGGTAGAATTTGACAGAGTCTCTGTTTGCTCCTGGGATTTTTTTTGGGAAGCCTTTTATTCCTGTATCAATCTCCTTATTTGTTATGGATCAGTTTATGCTATTTAAATATTCTCAATTTTGATAGGTCATTTGTGTCTAGGATTTTTTCCATTTTTTCTATACTTTCCATTTTTAAAAATATGAGCCTGGTGGTTTGAATGGCCCCTATGTGGAGATGGAAGAGGAGTGGATGTGGAAGGAGGTAAATGGGAGGTAAGGGAGGATGAGAGGAGAGGAAGGAGGGGAAACTGTACTCAGTATGTAAAATAAATGAAAAAAAGTTTAATAGATAAATAAATAAAAGAATGGTCCCTATAGGTTCATAAGCTTGAATGCTTGGTCATTGGGGAGTGGTACCACTTGAGAAGGATTAGGAGGTGTGGCCTTTATGGAGGAAGTGTGTCACTGGGGGTGGGCACTGGGGGGGGTCAAAAGCCCAAGTCAGGCCCAGTTGCTCTCTCTTCCTGGTGGATTAAATCTTTGTATTGTTCTATTCTTCATTTAATCAATTTCTGCCCTGATCTTTATTATTTCTTGCTGTCTACTGCTTTGGGGCTTGGATTTTTCTTGTTTTTTCAAGACCTTGAGATGTACCATTATATTGTTTATTTGAGATCTTTCTGATTTTTTTTTGGACATAAGTTGTCCACTGTGTAGTTTTGACTTGCTTGGAACTTGCAATGTAGACCATGTTTCCAACTGTCTCTATGTCCTGAATGCTGAGATTAAAGACATGTGCCACTACTCACAGCCTTTTCTGACTTGTAATATAAGCATATAGCTATAAATTTCCTTCTTTATTTTGTCTTAGCTGTTCCCCAAAGACTGTAAATTGTGTTTTCATTTCCATTTTCTTCTAGAACTTCTACATTTTCTGCCTGAGTTATCCAATAACCTACTATTCATTTAATAATGTGTATAGTCTCTATGTATTTGTGTAGTTTATATAGTTTTTCTTGCTAGTGATTTCTAGTTTTACTTCATTATGATCTGATAAAATAAAAATGATTATTCTGATTCTTTCACGTTTAGTAAAACTTGATTTATGGTCTAGGATGTCTATTTTAGGGACAGTTCCATGGCCTGCTGTTGGATTAAATATTCTGTAGATAACTGTTCAGTCCATTTGATCCATTGTATAGTTTAAGCCTGAAGTTTCTTTGTGGATTATTAGTTTGAATGATCTATCTAGAAATGCAAATGGTGTGTTGAAACTACCCATTGCTGTAGTATCAGGACCTATCTGACACTTTATGTATATTCTAGTTTGTTTTGTGAGCTTCGTAACTCCAAATTTTGTCAAGTATACACTTAACAATTATTGCATTTTTTTGCTTTTCCCTTCCCTTTTTTGCTTTGTTTTGAGACATGGTCTCCTATACAGCTCCTACTAGCCTGGAACTTGCTATGTAGACCAGGCTGGCCTCAAACGCAGAGATCTACCTGCCTCTGCCTCCCAACTAAACGGATTAAAGGCATGTGACTCCATGACTGGCTTTTAAAATATATTTTATTTCTTAATTATGTGAATGTATATGTTGTGTGTGCATATATCCATTGAATGATGCTAGCTGAGGGCAGAGGCATCAGAGTTACAGGAGGTTGTGAGCTACCAAATATGGGTGCTGGGACCCAAACTCAAGTTGTCTGTAAGAGCAAAAGTGCACTTAACTCCTGATCCATCTCTCCAGCCCCTGTTATATATTCTTGATGAATCATTCATTCTTCTAATGTACAGTGGCCTTCTCTATCCTATTTTTGGTGTGAAGTATAGTTATGGAACTTTAGATTTCTTGGTTTCTTCAGCAGTGAATGACAGGTGAATTCTGAGTTTGACTTACCTGCTAGCTTCAGGCTCTGAGCTATCAAACTCCACAGTTACTTACAGTTGCTGAGATCTGCTTCAGACCAACAATTGTTATCTCTTTTCCTATGCTTGTCCATCCTGGGTCATCATCTTGCCACTTGTGCCTTTTGGCTTTGCTGTGTCCAGCTTGGTACAGCTTCCTCTCTGGGGCTTTTCCTCACTCAGTGGCTGTGTCAGGCCAAATGAATACTCCTTGACCTGTGGCTCTCTCTTGACCTCTAGAAGTTGTTCAATTTTTTTAACAGTAGGTTCTTCCCGAAGCTGCTGCTCTCCAAGTCATGAATGACATTGACTTATCCATTCGAGGAAATCATTTTCACCAATATCTGCAACTGGATTTGAGGCTTGTGAGGTCTTTGGATTTGTCCCGAGGGTAGGACTGTCTATCACTAGCCTGGCTGATCTTTGAGGAGTGGCTT
Source organism: Peromyscus eremicus (assembly GCF_949786415.1). Lineage (NCBI taxonomy): Eukaryota > Metazoa > Chordata > Mammalia > Rodentia > Cricetidae > Peromyscus > Peromyscus eremicus. Next base: position 138,082,654 of record NC_081419.1, on the reverse strand, counting down.
TTGCCCACGGCCACATCCCCAATCACGGATCTGCGTGGCTGAAGCTGTGCTTGGCTTACTTCTTACCAGTGCATCACTTACCTTTTCCTCCCTCTCTGCTCCTTTTCTCTGCTGTATAGGACTGTCCTCAGAGCCAAATTGCCTCTATCTTTAAGAGTTTGGCTGGGCCTGCTCACAGAAATCATCCTAACCAGGCTTGTTGACTCATAGAAGGAAGGGTCAAGATGGAGGGTCATGAAACCTTCACCCGAGTATCCAGCCATCCCTCCCAACCCATTGCATAGAATGGCCTCTTGGGTCTAAGGCAGATGTGTGTGTGTGTGTGTGTGTGTGTGTGTGTGTGTGTGTGTGTGTGTGTGTGTTAGAGTATACAGAGTAAATAGGCGAGGAAGGACTAGGAAAGAGGGCTATGTGGCTATGGGAAAGACAACATCCATGCTGGATACAAACTTTTCTGTGCAACCTTTTTCTGGGGGCGGGATCATCCACACTCCTATAAAGTAGCCCCTCATTTATGCTCTGTAAGTAATCTCAATAAAGCCATTGGTACCCCAGGGTGAACTTTGGTTGTATCATACCTTTGTCTATCATTGGGACCTTAGGGAAGGGTCAGAGGGGAGGTGTGGTTTGTGTCTCCTACAGGGAAAGAATTTTAGCAACAGTGTGTGCACCTGTGAGTATGGTGTATGCATGTGTGTGCACACATATATATGTGGAGGCCTGAAATCAACATTGGGTATCTTCTTCTATTGCTCTCTATTTTTTTTAGACAGGTGTAAATGAATATTTCTTTCCCAATCCTGGCCACCAGTCCCAAATAACTGACACAGAGGCTTAATATTACTTACAAATGCTTGGTCGATAGCTCAAGTTTATTACTAGCTAAAGTCTTACATTTAAATTAAGCCATATTTCTTTTTTTTTAAAAGATTTATTTATTTATTATGTATACAGCATGTATGACTGCAGGCCAGAAGAAGGCACCAGATCTTATTACAGATGGTTGTGAGCCACCATGTGGGTGCTGGAAATTGAACTCAGGACCTCTGGAAGAGCAGTCAGTGCTCTTAACCTCTGAGCCATCTCTCCAGCCCCGCCATATTTCTATTTATGCTTTGCCACATGGCTCATGGATTGTTACCTCATTTTCTACACATCCTGCTTGCCTAGCAGCTGGCTCGGGTCTCCTGACTCCACTCTTCTCCTTCCCATCATACTTAATTTGGTCACCCTGTCTATATTTCCTGCCTGACTAATGGCCAATCAGCACCTTGTTAAACCAATTTGAGTGACAAATCTTTATAGTGTACAAGAAGATTATTCCACAGCATTTCCCCCTTTTTGTCTCATTAAAAAGGAAGGTTTTAACCTTAACATAGTAAGATTATATACAACAAAACAGTTATCAAGTAAGAATCACAGTTACAATATACAGTCTATTTGTATTTGACAAAATCAGAGAAAACATTTAATTATCCATCCTCTCTTGGTGAGTCCAAAGTTTTACATCTAATTTACCCTTTATCATAACTAAGAAAAAAAATAACTATGACTATCCAGTTTTCAAATACATCAAAGACTCCAGAAGGATGAAATGTTACCTAATGACAGGGACATAAGGCTGCCTGGACAGTCATCCAAAGTTTCTCTGAAATGTTGGGGCATCCATCTTTGACCTACAGGCCTACGATATCTGACAGACTTTCCTGTGAAGCAGGGAATTTTGGAGGACTGTCCTACCTTGTCTTGGTAAAGTTTGGCACTTGCCTTTTTTGTGTGTCCTGCTGGTCCAGTTTGAACAATAACTGTCAGCAATTGAGGCAAGGGCATCTTTGCCCACATGGCTAGCTTTTGCCATAAATAAAATAAACTTCATATGGAGTTTCTTTGATGCCCATCATCTTCTCTGAAGTAATTGGTGCTGCCAGGAGCAGATGTGTCTCACTCTCATGAAAAGTCTAAGGTATTAAAACATTTTAAATGCCATATTCTGTAGGTCTTTGAAGTGTTTGAAGATTACCTATCTATCTGAAATATATCTCTGTACACCTAGAAAACCTAACTAACATGACTATAAGTTTGACTATTATAGATGACTATTAATCTGTATTTCTTTGTTATATATTACATTTTTAAATGAGTTGCACAAATATAATATCTTAAACAAGAGTAGAAATATACATATAACAAAATTAACTTTAAATTTGTTTCAATAAACTAAAATTCATACCAATGTAAAATATGTAAGATTAGTAGTTGTTTTTTTGATTAAAGTAGATTCAATAATCTACCCTTTTATCCTACCATTTCTATATCCCTCCTTTTCTTTTTAGAATGAGATCCCTGAATCTAATATCCTTTGTTCAGCTTTTTCCCTGACCATTACCAGTAACAACTTGTAACCAACCCCCTTTAAATAATAGTAAATATCCATAACCCATTTTTTGGGAATGTGGGTGTAGTTTTATAGACTACTTCCTGTTGATTGGGAGCACTAGTAATCTTTGGGGGACCCTGAGAAAATTTAAGATTATGGCCAAGTCCTGACTGGAGTATTCTGTGAGGCTGGATCATCTCAGGAAGCAGCCTTGAAGCTGTTCTTCATGCAGAATTCTGAGGAGACTATAGCAGAGGCATTTTGAGAAGCTGGGTCACCCAGACCATCCCTCTTTAGTTCCCCGAGATAGGGTTTCTCTGTGCAACTGCCGTGACTGTCCTGAAACTCATTTTGTAGACCAGGCTAGCCTCAAACTCACAGAGATCCTCCTGCCTCTGCCTCCTGAGAGCTGGAATTATAGGCGTGTGCCAACACCACCTGGTTGTTTGAATTTTCTTACATTTAAATTTCAGATCTCCCTTCCTCCCTCCCTCCATCCCTCCCTTTTCATTCTTCATCTCAAAATGTTGTCCCAGCTAGTTTTGAAGCCTTGGGCTTGAGTCTGGAGCTCTTGCAGAAGTTCAGAGTTTGGTTCCCAGCACCCATGCCAGGTGGCTTGCAACCACCTGTAGCCAGCTTCAGGGGATCTGGTACCCTCTTCTGGCCTCTATGGGCACCTCTACAGACACATAATTAGAAATAAAATCTGAAAGAGAAAAAGGAAACCTTGGACTCAAAGTAGCCTCCTGTGTCAGCCTCCAGAGTAGCTGGGGCTACAGACATGTACAACTACACCCTGATTTATTTATTTATTTATTTATTTATTTATTTATTTATTTAATTGGGGACAGGGTCTCACTATGTAGCCCTGGTTGGCCTGAAGCTGTCTATATAGACCAGGTTGGCCTCAAACTCACAGAGACCTGCCTTCCTTTGCCTCTTGAGTGCTGAGATTAAAGGCGTTCACTGCCAGTTCCAGCTCAGCTTTATTATTATTATTTTTTAAATCCATTCTTTAAATTTCTCAGGTCGTAAGTGACCTAGAATTCACTAGGCAGCACAGGCTGTCCTTGAGTCCTCTTGCTTCATCTCACCTGCTAGGATTACAGATATGCACCACCATACTTGGCTTCCATTTTCTTAGGTAATACATTTGATTTTACCTATTGGTTTGTAAAGTAGAAAGTATTTATTAGTTTTTTTTTTGAGTTTTAACAACTATGTGTATGTCTGTGTATATGTGCATATGAGTGCAGGTATCTGGAGTTACAGGGGAGTGTGAGCTGCCTAACCTGGATGCTGGGGATCAAACTACAGTCCTCTGCAAGAGTAGAAAGCATTCTTAACTGCTGGGCCATCTCTCCAGCTCTATCTTGACTTTCACAGAGGTTTGATGACTCTTGATTTTGAACACATGGTTTTCTTCTCAGCGTCACAATTCTAATGTTGATCTATCCTGCTTGTGAAATTCTGGTTCATGTATTTTCATTGTTGCACCATTATCCTGTGATTTGACCCAAAATGTCTTAGTTCATCCTCCTGCCTTTGTCTTAATTGGTTTCCTGATGGTTTATCTCTTCTGCTCTCAAATCGTTTGCTCTATTTTATGTTCTTTCAATGAATCACAGCGGTTGAAGAGACGGCTCAGTGGCCAGCAGCACTGGCTGCTCTTTCAGAGGACCTGGGTTTAGTTCCTAGCACCCACATGGCAGCTTACAACTATCCATAACTTCAGTTTCAGGGGCTCTAATGCCCTCTTCTGACCTCTGTGGGCACCAGGTACACATGTGGAGCACATATGTACATGCAGGCAAAACACTCCTACAGATAAAATACCATTACCCCTTTGCTACAAGGTCTCAGTGTATAGCCCTTTGCAGACCAGGCTGGCCTTGACTCACAGAGACTCACCTACCTTTTTCTAACTCCCAGGCAGTGAGATTAAAGGGATGTAGCACCATGCCTGGCAACATAAATAAATCTTAAAAAAAATTCAAAGAACAAAAGTAAAAACAAAAATAAATCTTAAAAATTGGGGTGGGGGTAGAGGTGGAGAGAGGGCTCAGTGGATAAGAGCACTTGCTGCTCTTGGAGAGGACCTAAGTTCTGTTTCCATCACCCAAATCAGGCAGTTCCCAGCTGCCTATAACTCCAGCTCCAGGGGATTGGATATGGTGATATTTTATTTGTGCTGAAATGTGAGTTTATTTGTATGTTAATAAATAAAGTTGCCTAGTGGTCAGAGCTAATAGCAAGCCATTTAGCAGAAGTCTGGCAGTGGTACCACACACCCTTAATCCCGATCACATGGCAGACAGAATCTCTGTGTGTTCAAGGACACAGCCAGCTTGGTGACACATGCCTTTAATCCAAGTACCAACCATAGAGACCTGGAGGTCTGTATAGACAGGCAGTGATGAAGAAGTTATGTGGTTGGGTTTAGAACCAATGAGAAGGCAGAACACAAAGTCAATAAAAGTACAGACACACAGGAAGTAGGTCTCTCTCAGAGGAAGGACGGCAGCAGCTGGTAAGCTAAAGGCTATTCACTAGTGCTCTGACCTCTTGGGCTTTTAACTCTGCATTTGGCTCTGTGTTTCTTATTTAATAAGACTGTTTAGAATTACATTTACAATTGGACACCCTTTTCTGGCCTCTGTGGGCACCTGCACACACACACACACACACACACACACACACACACACACACACACACACACCACATACATAAAAATAAATCTTAAAAAAATTCTCTAAGTTGTGATTCTTTAGGCTGCATTTCCTGTTACAGGTTTTCTGTGATTTATAGTGTCTCTGATGCTGGTGATTGACAAGTGATTTCTAGGTGAGGGGTTAAGTAGGGTAAGTATACACAGGACAATTATACGTCAGTGAAGATTCATCCAGGATACTCAAGACATTTCAGAGTTGAAATGGTCAATCTGAGGATGCTATAGATGGGCAGATCATGGCCAAACCATACCTGGTCACATTGTATTCGGACTTGAGAGTCTGTCCGTGGATGATCATTCTTTTGATAGGTGAAACAAAGCTAGTAGATTGAGATTAAGGGTTCCTTTTCCAGGAAGGCTGACAGTAACCAAGTCAAGTTTTTTTTTTTTTTTTTTTGGTTTTTCGAGACAGGATTTCTCTGTGTAGCTTTGTGCCTTTCCTGGAACTCACTTGGTAGCCCAGGCTGGCCTCGAACTCACAGAGATCCTCCTGGCTCTGCCTCCCGAGTGCTGGGATTAAAGGCATGCGCCACCACCGCCCGGCCCAAGTCAAGTTTTAATCACCAAGCTCTTTAGGCTACCTGAATGATTACTAATAAACAGGGAACAATTTAAGAGATCAGTTAACAAAGTGGTTTTGAGGATTGGTAGACAGGAATCAGGGGGTCTGACAAAGAAAGATTTGTTTGAGTGAAGAAACATTCCAGGTAATGTGAGGGTCGATGCTGCATTTGATTTCAAGGCTAAAATCGAGCATAGGTTTGCTGCTGTGGAGGTACTGCTCAGCTGGATTTCACAGGAGAGGTGACACCAATCTGCACAGTTTGGTCAGCTGTGCTGGAATGGCTTCAGCATTGTCTGGATATATGAGGAATTGCTCAAGAGTGAGAGGCCTAAAGTATGGAACCCATTGACATTCTCTGGACAAGGCAATGGAATGAAGACACAGAGCAGAAGGGCACACAAGAAGAGCCTTTCAGTTTTAATGATTGCAGTAATTTCTCAAGAAAGACAAAATTAGGAACAGGAAAATAGTAAATCAAAGGATTATGGACATTTTCCAAAGATCTCAACGTTGACCTGAATCTTCTTACGTCTTTGTTTCAGATGGCCCATCCAGGAATATCCACAAATGTCCATACTCTCAAGTTCAGGTTCAGGTTCTGGCTCCAATTTTCTGTAGAAAAACAAGATTCATGTTGCTGATTACAAAAGAGTCTCCCTGGATTAGTGTAAGTCATTTCTGTCTTGGGACAATCCTAAAGAATGGCCTCTGTATCAGTTAACCCTCTGGTGCGTTAATCTGTTTTATTCATCCAAAAAGATAGTTACTCCCCAGGGTCTAGCCTCTGCAAAGACGCATTAGGAATGATCAAAAACAGAATCAGAGCTTTTGAGTCACCACCTAGGCCATTCTGTGTCTCCTTTTATGGAAACTAGTCATAGCACTGCCTGGATGGGATCCTAGATGGGACCCTCTAATAACTTGGAAATGGTCAGTTGTGGGCTGGGACTTCACCTGTACAAAATAGCGTGTCTCTCTGGAGATTTAGAAGACCTGAATGCAAAGATTTAATTTGAGGGATCTTGGAGCATATAAGCAAGTCAAGGGCCTCATGATGGTTAGATCTGGTTAAAAAAAAAAAAAAGCAAAAACCCAAACCAACTTCCTATGTTACTTAGTGAGCAATTGTTTACTTTTTTGGTGTGTGTATGTGTGTGTGTTGTTTTGTTTTGTTTTTTAGACAAGGTCTCTCTGTGTAGCCCTGGCTGTTCTGGAACTCACTGTGTAGACCAGGGTAGCCTCAAACTCAGAGATCTGCCTGCCTCTGTCTCTCAATTTCTGGGATTAAAGCCCGTGACACCACCACCAGGCTTCAATTGGTTACTTCTAATAGGCTCATTTTCCTCATCTATCAGGTGAAAATAATATAAATCTACTGTACAGCTATTTTCATTTAATCTTATTTTTTCATATCTTTCAGTAATTTATTCTTTGACAATTATATATATATTCTTTGATAAATATATATATATATATATTGCATTCTGATTATTTTCATTCCACTTATTTTGATCTCTTTGCCATGCCCCTAAAGGTCACTTTCTTGAATCCATGTCATTTTGTTTGTGACCCACTGATTTTAGTTGCGGCTGTACATGTGACCATGGTTGTGGAACCTGATGGACTCACTGGTAGGTGTAAAACTGAAGACCATGACTGTTCTTCACCAGTATCCATCAATAGCCAGTAGTTGCCTGGGACAAGAAGCCTGAACCCGTCTCCCATTCATGGCTGACTGTTTTCAAACTTGGGTTTGTGAAGGTGCAGTATATACGGTTGCAGCTGCTGTGAGTTCTTGATTGCAATGTCTGTGCCTGTCCAGAATATTAGTTCTGCAACTCTGCTTCTCATCATTCTACTCTTATGCCCCTTAGAGGGGATGGTATAAACGTCCTAGGCCTGAGCACTCAGCAGTGTCTTGATCTCTCAGCACCGTGAGCAGCCATGAGTCTCTTCATCTACAGCAAAGAGCAGCTTCTCCAATCAAGGTTGAGAGTAGTCATTTTCTTTGGGACTCGGGGAGGCAAAGCCCAGCTTCTCAGGGAGCTGTGGACCCATTGGAGCTGAAGCCTCGGCCTTGCACTGACCTTTGCTCAGATGCGATGCCTGGCCCGTGGGTGCCTTCAGGACTTCTGGGGCTTTCTGGACCTTCTCCATGCTCTCAGTGGGGATTTCTTCTCTTTTGTCTCAAGCCGTCCTTCAGCCACGGCAGTAGTCAAAGCTTCTGGGGTGGTTGTTTTTGGAGGCTTAGTGAAGCTATTTTAGTGTAAAATTGTATTATTATATGGTAATTGCTTACGAATACCTGGCAGTATAGCAAATAATTGTTCAGTAGACAGCAGCTACAATTTCTCCCTGGACATATGATTTTTCTAATTGTAAAGTCAATAATTTTTGTTGTTTTGTTTTTTGAGACAAGGCTTCTCTGTGTAGCCCTGGATGTCCTGGAACTCGATCTGTAGGCCAGGCTAGCCTGAAACTCACAGAGATCCACCTGCCTCTGCGCTAAAGGCAAGCACTTCTACCTAACCTGATGAAAGCCAACAATTTATTCTGAGATCCAGCCTACCCATTAGAACCTCTTATTAGAACAATCCTCCCTCTTCACATCCTAAAACAGGGGTAAGCCCTTGACTAATTTTCTCTACCCTTGAATCTCAGAGTCTTTCCTTGTCATTCTCCCGAAGATAAAAGATGAGATTAGATTCCTTACCGCACTGTTCGGTAGTCTTCATTACAGGCTACGTCACATTCTAATTTAAGATTGAAGTTATTAAGGTTACCATCACAGCCATTGAAGATAAAACCCTGACACTCTTTGGCAGTTCGATTGTAGAAAAATTTAAATTGTGGTTCATAGCAGTTGCCGGGATCCATATCCATACTACAAATATCTGTGAGAGAAGTTTCCATAGAATTAGAGGAAGATGATTAAGACTCAACAGCAAGTTTGCCTCTATTGAGAGGCCCTTAAAAATTCCTGCTTGGGGGGTTGGAGATTTAGCTCAGTGGTAGGGTGCTTGCCTAGCAAGCACAAGGCCCTGGGTTCGGTCCTTAGCCCTGAAATTAAAAGAAAAAAAAATTCCTGCTTGGGATGGTGAAGTGGCTTAGAGGTTAAGGAACTGATTGGAGTTATCTCTATGGAGTCCACATGGTGGGAAGAGAAAACCAACTCCCTCCAGTTGACCTCTGACCTCCACATGTGTGCTGTGGTTCATAAGTATTCATGCATAAACAATTGCATGCATACAGGTGTACACACACACACACACACACACACACACACACACACAGAAAAATTCCTTCCTTTAGCTTGGAAACATTCTTGTTCAGGGACCCTGAGAGGTTTCTGCCTTTTCTTTTAAAAGTAGAATCATATGGCAAAGCCATGTTTGTCCAACACCAACAATTTGCATCTCCAGATTGTGATCTTGGGCATCGGTTTGGGAAAGGACTGGATTGTGACTGGCTTAGCTTGTGCAAAGTGACAAGGTTCTTTACACCACACACCTTGCAGGGTGTTCCGGCATTCTGCTCCGCCATGCCTCATTACCTATCTTTCCACCGGCCTGCTGAAGACACACAATTCAGAACACACACACACCCCTTCCTACATACTCATCATACAATTTACATTTCCAAATTCAGGAGATTCTGTACTCTGTTGTTCTGAAAGTTGGATTCAGAAGCAAGGGCATGAAAGTCTTTCCTCCTCATCCTATTCTTCACTCTTTCTCTTGTTTTTTCAGGAAGCGCTGTCTCATCTGTTATTGGCTAAGTGGTGGGTATGAATGATTGACATAATCACACTGGTGGCCATGTTGAGTCTAGTGCTTAATGCTCCCCCTTCCTTCCTCAAGCTGCCAGTTTGTAATTTATTCACTGGGGAGACTACTTGTCTAGGCCTAGTAACACACACAATTTTATTTTATAGTCACAAATACTCTCTGATTTTCTAATTTTTGTTTTACATATGGATAAACTGGGGTAGGGGAGGAGATGATAATTGGCCCAGAGTCTCTTCCAAAGGCACAGATCTGCTGAGTGACAGGATCAGAGTTTGGAATCTGAATCAAAGTATAGACTGTATCACTTAGGTTCAGGGATAAAGTCTCATTATGAGTCATAGCTACACTGTAAACTCTGCTGTATAGGGACAATGTGCTCAGATGTTTTCTATATGCCCAGAGCCCAAATGCAGGATATACCTCAATTATATCAGTCTCCAAATTCCTCTCTCTCATTCCAATGCATGCTCTTGGAAGGTCTGAACTCTTTGAAAGATGTCACAAAACCCCTATCTCAAAATGCTTCCAGTCTTTGACCTCCTACAACAGAGTTCTCTCTCTGGAAAGGACTTACTTATACCATTTATTATTTTATCCTCTCTGGACACCCACAAGACCTCCAAAGTAAACAATGCCCCAAGTTAAGGCACTGAAGGTTGGTGGCTGTTGCCACAATAGAGGATCCTTCTGACCCACCCAGTGCAATTGTTTCCATTTCTTCCTCCCTCATCCATAAGGCCATGGATTTACCTTCTGTTTTAACCTCATCCATACCTTTGTATTCATCGCACAGCAGTTTCATAAGTTTGGCAATACCACTCAGTCCTGGGGTGATGAGTGAGCAGAAGATGAAGAATGCTAGGAGAAACCCCAGCTTAGCAGGCTCCATGGTGGAGCAGGCAGTAGGTAGAAACTGTTTAATGCTCTTATACTTCAGGTTTGGTTTGGTGGGAGGGCTGAGCCCACCTAATCCAAGGGCCAGGATTGGGCATTACGAGGTGTTGAGTTAAATGCTGAGTGCTTGAGTACCCAGCCATGAAGCTAAAGGCCCCAAACTGATTAGACCCCTGATAGTGAGTTCCATATTCATGCAGAAACAGTGTGAGCTTAGGGACAGGGCATATGCATATGCTTAACTATGGAGGGTTGGATCACCAGAGCAAGGAATTTTAAAAGAATTGCTTCCTTCCCATGTTCTGGTTTTCTAAAGCAGAGAAAAACGGGCCTGGTGCATTGGAAAGAATGAAGTGTGAGAGGAACAGTGACAGAAATGATGGCTGAAGCGTTTCCTTCTTGCCATTAGTCTACATTAAGTAATCCATATGGACTAAGTCAATATACCCTGAGGTAGGGATATTTGTCCTCACCACTGACAGACACTGAACAGATAGAGGTTAAATTATGTACATGATCACTTACCTATTTTGTAGTGGACACTTGATTTGAAGTTGGCATAAGGTTTAGTAGTGTTCTGTTATTATTATTACTGTTTAATTGTTGGAGACAAGATCTGGCTGTTTACCTTGATTTGTTCAGGAACTTGTTGAGTAGCCCATGCTGGCCTTGACCTTCTCTGATCTTCCCACTTGAGCCTCCCAAGTACTGGGGTTGCTGGCCCGTGCTTTCACACTCAGCTAAGAGTTTGTTTGAAGCACATTGCTACACTACTCTGTGAAGCCACCTTGAACCTGACTTGTTTTATAAGTTTGGAAAAAATGACTCCCATTCACACCCTGGAATCATTTGACATTGGTTTCTTTTGGTGAACCATGAAATAAAGGCCCCCTATCATTTTCTGATGGTTTCAGACTTCTCTTTCATTAACTGCATTCTATTCAGCCACTGCCAATAGCTACAATCATATAATTTTGCTAATATATGTGGATTTGCATGTTTTATTACATTATATATTCCTGTTTCAAAAACTATACTTAATTTCTTGAACTTTGTATTAGGAGTTTTCATTTTCCATATAAAATTCAAAATTAACTTGATAAATTTCTGAGAAAAACCTACCCTAGACATTGTTTTGAGCTGCATTGAATCTATAGACCAATTTTATGTTTATTTTGATCTTTAATAATCTTTTTCAAGAAAGATTTCTGGGGCTAGAGAGATGACTTTGGTTAGGAGCACTGGCTTCTCTTCCAGAGCACCCAAGTTCAGTTCCCAGTGCCTACATGGGGTGGCTTACAACCTCCTATAACTCCAGTTTTATGGGGATCCTATGCTTTCTTATGGCCTATGAGTATGCCTTCCCCAACCCCATACACACACACACACACACACACACACACACACACACAAAAAAAAAAAAAAAAAACAAAACCCAGAAACATACAACTTGCCAAAGTGCAGAGAATAAGAGATTGTAGAATACCCACCCTTAAATGAGAATACACACCATACTCCTTCCTTCAAAGGCCCAGGAATCATTGTGGAAGAAGGATCAGAAGGAGTGAAAGGGCCAGAGATGGTGTATAATTGTAAGGAAACAGTGTCTTCTGGATACAACAGGGCAGCTGCACAAATGAACTCACAATGGTTCATGCATAGGACATGTACAAGCCTAAACCAGACTAAATCCCAGCATGGAGAGGGGAGTTGGACGTGGAGATATTGACGATTGTTAGTTCTGGAAGAGGAAGGGTTGGTTCTCTCTAACAGTGTAGTTCCTCGTAAGCTGATCATGAGACAGCAGAAGGCCATACATCTGAGAACATTTAGGTAGCACAAATTGGCCTAGAAGGGAAAAAATAGGTCACTGAATTGTGTGGGAAGGGAGCAGAGTTGGATCTGGGACAAAATGGCTGAAGAAGAGTGAATATGATCAAAACAGTATGAAATTCTCAAGCAAATGATAAAATTAATAAACTCCATAAAAATATTAAAAATAACTTAAAGAAGATAAAGGTTTCTGATACTTTTCTCATGCAGGCTTTATAACATTATCTATATTTTAATATTATTATAAATGATATCTTTCTGGGTTTTGGTATACCACGTTCACTGAGAGACACTGTCTCAAAAAATAAGGTAGAGAGTTGTAGATGCTTGATTTTTATTAATTAAATAGTTTGAAGTAGGAAGATCTACCTTTAATCTGGGCTACACCTTCTGCTGGCAGCCTACATAAAGGACATGGAAGAAGGCACCTCTTTGTTCTTTGCCTGCTTGCCCTAGCTCTTGCTGGAAAATCCATTTCTTCACTGGCATTAGAGCCTACTTCTTCAGAACTCTGGTGTGTACTGAAGACCAGATGGGATATCCAGCTTCATGGACTGAATAGCTTCTGAATTTTTGAACTTTCTGTTGTTTGAAGCTTCATGTTGATTGTGTGTGTGTGTGTGTGTGTGTGTGTGTGTGTGTGTGTGTGTCTGTGTGTGTGTGTGTGTCTGTGTTTCTGTGGGTATGCATACATACTGTTGGTTATATTTTTCTAGAAAACCCTGACTAACTCACTTGAGCGCGCGTGCACGCACACACACACACACACACACACACAGAATTAATTTTGCAGTTTGAAAATTATACATCTTTTCTGATAATCACAGAATTTCCCCCCTCAGATTTACTCCTATATCTTAATTTAACTCAGCAGCTTTTACAATCAAATGTCTCTTTGTAGTTTAAAATGCCAGACAATATAATCCTGATTCTCTGTTTAATATCCATCTTTATGTGGTTTATTTTTATATTATCTTTACTGTCTCTTTAAAGACTTTATTTTTTAAAACTATTTCTTTATATAACTGTCTATATTAATTTTCTTCTCTCTTCCAAGCCTACACACATTTTTATCTTCAAACACTTCAAAGACCTACAGAATATGACATTTAAAATGTTTTAAAAAACTTAGACTTTTCTGGACATTGAGATATATCTGCTCCTGGCAGTACTCATTTACTTCAAAGAGAAAGATGAGCATTGAAGACACCCTATATGGAGTTTATCTTCTTCTTGGCAAAAATAGCCATTGGGCAAGAAACTGTTCTTGCCTGGACTGCTTGACAAAATGTTGTATTGACTGGACATGCAGGACCCATAGGAAGGTGACCACTGAACTTTTCAAGGCAAAATGGTCCTTCAGGTTCCTGCTTCACAGAAGAAACTGCCAGACATTCTACAGGACACAGAGAAGTGACTGAGAGACTCTAGTCCTATGGGCTAAAGATGGATGCCCCAACATTACAGAGGAACTTATGGTAACTGTCCAGGCAGGCAGCTGTCTCTGTCATTTCCAGAATTTTGGAAGTTGCTTACAATGCTCTTCCTGTTTACTTAGGTAATATTATAGCCTTCTGAGGTCTTTGATGTAGTTGAAGACCAGATAGTTATAATTTTCCTTAGTTATGATAAAAGATAAGCTAGATATGAAACCTTAGATTCACAAATATAGGATAAATAGAATACTTTCTTTGTTTTTGTTTTTGTTTTGTTTTTTTTTGAGCTGAGGATCAAACCCAGGGCCTTGCACTTGCTAGGCAAGTGCTCTACTACTGAGCTAAATCCCCAACCCAGAATACTTTCTTTGAATTTGCCAAATATAAATAGACTAGATAGTGTAATGGTACTTCTTTCTTGATAACTGTTTTGTTATATATAATTTTACTATGTTAAAGTTAAAACTTTCCTTTTTAATTAAACAGAAAAGGGGAAATGCTGTAGAATAATGCTTTTGTACACTGGTTTAATAAAACACTGATTGGCCAGTAGCCAGGCAGGAAGTATGGGTGGGATAAGCAGACAAGAAAAATTCTGGGAAGAGGAAGGCTGAGTGAGGAGACATCAGCCCGCTGTCCAGGGAGCAGCATGTAATGGCACACAGGTAAAGCCATGGAACACATGGCGACATATAGATAACAGAAATGGGGCTGAGTTTAAGTGTAAGAGCTAGTCAGTAGTGAGCTTGAGCTAATGGCTGAGCAGTTTTAATTAATATAAGCCTCTGTGTGTTTACTTGGGTCTGAGTGGCTGTGAACTGGGCAGGACACAGGAAAACTTTCAGCTACATTCTCTGACCTTAGGGGAAGTTACTTAGGATCTGTAATTTTTTTTTGTATACTATTGAACTTTGTGCTGGTGTGATATGTAAGACTTGTGCATTTTTGTGAATTTGATCTTCTGGTGATTCTCTTACTGTCTTTATTGGATTTGAACATATATGAAAAATAGTCACCCCTAGTCCCTGGAATATTTCATATGAGTTGAAATGTTCATTCCTTGTGGATTGATTAGACATTTCTATAAGCCATGTACACTGATGTCTCTGTTTTGATAGATTTTTCACTAACTTATTGTTTTGATTTTCAATTGTTTTAAACTTTGGTTTACTTTCCAAGTTTCATATCTCCTCTTCTTTTTAAAAATTTTACTTTATTGTGCTAAGTGTCCTTAGTATCAGACCTGGAGATACAGCTCAGTGGTTGAAATGGATACTGGACAAGCATGAGAACTTGAGTTCTGATGCCCAGTGTTTATGTAAAAATGAAGCATAGCTGCATGTGTCTGTAACCCCAGCTCTTAGTAAGAGATAGACGGTTTGGGGATACACTGGTAGCCAGTCTGGCTGAAGTGATTAGTTCTAGGTTCAGTGAGAGACTGTGACTCAAAAAATAACGTGGAGTAGTTAAAGAAGACACCTGATGTTGACCTCTGGCCTACATATGCACATATATAGGTTTGTGCACATGTGTACATATACTACACACACTATACACACACCTCTCTATACATGTACATGAGTTGTTGAGGTCTATCCCATCAGCATATTTTAAATGCATAATACCTCATTGTTGACAATAGATATATTATGCACCATATTTAGATCTTCTTTATCTTGTTTGACTGAAACTTGATGCATTTTATTTAATAACTCCCCATTTTCCTTTCACCAGACCTGACCAAACACCATTCCACTGTGAATTCTATGACTTTGACTTTATTGGATACCTTATATAAGCAGAGTTATAAAATGTATATATCTTCCTGTGTACAATTCATTTCCACTGAGCACAACATCCTTTAGGTTCGTTAACATTTTGCAAATGATAGGATTTAATTATTTTCATGGCCAAATAGTATTGCATATATAAGCCAAAATTTGTTTGTCCTTTTTTTTTTTTTTTTTTTTGGTTTTCCGAGACAGGGTTTCTCTGTGTGGCTTTGGCACCTTTCCTGGAACTCATTCTATAGCTCAGGCTAGCCTCGAACACACAGAGGTCCACCTGGCTCTGCCTCCCAGTGCTGGGATTAAAGTCGTGTACCACCACCGCCTGGCTATTTGAAATATTTTGCATGTATAAATGGCACTAAACATTTTTAGCCATATCATGATTTAATCAGTATGTCATTGTGTGTGTGTGTGTATATATATGTGTGTGTATATATGTGGTGTGTGGTTTATGCACACATGTATGTGAATCAATGCATACCCATGTGGAGCCCAGAAAAGATGCCAGTGTCTTCCTCTACCCCTCTCCACCTAATTTTTGGAGCAGAATCTCTCATTGAACCTGAAGCTCATTTTTTTGGCTAGGCTGGCTGGCCCATGAGTTCCCAGGATCTATATGTCTGACTTTGCCTCCCAACACTGGGCTTCTAAGTACACACAGCCATGCTCAGTTTTCACATGGGTGTTGAAGATTCAAATTAAAATCCTTTTGCTTGCATAGCATGCTCTTTCACCCAGAGAGCCACCTCCCCATCCCCTTACCAGTCTGTCTTTCTAGGCATGATCTTCACTTATTTTGATGACTGTGGATCTTCAGTCTTCACACTCACCAAAAGACAAATGTGCATCCAAATCCTTTCAAACTGATTAAGATAAAATATTGGAATTTTATGTCTTGTACAAATTAGAACTAAACACTAATGCACTAAATGTAAAAATTTTTTCTTCTATACTATCAAACCCTGTGAAAGTCTCTGTCATCATGATCTATAATTAGCCATCATTAAATAGATATCAGGGTTGAGCATAGTGGCAGATGCCTCTAATCCCAGCACTCAGGAGGCAGAGGCAGGTGAATTTACATGAGTTCAAGGCCAGCCTGGTCTACATGGTGAGTTCCAGGACAACCAGAACTATGCAGTGAAATCCTGTCTCAAAAAACAAAACACACACACATACACACAAATCAATCAACCAATAAATAATAATAAAAAAGAGACATCAGGCTCATATGGCTTAAAGCAATATATTATATGATGGTGGGTGATGTAATGTCTGTTTTTGTTATATATGCTAATGCAGATGATAGCCACTTGTGGTTATTGAACACTTGAAATGGCTAGTGAGACTGAAGTACATTGGCTATTTATTTTATTTATTTTTTGGTGATTTTTATTAATTAATTGATTAATTAATTTACTCTTTTCTCATATATTACATCCTGACCACAGTTTCCTCTCCCTCCACTCCTCCCAGTCCCTTCCCCCCACATCCCCTCTCCTTCAGATCCACTCCTCCTGTTTCCCTTCAGAAAAGAACAGGCCTCCTGGGGATGTCAGTCAAACATGGCATACAAATTTCCAATAAGACTAGGCATATGCCCTCATATCAAGGTTGGGCAAGGTAACCCAGTAGGAAGAAAAGGGTCCCAAGAGCAGGCAAAGAGTCAGAGATACCTCCACTCCCAGTGTTAGGAGTCCCATAAGAACACCAAGCTACACAACCATAATACGTATGCAGAGGACCTAGACCAGACCCATGCAGGCTCCCTGAGTGCTGCTTCAGTCTCTGTGAGCCCCTGTGAGGCCGGGCTAGTTGATACTGTGGGTTGTGTTCTTGTGGTGTCCTCAACCCCCTTTGCACCTACAATCCTTCCTCCCGCTCCTCTGCGGGATTTCCAGAGCTCTGTGAAGACTCCTAGTAAAGGGGGGTAGGGAGCCGGAACCAGCCATCTTCTGTTACCACGCAAAGCTTCCAGTGGTGGGACTGGGACATCAACCCAGCCACAAAACCTTCCACCTACAATCTATCCTGCCTGCAAGATGTTCTAGGGTAATGGTGGTACAGAACTTGGAGTGGCCAACCAAATGGCTGGTCCAACTGGAGGCCCATAGCATGAGAAGGAGCCCATGCCAGTCACTGCTTGAATGGCCAGGAACCAGAGATCTAGAATAGAACCGAACACAGCTGACCAAATAAGAGTCAAAGGAAGGACTTCTAATGATATTTCTGCTGTGCTCACAGATGAGCCTAGCCCAATTATCATCAGAGAGGCTTCATCCAGCAACTGATGGGAGCAGATGCAGAGACCCACAGGCAAACACTAGTCAGAGCTAGGGACTATTTGGTTTTATTATAATTAACACAAATGTCCATATTCAGTGCCTAAGAGTATTATAGCTCAAATTTGAGTAACTAAGGCAGTAATTGCTGTTTTGAAT
The DNA here is from genome assembly GCF_949786415.1 of Peromyscus eremicus. NCBI lineage: Eukaryota > Metazoa > Chordata > Mammalia > Rodentia > Cricetidae > Peromyscus > Peromyscus eremicus. The sequence continues at coordinate 138,064,798 of NC_081419.1, read as the reverse complement.
GGGCCAATGTGAATGAGAAAGACCTGCTGGGCTCACTCAGGGCAACTTGAACCATATCTGTTTGGCTTCTGGTGGTAAAAGGAGGGTTGTAGGTTTTTCTGAACAGTCCTTCTTGCTCTGGGTTAGGGGTTACCAGGGACACAGCTGGGTCAGAAAGGCTTCTCAATAGAGAGGGGTCCGGCTGGAGTTGGGATAAAGTTCACTCAGAGGGTGTGCAACAGACAGAAAAGATGACCTGTGGGACTAGGTGGCTGGACAGACTGGTGCCATTTGTGGGGGCTCTGCAGGGGGCACAGAGTCCCCTGAAAGTGTAGGACAGGCACTGAAGTCACTCTTCAGTCAGCCAATCTGTTCGTCGTGAGCTTTCACACTTCATCTTTCGAAGGTGCACGGACTGTCTATGACTACATCCTGCTCTCTTCCAAGATTAGAGAACACTTGTTTTCATCAACTTGAGTTAAGTCAGACAGAAAGGAGAGAAATGAACAATAAACTAGTCAACCAACCAACTAAACATTTATATTGGAATGTATACTTTAGATGAATATTTATTTAGTGTGTGCGCACATGCACACGTGTATGTGAGCGACAGTGTTCACGTGGAGGTCAGATGACAACTTGTGAGATTTAGTTCTTTTCTTCCACCATGGAGGACTGGGGGAATCAAACTCAGGCCATCAGGTTTCTTCAACAAGACCGAATCTGCTGACTCGTGCCACTGGCCTCCTATGATTTCTTTACAACAAGGATTTTGGATAAAGGATTGACTAGACACAGGCAATAACATTCTTGGACTCTGCCAGCAGCCTTGTGAGGGGTTTGAACACATCATCTCATTTCATCTTCATAATATACCCTAGAGTTAATAGGTCTTCATCTCTGTGTCTCTGAGGATTAGGAACTGCCCAATCTAACTACATCAGCAGAGCCAAGCTGGACTGATTCCCAACATTGCACAGAGCATCTTCCTCTATTCCCATGTCTTTCTGCTGCCACAGCTTTGGATTATCGAAAAGGCTGCTGTGCTGGCTGATGGCCAGGGTTATGCCCCTGCTGTAGCAGGAAGTAAACATGCTGGACTCGGCAGGGGCTGTGAAAGGGTGGACGCAGTGTTCACACACCTGCTGTGTTGTGCTCGCCTTACCTGCTTTCATATAACATTCTCTCTCTATGAGATTAGTGAGAGCACTTGGGGCCGAGGTACCACTATTCTTATTTGGAAACTCTGGGGACATCAGACCATCAACAGACCATAAACTCTTACACTTCATTTTTAAAAATCCATTTTATTGTTTTATATATATATATTGTGTGTGTGTGTGTGTGTGTGTGTGTGTGTGCTCCAAACTCTGGTTTTCAGGATAGAGAAGCAAGCAATCCTAACCACTGAGCCTTTTCTTCAGCACAGCTCCTACGTTAAAAAAAAAAAAAAAGATGCTCTGAACAAAAGCCACCAAATAATAACTATCCTTTCTGTTTTGGTGGTGAAGAGGCAGGGAACTCCATTCTATTTGCCTACTTTTTGTAATCTCAGTGAAGTTATAGAGACGACCCCCTCCACCTTTTCAAAGGGCAAACACTTAGAACCTGGAGAGAGCAGCAGCATGTGTACTTTTCTCAACTTCGCAGGGTCTCCTCAGTGACCGTGTCCTTCTATCCATGTAACCTTGCTTTATCCCCACAACATTCTAAGGCACAGATGGCTTCTTTCTCTTTCGCATGAGCAGGTTTATTGTCTCACAGAGGTACAGTGAGTTAACCAAGGACTCATAGAGCATGAAGGACCCAGTCTGACCTCCTGCCCACGGTGCTTGCTCACTGAAGGCTGGAACAGCCTGAACCGTGGCAAAGCCTCAGGTCTGAGTGTCCTGCAGTCCCCTTAGGACACGACTCTGCTTCTTTATGTTGTAGACCCCACTCTGCCCCCAGGAAATGAGTTCAAAGACAAACCAGTGAAGTGAATGGAGAACCAGGCAATCTGGCCATCAAGAAGGCTGTTCTGGCCTTGTGAGAATGCTGGGGATTTGGAGGAAGGCTGGAAGAGGAAGAGGAGGTCTCACACAAGGAACCAGGAGAAGCCTACCCTCATGCAATGCACTGGGGAGCATGCCTCGAATGTCAAGCCTCAGGAGGAGTCTTGAATCTCCTGTGTCTCCTGTAGAAGAGAAATATTTTTAGTGTCATTATCATCATTCTTGTCTTAATGATGAGAAAGCTGATTCAGAGAGAGGGGGTGGTAATTAATTTGAGATCACCTGATTTGGAAATGGTAGACTCAGGACTTAGGTCTAGGCGTTTGACTCCAGATCTACACTATAGCTCTGCGTGGAGTACATGCAGCTGGGCATTTGCTCAGGGCAGGGAACACAGCAAAGAGCAAGGCATTTGAGCTTTCTCTGAAGGAACTCAGCAGTTGAGTCTCCCGCTGTGGGTCACTGAGACTTCATTTGGATCATGTAAGACATGAATAAGTAGAATCTTCATCTGTTCATGAAAAAGGAAAGAAAAAAAGAAAGAAAAAAAGAAAGAAAGAAAGAAAAGAAAAGGAGGAGCTGTCTTACTAAAGGTGGCAGACATGCCTGTACGAGATGAGCATCGGGGTTTCATCTGCACTCTAGAGTCTTTTCTCTGTCCTAGAACGCTTCCTTCCCTGTGGAAGACTCAGGACTAATGCTCATGCCTGGTCAATCAACCACAGTCCCCTTGGTGCTGACCTCCTGAGCCTGAGAACATGGAGGAACTAAGGACAGTGTTTGCTGAAAGAGGACAAACAAACAGAACAGATTTGCTGTGGGGATTTGGTGCCACATGTATGCCCAGATACATCATTCCAGGTAGATGCTGGGATAAAGGTAGATTCTGGGACAAGGGAGGTCCCAGAATAGAGATAGAGGCAACTGGGAAATGTTGGGGGATAGAGGCAAATGGGGAAAAATAGAGGCAGGGCCAGCAATTCACGGATCTGGTGGTGGAGGGCTTGTGGAATTCGAAGACTCTCTTTTAATTAGGAGTTTTGTGGAAATTATCCTTGGTAAAGAAAGAGACAATGTTGGCAATATGGTAATGATGACAACAATAAGATTAAAGGAAAAAGGAAGGAAGAGACGTCACAGTCATGGGCAAGAGGCTTTGCTGTTGGCTTCTGCCAGCAGCACTGGGACCAGGGCTGGGAGAGGAGATTCTTACATGTTTGGCGTCGGGTCTTTGTTTGAAGCACAGACTATCCCACAGAAAGCAGAACAGCACTGGAGATTTCCTGGGCACTCCTCCTGCTGCGTACAGAATGTAGTGCAGTTCTCAGGTTCTGATCTGCAGGGTGGAGGTTCCAAGATATACTCTGGAATGGAGAATAGGTTAGCATGGTCAAAAGAACAGGCAGCAGCAACCTCATCTCCCTTGTGCTCTCTAGAGACAGAAGTGGGTTTTGCCTCTAGCTCCCGTCTTCCTCTGAGTTTTGTCCAGTGATCTAGGGAAGAATATCTGATCCAAGAATATTTGGTGGAACTCTGCACTCATTGTACATTCACGATCCATACAGATCAGGTGCGGAGTCCCCATAGACCCTGGTAGGGTCCATTTCAAGGATATGAACGTGTATGTATGTGTGGTAAGCTAAAACAAAACAAAATAAAAGTGGTATTGGACATCTAATCCGTGTGAACTTATTGTGTGGTCTTGAGAAAGAGTCTTTTAACCTCTCCTTAATGATTTATCCTAGAGCCAACCAAACATAGGTTGTTTGTGTGGAGGAAGACTAAACAGAAGAGGAGTTGGGTATAACCATGAACCCAGCACACTGTGAGTGCTGGGTCAGAGAACTAGGACCCCATTCATGGTTGAGTTCTCAGAGTATCTTTTTTTTTGTGATGGGATGGGTGGGAATTTCAGAATGGGATCCCAAGACTGGCCTTCTCCTTTACCTCTCAGAGGCTCTGCAAACAGAACTGAGCCTCCCCCAAAACATGAGCTATCAGTCATATCCTTTCACTGAGCCCCAAGTATAGAAGAATGCACACATGATAATAGCTCTCTTCCTACTGTGTATTGGCCCACAATCATTCCTGCCCTTGTCGGGTTAAGCTGGGCAGTAGCGGCCAATGAGACAGACTTTAGTTTATACTGTTCCCTGGATGCTAGTCACTGGTAATTGTGCAGTGACTCTGGATTTTACAAAACAAACAAACAAACAAAAAAACAGAATGCAAGGTTCCCCCTCTCCTCCTCCCCATATATCCTCCAAGGCCAACATTATGTAGATTGAACCTTGATTTCTACCTACTTCATTTTCCTGTCTGTCTTGATGCTTGTAAGGTGGGACCAAACATCCATGATGGAACCAGGTATAGCAAAATTAATCAGAAGAATGAGGCTGACAACATTTATTGTAACTAATATTTAGTGGGAAGTCTCATGGTCTAATAAGCTGCCTGAATGTACCAGCTCATTTCTCCTTCCTCCTGTCTCAGTATCGTTATTTATATTATAAGGTTACATTTGAAAAGCCCCCAACCCATTTATTCGGAGGGTTTGGAGCCATGCAATAAGCAAAGAGAGCAGGGGTTCTATCCATAGGGGTTCTATGTCTGACTGTAAAGCTTGGGTCCTTCAACGTGACACTGTTCTATCCATTGTGAAATTCTCTAGATGTCTCCCCCGAGATATTCTCTTCTCCACAGGAGTGAGCCCCTTCCCCCCCTGGAGCCCAAGGCCAGCACCTACTCAGAAAGTATTGCTTGAAACTCCCAGACACCAGCTGTGGCGCTAGGCTGAACACCAGCAGGAACTGGAAAGGTGGCCCAGGTGTCATGGTGCTGGAAGGGTAGGTGGGAAATCCTGGCCGAGGATGGTTGGGTTTGCCCAGACTCTGCCGGGAGGAGAAGAGAAGGAAAGAGGCTCCGAGATGGCTGCTGGGACTGGCCTTTCTCTGCCTGTTACAATCAAGCCGAGCGGGCAGAAACCCAACCATCTCCTACACCTCCCAGCCCCGCCCACTACAGGGACAGGCCCCGTTCCCCGATTTGCTGTGTCTTCACCCTCTTCATGTAGAACTTAAAAATAAAATCTCTCTCTCTCTCTCTCCCTACCTCCATCCCTCTCTTCCCCTCCTGTGTGTGTGTGTGTGTGTGTGTGTGTGTGTGTGTGTGTGTGTGTGTGTGGGAGAGACAGAGACAAAGACAGAGAGAGAGAACTCAGTGTATTGCGTATGTCAGGCACTGATCTACCTCCTTAGTCTTATTTACAGTTTTTTTGTTTGTTTTTTTTTGTTTATAATATTTCCCTATAGAGGTCTTGTATGTCCCTATTATGTGTATCCTCTGAGGCTTGAGTTCTTCAGTGGCTCTCTGAATGGTATCTGGATGACTTAGCCATCCAGTTTTGTTTGTTGCTAATGGGGAAGAAGTGGCTTTTATGTTTTGATCTGTAACTAATTATTATACCACATTCTCCCACTGCCTATACTTTTTCTAGTAGGTTCTTCTTGTGGCTTGCCTCTTCAAACTCAATACCATTCTTAACTCTCTCAGTGCTGACCAGGACCCCCAGTGCACTGCTGGATAGAAATGATGGCGTGTGTTCTCGTATGCTGTCTGATTTGGGCTGGAAACTTCTTAAGTTTTCCCGTTTGGCATAGCCTGTTTTAGCTTCCTCACAAGAACCTCTTTTCAGGCTTAGAGAATTATTGCTATTTTTTTTTCTACATGAACTAAGAGCGTTACATTACTACTTCAGTTTATTAGTGTGAATAGAATAATAGCATTCCAGGTTTGTTCATATAAAGCCATTCTTCTGTTTCTCCCATGACATGGTCATTGTGTATCACTATATTTATTCCATCATTTGCTGAAGTTTGAGATTTTATTTTGAGATAGGGTCTCACTGTGTAGCTCTAGCTGCCTTGGAACTCATTGTATAGAACAGGTTAGCCTTGAACTCACAGAGATCCACCTGCCTCTGCCTCCCGAGTGCCGGGACTAAAGGAATGCACCACCACACCAGGCTTCCCTTACACTATTCTTTTTGGGCTTGTAGCAAATCTACACTGACCTTGTAGAATATGCTGGCCAGCACTCTTTATCTGTTTCCTGGAAGTCTTGTGTACTACAATTAGTTACTTGAATTCACAAACCTTCCCGCCTCCTCTTTTTAGGAGACAGAGTCTTGCAATGTACTCAGGCTGGCCTTGAACACGTGATGCTCCTGCCTCTGCCTCTTGCGTGCTGAGATGACAGGTGAGTACCTATCTCACTACCTTTTTAAACGTTGTGTTTCAGTGTAACTGCACACCCTGGAAATGAGTTTCGAGAAGTTGGCCGAACATCCTTCTGTTCAGCTGTGTCCCCACTGCATGCTCACACCTAGCTACACAGCAAGACCACACTCTACAGGAACTTGTTTAGTTGCCAAGACCCAAGGCCTCGTGCCATTCTGTATGAACCCAAAGACCAGCTTTTCCATTTCTCAAAAAAATGGGATTACATGGTATTGCCACCTTCATTTTTCTAACTCTTCCACTCCAGCTTGTAGGATGTGTTTACATTTATTAAGTCTTTTTCAATTTTAAGGCTCTTCCTCTTAGAGGGTCTATCAGCCAGCAACTTTTGTGCATACACATTTATAATTACATGCAAAATGGTCTTCTTATAGTACATAATCATCTTTTTGTCTCATAATTGACTTGAAGTTTATTTTGTCTGAGTACAGCTGCTTTAATTTTATTTTTTTATAAATTTATTTATTTTACATCCCAGCTGCAGTTTCCTCTCCCTCCTCTCCTCCCAATCTCTCCCCCTACCCTTCCTCTGTTCCCACCCCTCAATCCACTCTTCCTTCCGTTTCAGTTTAGGAAAGGGCAGGTCTCCCATGGACATCAACAAAACATGGCACATCAAAGTTGCAGTAAGACTAAGCACCTCCCCATGTATTAAGGCTGGGCAAGGTGACCCAGTATGAGGAGTAGGGTCCCAAAAGTCAGCAAAAGAGTCAGAGACAGTCCTTGTTCCCATTGTTAGGGATCCCACAAGAAGACCAAGCTACACAACTATAAGATATACGCAGAGGGCCTAGGTCAGTCCCGTGGAGGCTCCCTGGTTGTAGGTTCAGTCTCTGTGAGCCTCAAAGAGCCCAGCTTAGTTGATTCTGTGAGTTTTCTTGCAGTGTCCTTGACCCCTCTGGCTCCTACAATTCTTTCTCCCTCTCTTCTGCAGGACTCCCTGAACTCTGCCTAATGTTTAGCTGTGAGTCTGCATCTGTTTCCATCACTTGCTGGATGAAGCCTCTCTGATGACAGTTGGTCTAGGCACCAATCTATGAGTATAGCAGAATAGCATTAGGACATCATTACACTGACATTCCCCCCTCCAGTCATGTTTGGTTCTATCGTAGGTTTCTGGGTCATCCAGCCTGTGGGTCCTGGTGCCCCAGACAGTCTCGGGGTGGGCTTACTCTCCTGGCATGGATTTTAGGCTAGACCAGTGGTTGGTTGGCCACTCCTTCAACTTCTAGGCCACCTATACTCCAGCACATCCCCTAGGCAGGACAGACTATAGGTGGAAGGTTGTGTGGCTGGGGTGGTGTCCCAATCCCTGCACTTGAAGTCTTGCTGGTCACAGGAGATGACCAGCTCAGGCTATGTATCTGTTATTGCTAGGAGTCTTAGCTGGGTCATCCTTGTAGATTCCTGTGCACCAGGTTTTTTACCTGACCCCAAAATGTCCCCCCTTCCAGTAGTCTCTTTCAATACACTCTCCCTCCACTCCCCCAGCTTGATCTTGACCCCACCTGCCCACAGTCCACTCACTAATTCCCTTCTTTTTCTCCTTCCCAGGGAGATTGGGCATCTCCCTTTGAACTCTCCTTGTTACATAGTCTCTCTGGGTGTGTTATCTTTTAGTTTACAGCTAATATCCACTTATGAGTGTAATTTCTTTTTACTGTTTCTATCCTTACAAGTTCCAGCCTTTGGATCTAAAGTCATTTATTCATTTATTTATTTTGCAAAAGATTTGTTTTATTTTGTTGTGTATTAGTGCTTGTCTGTACCTGTGTCTGTGCGCTGTATTCAGGGAATACCTGTGGAGGTCAGAAGAAGGTGTAGGATACCCTATAACTGGAGTCGCAGATTGTTGTGAGCTGACATATGGATGCTAGGAATCCAACCTGAGTTCTCTGCAAGAGCAACCAGTGCTCTTAACCACTAGCCATCTCTCCAGCCCCTGAAGTAGTTTCTTTTATTTGTTTGTTTGTTTGTTGTTTTGTTTTTCGAGACAGGGTTTCTCTGTGTAGTTTTGGAGCCTGTCCTGGATCTCACTCTGTAGACCAGGCTGTCAGTGATCTGCCTGCCTCTGCCTCCCGAGTACTGGGATTAAAGGCATGCGCCACCACCGCCCGGCACGTAATTTCTTTTAGATAGGAGATAGTTGTCTTTCTTTCTTTCTTTCTTTCTTTCTTTCTTTCTTTCTTTCTTTCTTTCTGTCTTCCTTCCTTCCTTCCTTCCTTCCTTCCTTCCTTCCTTCCTTCCTTCCTTCCTGTCTGTCTTTCTTTCTTCCTTCCTTCCTGTCTGTCTTCCTTCCCTCCTTCCTTTCTTTCTTTCTTTCTTTCTTTCTTTCTTTCTTTCTTTCTTTCTCTCTCTCTCTCTTTTCTTTCCTTTTTTTTTGAGACAGGGTCTAACTGTATATCCTAGGCTGACCTTAAACTCATGACCTGCCTTTCTTTGTCTCCCAAGGGCTGGATTACCGACAGCTTGTGAGTGATAGATTTAATCTTTCTATATGAAGTGGCTACTACAGGAAGGACTTCTACTATTTATCTTTTTATTACTTGATAAACTTAAACACTAACTTTTTTTGCATGTGGTCGGTATTTTCTAGTACATCACTGGGACCCCCTTATTTCCTTTTTTGCATATTTTAAAGTTATTTTTTTCAGTAGTTACCATTTGGTTAGAGTGAGCACTTCAGACAATCCAGTTTCAAAGTATAAAGACTTTGCTTCAAAAGGATACAAAATCTTACTTCTACAGCTCTCTTTCTGACCCACCCCCACCCTGTGTTGGTATTGAGATAGAGGCTGTCCTCTCTTAAGGCTTCACATGAAAGCTTCTTTTTTTTTAATGAATACACTTAATTAATAATAATAAGAAAGAAAGGATCTTTCTCTTAGAAATCTTTTATTGACTTCTCCTAACTGGGGGTCTGAGTGTCCTCTGTGGGCTCCCTCACCACCTTATCCTCACCCTCTGTAATGGAAGTCTTGTGTTTGCTGGATTTTCTGTTTTTCCCACTAGGCTGTGAATCATGCGCTACAGCCGCTGATTTATGCTCCAGCACACAGCAGGGAGGGCGCTGCTCTAGCATAGGAATAAAAAATCGTGTCCATTCATCATTCGCTCTCATACCTGAGACTTTCACTGCTCTGGTGACTCATGTCGAGGCAGAACTGACACAAGCCACACACATCTGTGACAGAGATGAGTCACCAATCCCCTGTTCTGCATTAAAAAGTTTCCTATTCTGAGCTCTGTGACAATGGCCAGGAAAAGGCCAGACCTTCATCTGAACTGGATTTTCAACGCTATTGAGTAGAGGATCTAAAACCGGGGCGTTGCAAAAGAGAAAGCAGGTTTTGGGTTCTGGTTCTGCTGAACTTTTGTGCTATTAGCCAGGATAGACTTGATTGTTTGAGTAGAGAGCATCCGTCATATAACAACCAAATTACAATCAAAGTTTATTTCACACCAACATGACAATCATGATGGATATTCTATACAAGAGGTAACTTTTGCTCCATTTGGTACCCAGGAGCCCAAGCTTTTTCCATCCTCTGGCTTCACTGTGCGCCTAGAGCTCTGGCGTTTCTCTGCTGAGCTGGTAGAGAGGAAAGGCTGTGAAGGAGGCTTACTGTCTGGCTAAGGCCTTGACACTGATGTGGTAAGTAACTTAATCTGCCTTCAGGCTTTTGGCTAAAACACTGACACTACCACAGCCATGCTAGCTGCAGAGGAGTTGCTGCAAGGCCCCCTTATCTGAACAGCCATTCCCATCTCGGTAATTCTTTGCTGGGTCAATATGAAAGTGCCCACTCTTTACATAGTTGTCTTAAATAAGTGCATAAAAGAAAAAAATCAGGGAAAGAGGATATTTGGGAGAGATCAAACTATACTCTGAAACTGTAAGTGCTGGGTGTGAAAGCCTGCACATAAGTCACACCTGTGTGTGGACGGGACTCTAGGAGTTTGCAACATCAGAAGTTCAAATTTGTCCACTCTCTTCTTTTAATCTTGTTGGGGTTCAGTGCCTCCAGTTTATCCCCCTTCTCTTGTTGAAGAATAAGCATCGTCACTTCTGAAAGTCCATTTTACCCTGACTGTTCAGAGACTACCTCTGAAATTGTGATTGACAGACTTCTACTTCTGTATGCGCTCTACCATTTTCACTGTCTGCTACATTTTTGACAGGCACTCCTCTAGTATGCATATTACACGGAGTATACACTGCACAACATATATATTTATGTAGTGTGTATGGGTGCTTGCATGCTTGTGTGTGTGTGTTTTCAAGGGTCACTGGAGTGGAGAATTGTAGAGAAGAGGGGACAAATGAGGAAGGAGGTGCCACCAAATAAGCTGGCAGTGAAACCCATGCACAGGAAGAGATACTTTCAACTGGAGGACGATGTGGATGAGTGACACTCAACCTCACAAGAACAGGAAAGAGTCCAGCACAGTGGACTCTCTTCTGTACTCCAGGGGCTGCAGAGCTGGCTCAGTCATTAAAGTGATTGTCACACATGTATGAGGGTGACAAAAAAGTTGTGTAGTCATAGCACATGTCTGTCATCCCACCCTAGAGAGGCAGAGGCAGCCATAGCCTTGGAGCTCACTGGCCATTCAGCCTAGCCAAATAAGAGAGCTCCAGGTCCAGTGAGAACCCTGCACAGAAAGTAAGAAAGAGAGGAACCGAGGAAGACCTCTGACCTCCATATGCCACACAGGGATGTGTGCACACACATATGAACATTTACACACACACACACACACACACACACACACACACACACACATCCCACACAATACACACACCCGAAAGTATTCCCTATGTCTCCATCCCTGGAGGCAGTAGAGATAGATAGGCATGGCTGATGCCTGGCTTGTTGTTCGGTTTCTGATTTCTACCTCTGGCTCCTCCACCAATTCACCAATTCACTCAGAGTCCATGGCTTCACCTAGATGAACAGGCAAGTTTCTTAACTCACAATCCTGGCAGGGATGGAAATTAACACCCAAGTGTAAACTGAATGGTAAAGGGGCCATTCTGGTCCACCAGGGTTGCTAAAATGGGGCTGGGAAACAAGATGGAGGAGGAGACGGGCATGTCACACTGTACACCTGCTGTGCTTAGACATCATGGAAGGTGTGACCTACTTCTACCCTTACAGTTAATGTGACAAGAAAACACATAAACCAAGTCTGTAGACATCCCAGGACTTTCTCAGTGTTCCAAAGCTGGTGGATTTTAGAATAAAAATTCAAGTTTACATCTCCCTGAGTACACAACCTTTTCAGACAGCACCACCAGCTGGGGACCATGTATGAGGCGGGGGTGTGTGTGGGGTGGGGGCTGGGCGGGCATTCTATGTGCCAACTACAACAGTTTGCTATTTTGATCAAGGAATTACACATAAAGAATGTTCATAATGACTCAGGACATTAATAGTCTCAGACATTGATAAGAGGGCTCCACTGAGGGACACATACTATGGAAAATCATGTGGTTTCTTTTTGAGGAATGATGAATTGTAAATGTTTACATGGGTGAGTAAAGATGGCGGAAGGCAGGTAAAAAACAGACCTGACTTAAAAAGTGAAGAAAAGAGTCTTCTTATTGAATATACAGAGAAATTTAAAGATGATACAGCCCGTTCATGATAACTCATGATAATGAGATTTTGTTTGTTTGTTGTTGTTTTGATTTTATTTTTAGTTATGTGTGTGAGTCTATGTTAGTGGGGGGTGTGTGCATGTGAGTATGGCTATCGGTGTCAGACTCCCCAGAGCTGGAGTTACAGGCAGTTGTGAACTACCTGATGTGGCCAGAGGACCGCTGAGCGACCATCTCTCCAGTCCACACAATAGATCTGTCTGTCTGTCTGTCTCCCAATCTGTCTATTCTCTTTTCTGTACATTACTTCTGTACATTAAACACACAATTAACAGTCTCTTTCAGAGAAGAAAAGGTCTGTAGCTGGAAGGCTGATGCTGGGACAGGAGGTGCTATTCCTGCAGAAGCTCAATTCTATGTGGCACCGCACAGGGTGAGCGGCCATTGCTGTGGAGGAAACAGGTGGCTTGTGCTCTGCCCTGGCTTAGCCAGCAGGGGGCAGAAAAGAGCTGATGCAAACCTCCTGCCTTCCTTCGCCTCTGGTGGAGAAGTCTGCGCCTTCAGGGTCTCACCCCACCGTCTAGGCTCACCACTTCAGTCAGTCATGCTGTTACAGGCTCCTCTGTGATGTTGCTGCCGTCACTGGCCCAGGGAGGACACCCAGAATGGAAGAAGATGCCCAGTAGGGGATGGGAAAGGAGGACTTGGAAAGATGGTACCTCTCTGAACACTCAGTTCCATCCGTAGCACTGTGCTGGCTCTGGGGCATCCCAACCTATGACCATCCTACCCTGGGACCCAGTGCTAAGACTTGGTGAAGGGCACAGAGGAAATTTCTGCAGTGAGTGGGACCCAGTCCCATGGTCTAAGAGGAGCTTCAAGCTTGAGAGGGAGTCTCTTTTGGCAGTTACTGTGTTCACTTGCTCCTGCCCCCTGTCAGGAAGCCAGGCCAGTGAGAAAGGGCCCAGCACTGATCTACTCTGCCACCACTACCCATCTTTCTGAAAGTGCCAAGCATGTAACATATGGCTCGCCCTTCTATGGGAAACTTTGCAGGAAGCCCCTGTGAGTAGGAGGGTTGGCTGCTCTTCCTGAACCCAAATTCACCTCAAGCCACAGGCAAAAGAATGTCAGCAGAAATATCACCCACGCTGCAGTCTGAACGCTTTGTTCCTATCAAATGGAGCAGAATGGATGGCGGGGACCAGGCTCTCCGACTCCCACTGCCTGTAACCACCAAGAGCCCAGTGCGTCTTGTGCATATGTCCTGCCTCTTCCAGGTTTGAGCCTCGCTCTCTATTCTCTCTCACTGTGGCCCAAGGAACCCTGCCAGCCTGGAGGTGCCATTTTGCTCACAGAGCCAGCCCTCCCAGGGAGAGCTGTCCATGTTCTCAAAGTCTGAGAACATTCCTCACTTGGAGGCCAGGATAAGCCAAGACCTGGTTTCCCATCCTCGTCCTCTCCTACCCACACTGTCCAATCTCCTTTTGGGACTGAGGTTGTAGTCAGTTTATAAGGAGGGTAGTGAAAGCTGGGTGTGGTGATGCACGCTTTTAACCCCAGCACTGGTGAGGCAGAGGCAAGCTGATCTCTGAAAATTTGAGGCCAGCCTGGTCTACATAGTGAGTTCCAGGCTAGCAAGGGCCATATAGTGATACTCTGTCTCAAATAAAAAATATTCATAATGAGAGGGAAGTCAGGTGATAAGCCTGAGCCGTGCATGTGTGTATGTATGTGTGTGTGTGTGTGTGTGTGTGTGTGTGTGTGTGTGTGTATGTGTGTGTAACTAGCATGACTAGAAGTGGGTGTTTTCTCTAGAGTCTCTCAATTTTCTCTGCTACCTGAACCCAAAGGCAAGCTTGAGAACACCTATGCGACACTTCCTTCTGTCCATTGCTCGTCTGTGTGGCCACTCTGGTAGCAAGGCCTGGGTTGGGCCGGCTGCCATCAAAGACTTCAGGGCATTTCATTAACTGAATGTGCCCCACAACTCCCCGGAGATGATCCTGCAGCTTGATGCAGAGTTGAGTGATGTGTGGTGATCGGGAGTGCAAGAGCACGACATCAGATATGAAGAAAATTCAGACAGGCAGGCCTTTCTCAGAGGCAGTACCTGTGCTGTGCTTCTGGGCCACTCAGCGGGGGAACACAACAGAGAAGGAAACCTCCTCTATCAGACTGGAGCCTCTGATCCACCTCAAACATCATAGTGTCTGAGTATTTCAGGTTCATCCTCACCCATGGCAAGCCTCCCTTGCCCAGGGAGCCTTGGGAGAGAGATTATGATGAACACCAACACAGACATCACTGTTGTGGAATAATCCTCTTGTCCACTGTAAAGATTTATCACTCGAATTGGTTTATTATAATGCTGATTGGCCAGTAGCCAGACAGGAAGTATAGGTGGGGTGACCAAACTAAGAATGCTGGGAAGGAGAATGGAGGAGCTGGAGTCACCAGTCAGACTCAGAGAAAGCAAAATGAGAATGCTGTACTGAGAAAAGCCATGTGGCTAAACATAGATAAGAATTATGGGTTACTTTATGTGTAAGAGCTAGTTAGTAATAAGCCTGAGCTACTGCCCAAGCATTTATAATTCATATAAGCCTCTGTGTGGTAATTTGGGAAGTGGCTGCTGGGTATTTGGGAGTTGCTGGCAGGACAGAAACTTCCATCCACACATCGTCAGAGACAGGTGGACAGTGAGGGCTGGCCCTCTCAGGGATCTAGCCTATTTCTAAGCATCTTTCCAGGCCATAGCCTGATACTCAGGTAGAGAATATTAAAAAAAAAATCACTGGGACTTGAGAGATGACTTGGGAGTTAAGAGTACTTCCTGTTCTTCCAGAGGACTCTAGTTCCATTGCTAGGGTCCATGTTGGGAGGTTTATAACAGCCTATAACTACAGTACCAGGGAACCCAGCGCTCTCTTCTGGTCTCCATGAGCACACATTCACATACACAGAAATAAATACAAAGTAAACAGAAACATTACTTGCAGGAGTCACAGAGATGAACCAGCTACTGCTGTCCGGAATTCTTCCATTAACCGGGCCTGGAGTTTCTCTTTGGCCCCTTCCAGCCTTCTAGCCGTCTTTGGCTTTTAGCTTCCCACCTTGTCCCACCTCCTGTCCTGCCGTCCTCTCTCTTCTGTCTTGGCTACTCTGCAGAACTTTCCAGTTGCCTCTCATTACCGTCACTGTCGTCACAGACGCCATCACTGGACTCTGCTGCCTCTTTGCTGCTGGCTCCTGCTGTGGCTGCCATGACAGTGCCTGTCCCTGCCTCTAGTCACCCCCACAGCACCGCCACCCCTGTGCTTCTGCCTTTGCTGCTACTTGCTGTTGCTTCTTTCTTTGTGTTCCCAGCTTGGTCTGCTCTAAGGGTGGGTATCAAAGTGAACAAGAGGAGGCCACTGTGGACTGAAGAGACGGCCCAGTGGTTAAGAGCACCAGCTGTTCGTGGCTGCTCACTCCGACGCCCTCTTCTGGCCCCCACGGGTACTGCGTGCATGTGGTGCACAGATATCCATGCAGGCAAAACATCAGACTCTTAACTAATTAATTAACTAATTAATTTTTAAAAGGAACACTCAAGAGAAGCCTAATTTGGGCTAATGTTGCATCACCAGAGGGAACAGCACAGGAGGACGGCACGTGGAGTGTCAGCCTGTTTAAACACCCTGTGTTTTCACAGCAGACCTTGTGATTAAGGGACAATGAAGATCTGTGTTTATGTCAATCTTGGCACTGTTCTGTTTACATCATTCAGAACAGCTGTCCTGACAGGCCACTGGGGCCTGGGCCCCTCCCTCTGGCCTAAGTGGAAACTGTTTCAGAGGAAGTTCAGCATAAGCTCTTTGACAGAGTTGTGTCTGGAATGACAACTTTGGGAGCTGGAGCTGTGGTAAGACAGCACACACACACACACACACACACACACACACACACACACACACACCCCAAAAGCTAGAATAGACGAACTAGAGAGTCTCAGACTGGAAAGCCTCTCTGCTCTGATAGGCTTATCATTGGCCTCTGCCTACTTGTGGCTGTGTTCACACTTTGGGTGTCTGTGTGGTTCATCCTTTTCTGCCACCATTCAACAGGTGAATTCTTCAGGCGTGTGGAGATTCAGGGTGGTATTGAGCTCTTGAACCCATCCAGTTATCTAGGTTGGCGAACTCAAAAGCTGCTGCCCAGCAAAGGAAGCCACAGGGTAAGGAAGTAACCTACAGACTGGGAGGAGATACTTGAAAATACCGAGCCTGATAAGGGGCTAATAGCTACAGTGTAGAGTGATGATGCCACACATCCTATTAAGATTTGCAGTGGTTAAGAGCCTTGGCTGCTCTCCCAGTGAATCTTAGTTCACTTCTCAGCACCTACATGGTGGCTCACAACCATCAGCAACTCCAGTCCCAGGGGATCCGATGCCCTCTTCTGGTCTCCACAGGCACCAGCCATGTAAGTGACGCACAGACATGCATACAGGCAAGACACACACACACACACACACACACACACACACACACACACATAAAATAAACAAAGTTTAAAAGATATACAAAGAAAGCTGGACTCAGTGGCACACACCTGCAATCCCAGCATCCAGGAGGCTGAGGCAGGTGGACTGTGAGCTTGATGCCCCCTGGATTATATAGCAAGATCTTGTCTACAACAAAACAAAACAAAACAACAACAAAACAACAACAAAAACTCTAAACAGTAAAATATATTTAGAGCTACAGAAAACATTTACTACAAGCATTACATTAAAAATATTCATAGACTTAGGGGCTGGAGGGATGTCTCAGAACACATTGTTGCACTTACAGAGGACCTGAGCTCAGTTTCAGTCCCCATGTCAGGTGACTCACAGTTGCCTTTAATTCCAGCTCGAGGGCCTCAGATGCCCTCTTCTGGCCTCCATGGGCACTGCACATATGTGGTGCACATATAAACACATGTAAGCATCACAGATCCCCTGGAACCCAAGTTGCAGGTGTTTGTGAGCTGCATGGTGGGTGCTGGGAACCAAACCTGGGTCCTCTGCAGGAGCAGTGTGATGGTTTGAATGAGAATGTACTCCATAGGCTCACATATTTGAAGACTTGGTCCCCAATTGTTGGGGTTGTTTGGGGGATGTTATGGGGAGGTGTGACCTTGCTGAAGGAAATAAGCCACTGCTTAGAGTTTATGGCCTCATTTTACTTCCAGTTACCTCTCTCTGCCTCCAGATCACGAATGAAGATGGGATCTTTCAGCTTCTTAGTCCTCCCACCTTGCCAGCCACTTGCTGCTATGCTGTCCTGCCATGGACTCTTATCCCTCTGGACCCATAAGTCAAAATAAATGATTTCTTCTGTAAGTTGCTTTGGTCATGGTGTTTTATCACAGTAAAAGAAAAGTAATAACAGTATATGCAAAATTACAAGCAGTACATGTCAATTAACCCTTGAGCCATCCCTCCAGTCACCAAGTCTAGGTGTCACATTTATGTGGCAATACTGATATCTAGCCTCTCTTGGATGAGTCGTATAAAGCCCACAAGACACTCTGTTAGGATGATGTCATCAATGGAGAAATGAACAGAAAGGTGGGTGGCACTTTCCCAAGGCATTACACAGTGCTACGGAGAAACAGATTTACGGACCTTTCACTCCCACAGGCCTCCGAGTGTGTTGTAGAAGGAAGTCAGTGGGGGGTGAATCTTGTTCTGGCACAATCTACACTTCCTAAAGCAAGAAGAAAAGCAGGAACCAGGCACAAGGTCCTGTGTGTACCCACCTTAAGATCTGAGATAGATCTGACCCAATTTAAAGCACTATCAAAATCCAGATCGCGGACATTGATTCCTCTCATCACTTGCCCTGTGTGCAGAGGTTCCACTGTCCCTGGAACTGAGGAGAAAGGGCCACCAGCCTAACGGTGATCAGCGTCTCCATCTGAGAACGTCGTCAGAGGTAGGTAGAGCAAGGTCCTGGATTATAAGCCTGTAGAAACTGATTTGGGCATTGCTTAAACCAGTGGTTCTCAACCTTCCTAATGTTGTAACCCCTTAGTACAGTCCCTCATGTCGTGATCCCCAACCATAAAATTATTTTCATTGCTACTTCATAACTGTGCTTTTGCTACTGTTATGAATCATAATGTAAAGATCTGATATGCAGGGTGGTAAAGGAGTTGAGACTCACAGGCTGAGAAACAAGAGCGTTTCTGGGTGTCCTGGTAAGATGATATTCTCAGGGTAGATGAGATCTTAGTCTATTTTATCAATGCCAAATTCAGGAAGTTGGTAAATATGCCATGTCCATGTAAGAGAACGACCTTTTGTTAGAAGACCCTCTCTGAAGTATTTAGAAAGGAGAGCGATAAATTAAATGAATTCTTTCTCTGTGACACTTCCATTCATACATAAAACTGTACCTTGCTCTTTTTATTTTTGAGACATGATCTCACTATGTAGCCCTGGCTGTCCTGGACCTTGCTATGTAGACCAGGCTGGCCTCAAACTCATAGAGATCTGCTTGCCTCTGCCTCCCGAGTGCTGGGATTGAAGGTGTGTGCCACCATGCCTGGCACGCACCTTGCTCTTTTAATTTATTTTATTTTTTGAGATCTATTTATTATTATTTTTATGTCTATGAGTGTTTAGCCTGCATGTATGTCTGTGCACCATGTTCATGCAGAGCCTGTGAAGTCAGAAGAAGGACCCAGATCCTCTGGAACTGGAGTTACCAGTGGTTGTGAGCAGCTCTGTGGGTGCTGGGAATCCAACCTGGGTCCTCTGAAAGAGCAGCCAGTGCTCTTTACTGCTGACCCATCTCTCCCTGTACCTTGCTCATAATCTCCTTAGTGCTCTCTCCACCCTCCTCCCTTTGCTAGTCTCCTCCTCCCTCTGAAGACATACTTCACCTGTCTCCACATTACCTTCCCTTGTTCCTCTCTCCCCTTCCTGCAGAACTCTTCCTCCCCTTTATAGCCCCCCTCTACTTTATGTCACACACACACACACACACACACACACACACACACACACACACACAGAGAGAGAGAGAGAGAGAGAGAGAGAGAGAGAGAGAGAGAGAGAGAGAACGTGGTTTATATTCTATGTATAAGAGGCAATGTTTAGTCTTCCTGCCTTCCATTATCCTCTTGTGTTCCCACTCCCTTCCCGTTAGATCTTTCCCTCCTCTTCATCACCTCCCTTCTACTTTTGCTGTGGATATTGCTCTGTATAAATAAAACACTGATTGGCCAGTAGCCAGGCAGGAAGTATAGGCGGGACTAACAGAGAGGAGAGAACAAAAAGGAGAGGAAGGCAGGAGGAGGAGACACCAGCTGCCGTCCAGGGAGCATCATATAGAGGCAACAGGTAAAGCCATGGAACACATGGCAACATATAGATGAACAGAAATGGGCTTAGTATAAGAGTAAGAGCTAGACAATGGTAGGCCTGAGCTAATGGCTGAGCAGTTTAAATTATATAAGGTCGGTGTGTTTATTTTATAAGTGGGCTCTGGGACTGGCGGGGCTTGGCGGGAGCTGGAGAGAAATTCTCCATCTACATACTTTCATACCATATATATATTATATATATTTATATACATATTATATACTATTATATTTATATCATACATTACAATAAAAACACATATAATAATGTATTCTTATATTTATGTTATATAATATATAAATATATTTATATATAAATATTATTTTTGTTGTTGTTTTTTTTAGAGACAGGGTTTCTCTGTGTAGCCTTGGCTGTCCTGGATCTCTCTCTGTAGCCCAGGCTGGCATCAAACTCACAGAGATCTACCTGCCTCTGCCTCCCGAGTGCTGGGATTAAAGACATGTGCCACCACAGCCCGGCTATAAATATTATTTTTATAGATTGATAAATATACGTGTTTAAACTGAGATCCCACATATGAGGCAAAATCTGTAATATTGCTGAGTTTGGTTTATTCACAACGGCCTCCAGCTCCGTCCATTTTCCTTCAAGTGACAGACTTTCATTCTTCCTGGCTGAGTGGAATTCTGCTGTGTCTATGCGTCACATTTACTTCCTACATTCATTGATGAGTACCTGGGTTTTCCTACACCCTGCTTGGTGCAGCAGTAAACGTGGACATTACAAGTGTCTCTGGAGGATGCTGGCTTTGATTGTTTCCAGGTGTATACCCAGTAGTGATGCTCCTGGGCCATATACTAATTCTCATTTAATTTTCTGAGGAACTTCGCACTGACTCCCACAGTGGTGGGACAAGTTTGCACTCCCACCAGCACTGAATAAGGGTCTCTCTTTACCCACGTCATCACATTTGTAGTTTGTTTCCTTGGAGATCACCATTCTGACTGGGATGAGACAATATTGTAAAGCAACTTTAATTTGCATTTCTTTGGTGGCTAAAGATGTTGTGATTGTCAGTCTCCATCACCAACTGGATTGACTTTGGAATTACCTGGGAGACACAGCTCTGGGCCTATCTCTGAGGGAATCCCCTCAAAGATCTCACTGAGGAGGGAAGACTTACCCTGAGGGATCACGCCATGGACCAGGGACCTGGACTGGATAAAAAGGGACAGAGGAGAAAGGGAGCTGAGCACAGCAACCATCTGCTTCCTGACTGCAGATGCCATGTGGCCATCTGCATCATACTCCTGTAACCATAGCTACAGCAGTACCCCTTCCGTAACAAGATGGGCTGCACCCCCAACTGTGAGGCAAAGTAAGCCCATCTTTCTTTCTTTCTTTCTTTCTTTCTTTCTTTCTTTCTTTCTTTCTTTCTTTCTTTTTTGAGACAGTTTCTCTGTATAGCTTTGCCTGTCCTGGAACTCACTCTGTAGACCAGGTTGACCTCGAACTCACAGAGAATTGCCTGCCTCTGCCTCCTGAATGCTGGGATTAAAGGTGTGCACCATCACCCAGGAAACCCATCTTTTCTTGAGTTGCCTTTTTTTTTTTTTGACATTTTTTGATAGTAATGAGAAAAGTAAAAAACACAAATGCAGAACATTTCTTCAAATATATAGATTGCGTACATTCTGTTTTTTTGAAATGTCCATTCAATTCATTTGATTTTGATTTTTCCCTCAAAACTGTCCATTTATTTTTTAATTAAGTAATTTTCCCCAGCTCAATCACAGTTTCTCCTCCCTCTCTCCTCTCCTCCCAGCCCCTCCCCCAATCTCCCCTCTCCACCATCCTCTCATCCTCCTTTCTCTACAGAAAAGGGCAGGCCTC
This sequence comes from Peromyscus eremicus, assembly GCF_949786415.1. NCBI lineage: Eukaryota > Metazoa > Chordata > Mammalia > Rodentia > Cricetidae > Peromyscus > Peromyscus eremicus. The sequence continues at coordinate 138,043,669 of NC_081419.1, read as the reverse complement.
CCATGTACATCAGCATCAGAGAGGCTTCACCAAGCAACTGATGGAAACAGATGCAGAGACCCACAGCCAAACATTAGGCAGAGTTCAGGGAATCCTGTGAAAGAGTGGGAGGAAGGATTGTGGCCAGAGGGGTCAAGGACACCACAAGAAAAAACTACAGAATCAACTAACCTGGGCTCACAGGGGCTCACAGAGACTAAACTGCCAACCAGAGAGCTTGCATGGGACTGATCTAGGCCCTCTGCATATGCTATACTTGTGATTGTGATGTTTTAGGAGCTATTCCATGTCAGATGCATGATTGGCAAAGACTTGTCTCCTATTCTGGAGGTTCCCTCTTCGCTCTAATGATTTTTTTTCCATTAGCTGTGCAGAGGTTCCTAATTTCATTTATCAGTTCTTGAAATTATTTCCTGTGATGCTGGAGTTATTTTCAGAAAGCTCCTGCCTGTGCCTACACCTGCACCTGCCTGTGCCTGCACCTGCACCAGCACCTGCCTGTGCCTGCACCTGCCTGCACCTGCCTGCACATGCCCTTGCCTGGTCCTGCATCTGCCTGTGCTTGTGCCTACAGCTGCATCTGCTTGGGCCTGCACCTTCACCTGCTCTTGTCTGTGCCTGCACCTGCACCTGCCTGGGCCTGCACCTGCACTTCCCTGGGCCTGTATCTTGAAGTAATATTTCCCTATTATTCTCTAGTGATTTCAGAGTTTCAAATCTTTTTGTTAAAGTTTCTTCTTGTTTAATTAAGTTAGAATACAAAGTACTGGACTTCATTAAGTCGCTTTCATGCATTCTACTTTATTTGATTTTCCTGTCTTCCCCTCAGCATCCCCTCTCCTTCCTGTGTCATGCCTCCCTCTGGTTGATTCACCTCTTCCACACAAGTACTCTCCTCTTCTGTTGTCATGTTGCATTAACTCATTTTTCCCCTTCTTAAGATTTCTTCCTCCCATCTCACAATCCCCTTACTAATTTCAACACACACACACACACACACACACACACACACACACACACACACACGATTTTTAAAATCTAGAAACCACACAGAATAAATTTTCTCAGTCTAGTCTATTTTGCTTAGCGTAATGACTTCCAGTTGTGCCCATTTTCCTGTAAATGTCATGATTTCATTTTTATAGCTGGATAAAATCTCACTATGTCTGTGTACTGCCTTTTCTTTATTTCTTTATCTGTTGATGGACACTTGAGTTGGTTCCATTTCGTTTTCTTCTTTTACCTTTTTTTGAGACAGAGTCTTTCTATAATTACGTCATTCCTGCCTTCCTTTTCCTTCCTCCAATCTCTCCCATGTACCTCCTTGCACTCTTTCAAATTCACAGCTTCTTTCTTTTTCCTTAACTGTTGATATATATATATATATATATATATATATATATATATATATATATATATCAATGTTTATACTGATATAAATTATACACATTAAGAACATACATATTTCTAAGTATTTATAAATAAAACCTGCTATATATAATATTACTTGCATGTATGTTTTCAGGGCTGACCCTTTAGTATTAGATACCTGTAGCTTGAGTTTTCCTGCCTGGCCCACAGTCAGGGCAAATCTCTCTCACCTGCCAGTCCCACAGCCCCTCAGACCCGACCAAGTAAACACAGAGACTTATTATATTGGTTACAAACTGTATGGCCGTGGCAGGCTTCTTGCTAACTGTTCTTACATCTTAAATTAATCCATTTCCATTAATCTATACCTTGCCACGTGACTCGTGGCTTACCGGCATCTTCACATGCTGTTTCTCATTGTGGTGGCTGGCAGTGTCTCTCTGACTCAGCCTTCCACTTCCCAGCTTTATTCTCCTCCTTGTCCCGCCTACACTTCCTGCCTAGCCAATGGCCAATCAGTGTTTTATTTATTGACTAATTAGCAACACATTTGCCATACAGAACATCCCACAGCAGATACCCAATTGGTATGCTCTTCTCTGGGGAAGACTATTTCTCCCATTCTTAGCATTCCTTAGTTGCTTGTAGTTCTTTGTCCAGGATTGAGGTTCTGTGAGTTTTCTCCCGCTACATGGGTGTGTCTATTGATGTCATCGTTGTTCAGGTCATGTTTGCCAGCCATGTTGGTAAGACTTCATGCCTGTAGTTTCCCTGATATTTCTAGGAGACACACTCTCACAGAAAACTTCCTGTTCCTCTGGCTCTTAAATTCTTCCCAAACCCTCTTCTCAGATGGTCCCTGAGCCTTAGGTGCAAGGGCTGTGTTGTAGATGTATCAGTTGTGACTGAGATCCAGAACTTGGCATTTTGATAAGTCAAGGTTTCCAGCAATTGTCTCTGTTTGTTGCCAAGAAAGGTTTCCTTGATGAGGGTGAGAACTGCACTCAACTGTTGATACAAAGATAAATACTTAGAATACGGCTAGGGATTATGCAGGTTTAGTAAAGTGGCGGCTGTGGGTTCTCCTCCAAGGTCCATGAATTCATGAGCCCTGGATATCAGCTAGGTTTCCAGTACCAGGCATGGTTTCCTTTTTGTTTAGTGGGTCTTAGGTCCAACCAGAGATCTGTTGGCTATCACCAAGGTATGAGTGCCACTACTATACTCTTAGGGTTATTGTGCCATGCTGGTCCTTTCGGTTCATAGGTGTCATAGCTAGGTAAGATTGTTGATTACTTCTCTCCTTTGAAAGCTTTTATGGTGTCTTCTGGTATTCCTCAATGAGGGGTGTTTCTGTTTCCTGATGATTCTAATTAGTGCAACACTGTACATGGATGCCCAAGTTTCTATGTGATATGTTGATTTAGAATCCTTCTAGTACACAACCAAGGGTGGTGTAGCTAGATCATGTGGTAGTTCTATTTTTGATTTTTAGGAATACCCTCCAGAGTGATTCCCATAGCAGCTACACGAGATTACATTCCTATTAACAGTATGTGACTTTTCCCTTCTCCACATTATTGCTAGCATTTGGTGTTGCTTCTTTACCTTTTTAAAAGATTTTTTTTGTCTCTCTGTGCGTTTGTGCATGAGTGTGTATGAGCATGAACATGGTGTCTGTGTGTGACATTTGTACATATATGTGTGCACGTGGGTATGGAGGCTGGAGGTTGAAGTTGGGTATATATTCTACATCACCCTTCACATTTATATTTGGAAACAGTCTTTTTAACCTGAAATGCATGGCTTTGGCTAGGATGGCTGGCCAATGAGCTTCAAGGGTCAGCCTCTCTCTACCCCACTCCAAATGAGAATCAGCCTAGACAATCTGTCAACAGCTGAATAGACAATGAAACTGTGGTGCACAGTGGAATCTTATCATTCTCTAGAGAATACACGCAGCCAATAATCTATTAAAATGATAATTTAAATATGAATTGCTGCTAGACTTGGTGGTACATGCCTAGTCAGACGGCTCTTCGAGTTTAAGGCCAGCCTGAATTTTGTCTAGGCAACTTACTCTTGAGATTTCATGACTGCATCTCTCTTGTCTACTCCACAAGGTGAGTTCCAGTCCAGCCAGAGCTACATAGTGAGAGCTTGTTTTGTTTTGTTTTTTTTTTAAATATGTCTGGGTTGTTGAAATTGCTAGAGGAAAACAGTGATGCCTCTTCAAGATGTAGGCAGAGGCAAGAACTGCCCGATTAGCACTCCAGCAGTACAAGAAATCACTCAATAATTTTAAATGGGATTTTATAAAATTAAAACATTTCTGAAAGGCAAAGAAAACTGTTAGCAAGGTGAACAGACAGCTTATAGGATGAAAGAATAGGCCAATATCTAGAATATATAAATAACTATAAAATTAAACACCCTAAATCCCTTGCCTATCAATAAATAGGCCGATGAGCCAAACAGGTAATTCTCAGAAGAACACACATAAACAGCCAATAAGTATTTCTCCATTTATTTATTTATTTATTTATTTATTTATTTATTTATTTTACATACTGACTGCAGTTTCCCCCCTCCCCTCATCTCCCCTCCCCTCCTCTCCCCTCCCGTTCCCCTTTCTTTTCCACTCCATTCCTCCACGGTTTCTGTTCAGAAAGGGGCAGGCCTCCTTTGGATGTCAACAAAATGTTGCATATCAAGTTTCAGTAAGACTAAGAACCTCCCTTGTGTTAAGGCTGGGCAAGGGAACCCCATATGAGGAATAGGGTCCCAAAAGGCAGTCAAAGAGTCAGGGAGTGAGGGAGAGGGAGGATTGTAGGAACCAGAGCAGTCAAAGACATCATAAGAAAACTCACAGAATCAACTAACCTCATGGGAACTCACAGAGTCTGAACTGACAACCAGGGAGCCTGTATGGAACTGACCAAGGCCCTCTGCGTATATGGGACAGTTGTGTGGCTTGGTCTTCTTGTGGGATTCCTAACAATGGGATCCAGTAAGTATTTTTAAGTGTTCAATGATGTCCTTAGTCATTAGGGAAGTGCAAATTAAAGCTGCTTGGGGAGTTCAACTCACCACAGTGAGAATGGCTAAGATTAAGAAACAAATGATGGGCTGGAGAGATGGCTCAGAGGTTAAGAGCACTGGCTGCTCTTCCAGGGGTCCTGAGTTCAATTCTAAGCAACCACCTGGTGGCTCACAACCATCTGTAATGAGATCTGGCTTCTAACTAGAAGACTGAATATTTAAAAACCTATAGGTGCTTCTCCGTGGTTCACACCTTTATCCCTCAGCTTATATGTTTGATCTCCAGCAGCTCCTGGGAAAGCAAAAAAAAAAAAAACAAAAAACAAAAAAACAAAACAAAACAAAACAAAACAAAAAAAGCGTCTCCAGACACCGTCGGTCAGTGTCATGAAGCCTTCAATGCTCCTGTTGGTCCTGTTCCTCTGCGTGCTCCTGCTGCCTGCCCCGGGATGGAAAAAGAAGAAGTACTCTCGTAGGTAGCGAGGACTCCTTGTGAGCCAGGGCCAGGGGCTGTGCTCACTTCTGGACAAGGGAGTGGGTGTCATGTCTGGCATTGTGATTCAGGTTCCACCTTCCCAGATTGGCAGTTGGAGAACCCGAGAAATCCTCCAGCTGGGAAACTTCCCAAACAACAACGTTCATACATACACCGCGAGCAGCTAGATAGAGTATTTCCCAGTGCCTCTGAGGGTGGAGAGCCAACACAGAGCTCCCTTCCTCCGTACTTATAGAAGTTCTGTGATTCTTTTCATGAGAACGAAATAGGTATCTATTAAATGCCCCGGCCAGTGGGGTGTCAACGGGGCGACCCACCTGCGGGAGAGAATGAAAGGGATGGGAGACACGAAGGAAGACAGCAAGACAGGGTTCTGATCAAGCTGCAAATTTTATTCTCCTCAGCAAGGCTTATATAGCATGGGAGGGGGAGGGGGCAGGAAGGAGGGAAGGGGTGCACAATGTGCCGGACGTGCAGTTGAAGGAAGACGTGCAAGTCGTGAGGCTGCAGGGTGTTGTGCTAGGTGGTAAGGTCACTGGTCAGGGCCCATTGTTCTGTTGCTATGCTACCTGACCTACCTGACCTGTTCTTTATCTTTGGGGGCATCTGGTTTAGGGCCTGTGGCTTGTTCTCTGGCCTAGCTAGTACTTTTCCATGGTTCATATTTGGTCCCTGACAATTAAAGAAACTTTATAGTGTATATGGCTTTTAGAATGTTGAGAAGGCACCGGAGTCCTTAGTGAGCAGAACCGTGGGTCCTGTGAGAAGAGACGGGAGTCAGTGGAGGGGGTGAAGAAAGTGGACTGAGAGATAAGCATCTAGGGAGAGGCCAGGGAAGTGGTTCAATGGGTGCAGCACTTGCCATGACAACCTGGGGACCTGAGTTTGGAACCCACATGAACGTGGAGGGAGAGAACTGACTCCACAAAGCTGTGCTCTGACCTCTACGTGTGTGCCATGGAACAGTCAGCAAGGAAGGAATATAGAGAAAACCTGGTTCAAGCCAGGCATGGGAATCATGCCTGTAAATCCCAGCACTTGAGAGGCTGAAGCAGGGGTTCAGAGGCATCTTCAGCTTTACAGGAGTTCAAAGATAGCCTATGCTACATGAGAACCCATCTCAAAAAAAGAAAACAAAACAAAAACCAGAAAGCTTATTCATACTCTCTATGTCTACCTGAGATAGGTCTTGTAATGACGCTAGTAGATACCTAGACTTCCATATCTCTTGTCGAGTCAATCTGTATTTTACAGTTGGGGACATGTATGCTGGGGGCAGACAGAATCTAGTCAGTACTGTGGGAGCTGAGGTAATGAATTCAGTGGAGAGTCTGTGAGGTCAGGGCCAATGCAATGGTGTCACTGTGAGGGGACACAGAAGACAGACAGCTTTACAGGGATATGGGGCTCAGATTCTGGAAGGAAGCTCTAACTTCAGAAAGGGCTTGTCTTACAATGATTGACTGTGGGGCTCTATTAGTTTTTAACCATTTCATTTCAATTTCAGAGAGAGAGTTGTCACTTCAGGAGTGCTGGGGACAGCCAAAAGTTAATGATTGTAAGAAGAAGTGTTCTAGACGTTTCAGATGTTTACAAAAAAATCACACATGCTGCTGGACCTACTGTGGTAACATCTGTGCACCAACTGGGGTGAGCTGCAGATGTGTGGGGGATATTGTCAGCAGACTGTTATTCCTCAACAGAAAACCAAAGTTGCCCAAATCTGAGGCACACACAAGACCTACACACAGACAAGCACTCATACATACACAGAGACCCACACACAGACAAACACTCATACACACAGACAGACACAGATATATACACAGACATATCTAGACACACCCAGACATACACAGACATACATAAACACATCCACATGCCCCTCCCATAGACATGTATAGCTAACACACGTAGAGACAGACAGACACAAAGACATATCATTAATTATACACACACACAGACATACAGAGAAACATCCAAACACACCTGAGACATGTATAGACATGCACATACAGATACATACACACAGACATACACATACATACACACAGACATACACTTATTCCATGCCCCCACCGAGACATATACACAGAGACAGACACATTCACACACACAGAACCACAATCAAACATACAGACACACAGACACACACACAGACACACACACACCACATGTAACATATCCAGACACACAGACCAACACACAAGCAGGCAGGCACATAGACACACATACAGATACACACACACACACACACACACACACACATAGAGGGAGGGAGGGAGGGAGAAAGTAATTCACTGATACATCACACAGCCTTTTTTTTTTTTTTTAAATACAGTCTCTCTGTGAGGCCCTGACTGTCCTGGAACTCGCTGTGTAGACCAGGCTGACCTCGACCTCTGTGTGCCTCTGTCCCTTGAGTGCTAGGATTAAAGGCATTCCTCTTTTAAATGCCTGTTTCCTAGTTCATCTGCATTTGTAACCATTGACTCCATCCTTAGACTTTTCTGTGGACACATTGGGCTCAGCCAGATTTCTCAGTGCCCAGTGGACAGGTCATGGTGTCAGCCATGGGTGTGTCAGCCAGTGGGAACAAGGCTTAAGGATAAATGTTTCTTTCTCAGAAACACTGTATCTTTAAGAATCTAAACTTTCTCTTTTGCAGAAATTTTTTGAAAGAAAGAAATGACCCTGACTTCTCAGTGGCTCGACCTCATGTGAGCTAGCAGACATTTGGAGACCTCAGTGGTGACTTTAGAAATGCTGTGTTTATTGGTGGGTAAAAAGGCAAACATATTTGAAAAATAAATCACTCAAACAGCTGGGCTCCAGTGTTTCCGTTCTTCCCTTCCTCCTTTCTTTCTTTCCTCCTTCCTTCCTTCCTTCCTTTCTTTCTTTCTTTCTTTCTTTCTTTCTTTCTTTCTTTCTTTCTTTCTTTCTTTCTTTCTTTCTTTTTCTTCATATTATTCTACTATTCTCCCCTGAATATCTTGCTTTAAAAGTGATTCATTCTTTCACAATTTCATGTTATATATCATGTTCTTTGATCAAAGCCCCCTTATTATCATGTCTTACTTCCTCTCAATCCCATCAAATTTCTTCTTTCAAAGTCTTTCTCCTCTGTTTTTTTAGACAGGATCTTTCCACACAGCCTTGGCTGTCCTGAAACATACTGTGTTGACCAGGTTGACCTCGAACTCACAGAGATCCGCCTGCCTCTGCCTCCTGAGTGCTGGGATTAAAGGTGTGCGCCACCACACTAGGATCCTCTCCGAGTACTCTTGATTGTGTTTCTTACAATTGCTAATTGTAGGAATTTTACCACATTATGTGGCTTAGAATTTATAACCTACTCTTACAGACTTTCTCGGGTACTATTTGAATGTGAGGAATTGGCATGTGACCCCTTTTATTTAGTTTTTTAAAGAGCAGGTCTTTCATAATTTTTTTTAGGTATATGGAGGTAATTCTTCATGTTACATCAAACAAAGTAAACAAATGTATGAATACCTGGTGGATGACAGGAGCCAGTTTTCTAACTACCGTGGGGACATTTACAAGGAAGCCTTCATCAACAGCTGGAGACGTCCCTCAATGCTGGTCATCTCCAGTGTCAGCAGGCCCCAGGCAGCTCTCAGGACCAGCTGACCTGTGTAGAGTTAACTATTAGGCCATCACTGTGGACCTAGGCTTCGTGATGTCCTATACAGATATCTCCTATAGTCGCCCAGCATGGCATGCTAGACACTTTGCCCCAAGGCCAGCAACTTCAGACTGAGTCTTTAAACCTACCTTGGACACAAGGGATATACTAAGGATCTACCAGCCTGGATGATGTTCTTTGGATTTTGTGGTGATATATTGTGTACCATAGTAAAATATGCCTGAAGATCAGAGAACAGAACAAGCCACTAGTTTAAACATAGAGGCCAGACAGTGGTGACACACACCTTTAATCCTAGCATTCGGGAGGCAGAGGTACATGTGGATGTCTGTGAGTTCAAAGCCACCCTGGACTAAATGAGATTGACTTAGTCTAGGAGAGAAACAGAGCCAGGCAGTGGTGGCACACTCCTTTAATCCCAGTACTTGGGAGTTACATGTCTTTAATCCCAGTACTGGGAAGCACACACGCCTTTAATGGCTGGGCAGAGAAAAGTATATAAGGTGCGAGGAGACAGGAACTAGAAGCCTTTTCGGCTGAGTAAGCTCATTTGGCTAAAGGTCTAATGGCTGAGGCTTTTTGGCTGAGGAATCCCTTCCAGCTAGAAGCCTTTTGGCTGGACAGCCTTTTCAGGATGAGGAGTTGGTGAGGTAAGAGGTGGTAGCTGTGGCTTTTTCCTTTGTCTCTGTGATCTTTCAGCATTTACCCAATATCATGGTTGCTGGGAATTGAACTCAGGACCTCTGGAAGTACAGCCAGTGCTCTTAACCCCTGAGCCATCTCTCCAGCCCAGGATTTTTTTTGTTAAAAGACCATTTAGCAAATCATGCAACAGGACTTGCTATAGGACCAGGTCCTACAAGGCCTTACAAGGTCCTACAAGACCCCATAAGGCCCTACAGGTCTTACAAGGCCCTAAAAGGTCTTACAAGGTCCTACAGGGTCCTACAGGTCTTACAAGGTCCTACAAGGCCCTAAAAGGTCTTACAAGGTCCTACAAGGTCTTACAGGTCCTATAGGTCTTACAGGTTCTACAAGGCCCTACAAGGCCCTACAAGGTCCTACAAGGTCCCCAAGGCCCAGAGCTTCAGGCTTGTGTTAGGCCAGCCCCCTGTCTGCACCACCAAGTCTATGATTTGGCCAAGGTGGCCTCTAAACTCCAGGCTCTAGACCATACTTAATATCAGGTCGTTTTTTTTTTTTTTTAGATGTAAGGTCCATACCAGCATGAGGCTGACCCTTTCACCCCTATGTACCAGGGCAGCACCTCTGGTCCCAGTGTTTAGACTTGCCCCCACAGAAGCAGGCCCACCCAGTTCTAAGCTACTTTCTGGCTGCAGGTTTCAGGCATAACTCATGAAGAGCCAGCAGCTCTGGCCTTAAATACCAGCTAAGCACCTTCAAGCACAATATCCAAGCTATATAGCTTGATGCTCCTTGACCTTAGCAATCCCATATTCCAGCAGACTCAAGTCTCAAGCCTGTCTCTAAACTTCAGAGCTGAACCCAGCCTCCACAAGTACTCTTTTGTATCTTAGTTCCAGGCTGGCTCCAAAGAACCAAGATCCAGACTGGATATTGCCTCTAGACCCTCATCTGAATACACAGTCTTCAGACCAGCACCAGAGAACACAGCTACAAGTCAATACCCATGGGTCTGTGCTAAATCTTAATGATTCCAGGTTCCAGCTGAGCAGAGCCTGAGCCTACCCTACCCTACCTTTAAGTAGATGCAAAAGTCCAAACAAAATACTAACAACCAACTATCACATGGAAAAAGATCATTCGTCATCATGTGGGTGACACAGTCCACACACGGAAATCTGTAAATGTCATATAGGACCAAACTTATATGATCATCTTTCAGAAACAAAACAAAACTTTGATAAATGTCTTAGTTAGGGTTACTATTGCTGTGATGACATACCATGATGAACAGTAATTGTAGCAGGCTTTTTTGTACCACCAGCCCCTAAATCATGACACAGAGACTTCTTATTAATTATGAAAGTTTGGCCTATATCAGAATTTTCTCAGGGGCCTGTCCTGAGAAGATTTCTCCCAGAGTCCCAGGGAAGATGCTACAGCTGGAGATGGGATAATCTGAGGGAAAAGAATCTATGTACAACAGTTTCTTACATCCATTTACTTTATTTCTCTATAACAAACTTCTATCTACACAGCTTCAGTTCCATTCTGACACTCAGTTCCTCTCTGCCCCTTCTTTTTCTGTCCTCTCATAGCCCTAACTAAGCTCTTATGCTTTCAATCTCATCTTCATCTTCAGTTTCTCCACCCATGATAATTTTTTCTCTCTCTACTCTCTTGACCTGACCCAACCTTATTCTCTACAAAAGATATGCCTTGTTCCTTTCTCTCCAGCCATTCGACTATGTCTGGACCAGGAATTCTGCTCCAGTCTTTACTGCACCTGGTTATGCAAAAATCCTATTGTCCTCAGTCAAATGCTCTGGAATGCCATTTGGCCAGTCTGGGAAAGGAAAGTCTGGGCTTCATTTGCCCAAGAAACAAAGCTATGCACCTACTGTTTGCCTGTCTCCTAGGCTCTGTAGGGGTGTTACCTAGTAGATCAGCAGTAGGTCTGAGAAGCTTATATTGTTTGCTGTTGTGGCCTAGTAGTATATGAGCACAAAAGAAATTCATAGCAGAAGAGAGCTGATATATTAAAAGCTGAATAACACCAAATATTCTGTGATAAATGGCTTTCCTCTAGAAAGATTCCTTGACCTTTCTAGGTATAGCTTTATTATACACAGCTGAATCTCTATAACATATTCTTGCAGCTTGCAGCAGGCCTATGGCTCCGGCTTGTCCCACTAGCTCTTATAACTTAAATTAACCCATTTATATTCATATACATTTTGCCTCATGGCTCTTTACCTTTTTCCATTTTGCATCTCCTGTTTCCTCTTCATGTCCTCTGGTGTCTCTCCTGCACCTCCATTCATCTTCTCTTCCTCCCTCTCTCTCACCATAAGTCTCACCTAACCTCTTCCTGCCTAGCTATTGGCTATTCAACTCTTTATTAAACCAATCACAAGGTGCCTTGGCAGAGATACATTTTCACTGTACAAAACGATTATTCCATAACACAGAAGAGCATGCCATCACTTCCCACCTGCCTCCAATTCCCATGCTGGTTGATCTTTCCCCTAGAGCCCTTTCGTCAAAATTCAAAATAAATATGAGACACCCCCCCCCCAGGGCCCTGTGATGCTTATGAGGTCAGACCAGGGGCTTTGGTTTGTTATATAAGTTTTCCTCTTTTCCTCTGTCCTTCATTAAATGGCCCAGAAAAAGCACTGAACATTGCCCCTGGTCATGGCCTGATTGCCTAAATTTTCTTCATATTTGATGCCATGTGCCAAGTGTCCGCTGCTGAGGTTTACACATATCCGCCAAAGGTCTATGTGGCTTGGTGCTATTGGAAAGTGCTGGGAACATTTATGGCTAGGTCCCAGGGAGAGGTCCTTAGGCTGTATGGATCTTGTCCCTGAAAGTATCTGCGGGACTGTCTCTCCTTCTGTTCTACCCTCTTTCCCTACTTCTCTCCTCTCTTCCTTCTTGGTTTCTGCTCCTGTTATGATGTTTCACTCTTGTGATATAATTACATAAACCCATGTAAACATGTGCATTGCACACACATACATGTGTGTGTGCACACATACACACACGTGCACACACACATGCACACAGCCAGTCTTAGATTCTGACCTGTAATTGTGAGCATAGCTTTTCTAGGTTAACTGTCTTAGGTATGCTGTAGTAATGTCAAGCTAATTAATACATCCAGGAATGACTGAATCTTGGATTTAGCACCAGGATCATTTCAGGGGAGTTTTGATTACACAGAAGAGGAGGGAGTTTGTACCCCTAATAATTAATGTCTACTACCAATAGCATATGGGCAAGCCACTTAGCCACCTTATGCCAAGTCATTTTCTGCAATGCCAACACAAACCACCTGTCCCTCTTTCTGATGTGCCTCTGGATCAGAAGAAGGGTCAAAAAGAGGGTGGTTTGGTGTTGGTGGAGAACATTCAGTTACTAAGTCACTCAGGTCTCAGATCTCAACCCAGGTCCCACTGTTGGTGTGTTCATATGCATCAGTGGTAGACAGGATAAGATCTGATGTGAGCATGTGAAAGAATACTTCTGTGTTCAGGAGAAAGAGAGAACAGAGCAAAAAGAGTCCAGAGGAAACACCCTCCTCCAGCCACATCAGACCTTCCCACTCTCCTAGGCCTAAGCATGTCATGTGACTTCCCTGGATGACTATCCTCATTGTAGGACACTAATCTCAGAAGAGTCTCAAAAGCAGGGTGGGAGTGACCAGGGCTAAGGAGAGGAAACCTCTTTGGGGAGTCTGCTCTAGTTTTCTGTTTTTGATTTTTCTTTTAATCTCTACTTGTATGGTGTCTGAAGTTTTTTCTGACCCCAGGGCAGGGAATGTTCTCTTCAGCACTGTGGCACGGTGCACATGAGCGATTTGTTGTGGGTGGTCTGATTTTGTGTTTGTCGGAATTGGAGTGGGTGCACAGGCCAAAAGAACACACAGAGACAAATTACTAATAAGAAAGAGAGAGAGAGAGAGAGAGAGAGAGAGAGAGAGAGAGAGAGAGAGAGAGAGAGGATGCTGGACCTGAGATGGGCACATGGGAGGACTCTGCTGGGTTTCAGTGATTACTAGCAGTGAATGGAAAGAGGACAGTTGCCACACATTTATTCTAGTTTATATACTGAGGACAGGAGGCGATGGGGTGAACCCAACCGTAACCATATCCCCTTCAAACGAGAACTCGGAGGGCTGACTGTCTGGGTAGAAATCGTCAGGGGGAGTAACAGGCGCGACCCACTCTCCCTTATCCAACAGGTTCACGCAAACGTTCCCGCACAGCGTTGAGCAGCAGATGTGGTTGGCTTGGCAGTCTTGGTTAGCTTCACAGTGGAAATTGCACAGATACAATTTTGGCTTCTTCTCACACTCCTTGATAACAGGGGGACCTCGTTTTACTGAAAAGAATAGCGAGAGCAGGAAGGTGAGTAGATTGGCTGCCTAGTGAGAATCCTCCCGGGCTTAAAGTGCCTTCAGTATGCTGAGGTCCCACTCACAACACGCCTGGACTTTCCAGGCAACTTTTTCTGTGCCTCTCACCAAGTCCTGGTGATCAGTTGTGTTTTAAATCCCATGCCCCCATGCTAATCTTGTCACCTCCTCCACAGCTGTCAGCATCTGGATCTCCTGGTTTTCCTCCTCCCTGCATCCTGGACCAGTCTCTCCTAGTAGACAGAGCTTTGATGACATCATCTCTGTGGAATGTATATGCTTACTCAGCTCAGAGAAGCCCGAGACATTTCTCAGACCCTCTCAACTCCCCAGAACTTGCAGGGTCCATGGCGGTGACAAAGAGATCAGCCCCAGCCTGTCTCTGCTTCCTTTGCTGTCACTCTGTCCAGTGTCCTGTCCCTTTCATGGTTTATCTTTTACGGCCACCCCTGCCTCAGATGGCAACTCCATCCTACCTCCTCCATGTCCAACGGCTTTGTTTCTACACCTATGCCCATTTCTACACCCCTCCACCCCCATGAGCATCTCTGCACCTTTCTCAAATACCCATCAATCAAGAACAGTTGTCTTGTCTGTCCACTGGATTTTCAGCCTTAGGGCCTCTTTCACCACAGTATGGATCGTTTGCTTCTGGATCTTTGGAACAGAGTGGGGAGAACTGCAGGTTCACTCTCCACCTCATCACTATGTCTAGCGTGGGGAACCAGAGCCGAGGAGCTGTGGTCACCCGGAGCCTGGACAGTGCTGGGCAGGAACAGGGTACACAGTGGTATCATCACTTTTGGGTCAGTTCTCAGTCCCTCCTCGGCTGCTACTCACATACCCACCTCGTCCAATCACCTTACCTTCGTATGGTTTCGGTTTTGGGCGCAACCCTCCCTGGACTAGTGACGGCAGCAACAGCAGAGCAAGAGTGAACAGCAGAGCCCTGGACAACATAGCTCCGACCAGAGCCAGGGATCAGAATGGCAGACTTCCCCAGAGCAGGATGAGAGCTCACTGCTGCCTCTGCTGGCCAAGCCGGGGCAGAGCAACAACCGACCTATTTCCTTTTCCTTGGCCCCTGGTTTTTTCCCGGTGGCTTTTCGCAGAAGATACCTCCCTTCACAGTATCAGCCCTCTTTTCTTGCTAACATAATTGTGAAATATGTAATTTAGGCCTCAGGAGATGGCCCAGTGGGTAAAGTGTTTGCATGTAAAAGCCGGCCTGCAGGCGAATGTCTGTAAGCCAGAGCCGGAAGTGATGGTAAAGCAGGTAGATCGCAGGGTCTTGCTGGACTGCCTGGAGCGGAAACTATGAGTTCTAGGTTTGATGAGAGACTCTGACAGCTACAGCTAGTCTCCACATGCACAAGCATACACATATATGTACACATACATGCATACACTACACGCATGAAGAGAAATATACAATTTATTTTTGTTTTTTAATTATAAAAGATTTTATGGAACGAAGAAGAGAAAATTATAATTAAGAAGACTATAGTCTCACCAGTTAAAGTAGACTCATTTTTTTTATTATTTTATTTACTTATTATGTATACAGTATTCTGCCTGCATGTTTGCCTGCAGGCCAGAAGAGGGCGCCAGATCTCATTACAGATGGTTGTGAGCCACCATGTGGATGCTGGGAATTGAACTCAGGACCTCTGAAAGAGCAACCAGTGCTCTTAACCTCTCAGCCATCTCTCCAGCCCTAGATTCAATTTTTAAAAAGATGTACTTATTTGGTGTGGGCCTGTGTGTGTGTGTGTGTGTGTGTGTGTGTGTGTGTGTGTGTGTGTCTGTGTGTGTGTGTGTCTGTGTGTGTGTGTGTGTGTGTGTGTGTCTGTGTGTGTGTCTGTGTGTGTGTGTGTGTGTGTCTGTGTGTGTGTCTGTGTATCGCGTGTGGCTCCAGGACATCAGATCCCCTAGAACCAGAGTTACAAGCAGTTTTGAACTGCCTGATACAGGTGCTGCAACTGAGCCTGGGTCCTCTGCAAAAGCAGCGAGTGCTCCTAACCACTGAGCTGCCTCTCCAGCCCTAACTCATGCTTTACCGTGTTATCGTTCAGTCTCTCCAGGCCCTTCTCACAGAGTCACATTTTGCCTCAGCTGGTTTTTTTTTAACCTGTCTTCCACTTTTCTTATCAATCATGTAACTATTTCACAAAATACCTTTCCATAATTGCACTGCTTTTGTTTAAATCACACAAACTTCAATTATTTGTTCTAATTCATGCTGTTCTGCAAAATGGCTGGGCAAGGTGGGTCTGTGGGTCACAGACATGGAAGGGTTGAACACACGGTTGAGCAGGACCAAGGAGGTGGTAACTCTCTGCACGCCTGGTCCATCTATAGCACTGTGAAGGCTCTGACTTTTGTTCATGGATTTTTGGCTTTTAGAAACATCCTTTTTATCCTTTGACAACTTCATATCTGCATATAGTGTATATTGATCCCATTCGTTCTCAACCCTCTCCTTCCAGTGCTTCTGAATTCTCAGCCCCCAATCTCTCTCTCTCTCTCTCTCTCTCTCTCTCTCTCTCTCTCTCTCTCTCTCTCTCTCCTCTCTCTCTCTCCATATCAGAGAACCTACCTGTCTCTGGCGAGGCCCCACCTCTTAAGGGCTGCATTGCTTGTCCACCTCTTAAAGGCTGCATCACTTGCTTGTATAATCGCCACTCTGGGGACCACGACTCCAGCACAGGATCCTTTGGGGAACAAACTACAGACCATAGCAGGTACCATTTTCCTCCCTGTCAATTTCCCTTCAGTGTGTTCCCACACTGTCGTCCTTGGGTTTCCAAACCTGGGCCTCTGTCCTTGTCCTGGCTCACCCTCCTCAGTCATCAACTCTGTGGAGTTTTAGCACATACTTCCCACTGCTCAGAGCACCAGCAGAACACGGGAAGAGTGCTCACACACAGACATCTGTTGTTACATCAAGTAAGCCTGTAGGCCAAGTTTGAGAGCAGTCTGTTCTTGGAGTTTGACCGTGTGTGTGTGTGTGTGTGTGTGTGTGTGTGTGTGTGTGTGAGAGAGAGAGAGAGAGAGAGAGAGAGAGAGAGAGAGAGAGAGAGAGAGAAAAAGAGAGAGAGAGAGAGAGAGAGAGAGAGAGAGAGAGAGAGAGAGAGGAGGGGCAGAGAAGGACATAGATGTCCTGCTCTATCACTCCCTAACTTATCCCCTTGAGACAGGGTCTTTCACTGAACCTGGAGATTGACATTTTTCAACCTGGCTTGGTGGCCAGCAAGAACTGATACTCTTTTGCCCATTTGCCCCATTGCTAGAGTTATGGGCATGTGAGTACTGCTAGGATGCTTCTAAATGTGGGTGCTGTGATCTGAACTCAGGTCCCATCCTACAGAGCTGGCTTTTTCACCCACTGCACCCTCCCTCCAGATCCTCCCATGTTTCTCTTTGATATCTGGTGAACGAATCTCTCTGCCCATCAAGCAACAGCTCTGTAGCAAGATCTCAGCTTTAGGTTGGATCACCCCACTTCCTTCATTTGCTAGACGGCCATCTAGCTTTTGTAAAAATCTAGTTTCTTCACCTACATAAAATCTGGGGGGCATTTGTGGCAGCCTGTACTTTGATTATCAAAGGAGAATCAAAAGTGAGCAGGATGCAGTGTTAAAGGTCGTGGCACAAAGCTGGATATGGTGCGATGGTCCTGTGATTCTAGCATTCAGGAGGCTGAGGAAAGAGGATCACCGTGAGCTCCAGGCAAGCCTGGGCTACAGAGTGAGACCATTCCTCAGAACACCACCGCCGCCGCCAGCAAAGACAGGTGCTTTTGACTCCCTTCCTGTGGGGGAGCTCAGATGCTTCAGAAGAAGACTGTACCATGTGGCTGAGGAATTCTGGATTGGAATAGAGCTGCAGAGCAGGCACACAATGTCCCCAGCCCACCCAGAGGCACCGTCTGTGTCAACACAGTCCAGTGCTTTCTGAGGGGTGAGCACCAAAGGAAGAGTCTGTGATGTGGCGGACACGTAGCTCCTGAGCTGAACTTAAAACTCTGCCACCACAAAAATCACCCCAGCTTCTAGGCCACTGACCGTCTGTGTCCCTGCTCTTCTCAGCTCTGTTCCAGGTGTGGACAAAAGAGCTGTCAGTGCGTTCTCACAAGCACCCATAGAAGTGGGAATGTGAGAGTGTGGAGGCTGAGTTTTATTTGTGGCTGGCTTAGACTAGTTGCTGCCTGGAATAGTGTCAATGTTATTGCCGTGCTGTGGGTGGTGGTGTCCTTTCCGTTCAAGTAAGAATGCTGAGAAAGAGGTGAATGACCGACATACCCAAGACCCCATGGGACACTTCATGTAGATGAAGCCATCACCCACACTGCTGTCTAGCTGGGTTCTTTACACTGTTGGGAGAACCCAGGATTCGAAGTTTGGGGGAGTGGTAGAACTGAATCTTTTTGGTGACTGAGGGTCTTTTCATTGTCTAAACTTTACCTCAGATGACCCAAAGAATGGAACTGAAGGTGAGAGGTATTCTGGGTCTGACGTGAGAAGGACTGAGCCACGACCTTGCTTCCCTTCTCTGGGTTGGTTTAGAACACCGGAAGTGTGTGAGGAAGGGCATTGGGCACTACCAGGATCCTGAGAACCTTTTGAGGACCAAGGTGTTAAAGTAAGAATGAGGTGTTAAGGGTTGGAGAGGTGGCTCAGTGGTTAAGATCACAGACCACCCTTCCAGAGGCCTGGATTTCCGTTCCAAGCACCCACATTTGTTGGGTGGCTCACAACCATTTGTAGCTCCAGCTCCAGGGGATCTGACACCCTTTTCTTGTGCACAAACATACGTGCAGCACATATATGTAAAGTAAAAATA
Source organism: Peromyscus eremicus (assembly GCF_949786415.1). Classification (NCBI taxonomy): domain Eukaryota; kingdom Metazoa; phylum Chordata; class Mammalia; order Rodentia; family Cricetidae; genus Peromyscus; species Peromyscus eremicus. The sequence goes on along the minus strand of NC_081419.1, from coordinate 138,025,180 downwards.
AAACCGAATACATCTTTTTAAAAAGAATGAGGTTTTAGATTTGTATTGCTTTCAATATTGGCCAGAGAAACTTCTAGAGTGGGCAGTGGTTACAGCAGAGACTCATAACGGGTCAAATCACAAGAAGAGGTGACTGTTGAGTTGCTTAGCCCTAAATGGGACATCTATATCAACACCCCCACCCCAGGGCTCAGGAAACATCTTGGGAGAGGAGGCTGAAGAAATGTAAGGTCTGGAGGATGGGAGGGAGTGCTGTGAACAACTGTCTTCCAGATACTGCATAGCTCATGGCCATTAGGCTCACAAGTTCACTGCAGTGATGGTACCCACACAGGGTCAAGCCAACAGTACCAGTCAGCATCCCAGCATCCACACTGATGAGATTCAGTGGGTTCTCTCCGCCCCAGGAAAGGAGAGAGCATGAAGGTGGGAAGATGTGTCAAGGGAGTGGGACGGGATTTGGGGGTGGATATGATTAAGATACATTGTGTATTTTTATGAAATTGCTGAAGAATAAGTGAAAGATAGAGACAGTTACGGTTCTGCTGGCCTGGGGATAGGGGGGCAGGGGTGGCAGGGGGCTGGGGGGGATGGCAGGGCAGTGTACGGATTTCCCCACTGCAAGTGTTATAGCTCTGCTCAGGCCAGTGAAGGTTTCCCAAAAGTGTTACAGCTCTGAAGGGAAAGGCATTCTGGCAGTCGGGAGCCAAGGAATATCACAGTCACACCGCACAACAATCCTTACACAGAGATTTATTGGGAGGAAAGAACCCAGGAGGGTGGCTGCCTCTGCTCAGGGAAGAAGCCACAGAGACCTGAGCAGAAGACAGAGTTTGCATAGGGTTTCTTGGGGGTGGGGCGGGGTGGGGTGGAGTTTTCCAGGTGGGGATTGGTGGGATTTCAAATCAGTCAGAGTGTTCTGTGGGTAGAACCTGGCAGTTGGAGGTCCCCGATGGCAGGGCCTGGCCTCTCCAGCCTTGAGGGGCTTACAGGGAGGACTCAGCAGATAAGAGAACTGGAGGTGGGTTCCCAGTACCCATATCAGGCAGCTCAGGGGATCTGGTGCCCCTTAGGGTCTTTGAAGGCACCTGCATGGATGCAAACACCCATACTCACCCATCCACCCACACCCACACGAATAAATAAAATAAAAATAAAAATTAAAAAGATACCGAAGAAAAAAGAATGAGGTCTTTAAGTGAGCAGATTCAAAACTCTGGTCTAGGACAGTTTTTTAAATACAAATAAACCACTTCAGAGAACCCGTCACTTTCCATGTGTTATGCCACTGTACACATCTTCTTTCTCCTTATGCCAGAGGAGGCTCCAGGAGTCCACACCACCTTCTATGCACATCCTCACCCACTCAGCTCATGTCTCACATCCCTGCCTCTAAGCGGATGATAGAGCATTTTGTACACCTGCCTTGCCATGTAGTGGTGGTTTCACGGGATCAGAAGACCCCCAGATCCTCAGGGAACGGACACCTGACACTGTTAGCCTGTTGTCCTGTTCCTTACCTGTGAGATTTCGGGAAGCCGACTATACTTATGGTAGCTCCCCCTTGGCCTGAAGCTCACCAATGAAGCGGCAGTTTTTGGCGTGAATACTGCCCAGTGGTCCATGGAGTCTCAAAATTTTATCATTTCCATCATCTGGCCACACTGAGGCAAGAGAGTGGGATGTGGGGATGAAGAAGTCTGGAGAGCACATACAAGTGTCTTCGAGTGGACTCTGACAAGCACGATTGTAATTTCCGTGTCCTGTGGGCGTGTGTGTGTGTGTGTGTGTGTGTGTGTGTGTGTGTGTGTGTGTACAGGCCTTGGGGAACTTTATCTTTTATTCTTCCATAGATTTTTATTTTATTTCCTGATTAAGTGTACTGGGCGGGGGCACGTGCACATGAATTCAGGTGACCTCAAGGCAAGAATAGGGCATCAGATCCCCTGGAGCTGAAGTTACAGGAGGCTGTGAACCACATGGATGCTGGGAATTGAACTCAGGTCCTCTGGAAGAGCAGTCAGTGCTCTTAACCTCGGAGTCACCTCTTTGTCCTCAGTCCTGCAACTTGACCTGTCAAGGATCTCTGCCATTGCTTTCCTGCAGAGACCTTTTGGTAGATGCATGCAGCTACGCATTGGTCAGCAAAACTTTTTTATGCTTACGGATGTGTTCCATGAACTGTCTGTACAACGTATCTAAGTTACATGTCGCTATTGAATGTCGGAAATCACTGAAGATTTACACTTCACTTTGATTTTCATGACTTTAAATAGTCTCACGTGGCTGACAAACACTATGTCAGACTGCGATAACAGCTGTTTCTATTCAGTTAGGGGACAGGAATCCAACCAGGCCTGCCTTCTCTACATCACCTAGAGCAGCGTGTTTATTAGCGTGGTATCAAGATATTAACTGAATAGTAAAAAAAAAAAAAAATGGGAGAGCAGAGTAGTATTAGAACGTGTAGCTTTAGCAATACACAGTGGCATCTTTAGAAAACACATGCACAAGTTACTATGACAAATAGGAAAGCAGAGCATAGGAATCCACAACTTTAGCTGTACACAGCGGGCATCTTCAGAAAACACACACAAAAATGACTAAAACATTCCACTGTGGCATATTTGAAAAAAACACAAGTACTTCCACTTTTGTATACACACACACACATACACACATGCATGTGCACACATGCACGTTTTTATTGAGCATTAACATATTACATATGTTTCTAAATAAAATATCAGGACATTTGATGAATCTAATTTTACATAATAATGAGTATAATGTAAAAGTATACACATATACTGGTGGTGGTCATCAGGTAGAAAAATTATTATTATTTCTGTTTCCTCGTTGTATTTTGTACTTTAAAAATTACATAATCTAAGGGTTCCTTGTTTTCCATAGAGAAATCAATGTATTCTAAAAGGCAGAGAAAATAAACTATGGTCCTTTATAAAAATCATATATATGTGTGTGTGTGTGTATTCGTGTGTGTGTGTGATGTGTGGTGTGTGAGTGTGTGAGTGTATGTGTATGTGTGTTGTGTGAGATGGGAAGCAGCCTGAGGGAAGCTGATGGCTAGTGAGGGAGTTGGTATACATGTGGGGGCCAGAGGGACAGGAAGGGCGGGACACAGAGTGAACATGTCCCCCAGCATGCTTTTCTGCTTCTTACCAGTGTGCCTTCATTTCTTTTCTGCTTCTAGCAGCAGTGGATGAAGATTTGTCTTCCTGTAAATGCCAAGTCTGCCATGAGACTCCGGACGCTCCTCCTCACTGTGTCCATCCACGGAATTGTGATGTTTCTGCATGTTCTGGGAAGACTCAAGGGTAAACACGGCAACAGCAGTAGTGTGGTAATGAGGATGCTCCGTCCACTCCTGGCATATCTGTCATCACTGACTTAGGGACCACATTTCAAAATCAGCCTTCAGAAGGGCGGACACTGACAACCTGATCCCTGGAATGTGTGGTGGAGAGACCGCTCGAAAGGTGTCCCCTGGCCTCCACATGTGTACCATGGTACATGCATGCCTGCACCCATATGCATACATCACACACACACACACACACACACACACACACACACACACACAGGACAAAAACTTTAAAAATCAGAGCTGTCCTCAAGCACAGACACCCCAGCTAGATTGCATTGGATGCTTCCAATCTAGTGTCCCTCCAAACTCCCTCTGCATCTCTGAAAGCAATACCAGGAACGTGGAAAGAGAACAAAGCCTTTTCCACATTCCACAGAGCACTAAGAAACACAGTTTTCCATCAGACCAGCTCAGTTAGACTCACTTAAAGGAAACATTAACACCAAGTTTTTCTTTGAGCTTGATTTGGCTGGGCAAGAAATTGATGAATAACACGATGGTGATATTAGTCACATCCATTTCGTTTGAGAGCAGTTAGGGCCTGAAAAAGTGGAGAAAATAAATGAGGGTCCCTATAAAAATCTCTCTCTCTCACACACACACACACACACACACACACACACACACACACACACACACACACGATAAGGAAGTGAAAACAACAAAGGAACTGGGCAGAAAAGCTTCAGGACACTGAGAGTGTGATTTTAGGGCGGCATATACTTCAATGGCTATTGATGGGAAGCAAATAGAAAAGTAGAAATTGAGGTTACTATCAGTTTTCTTATTCTGCAAGTTGGGTACAGAATTCAGAACTTGATGAAGTTGCAGGCTCTGAAGTCTAAGGCTTTATCAGTATAAACTTGGTCAGGTGGTGTACGTTGGGAAGGCACCCTGGTCTGAGCTTTAGGACTCAGGATTCCGCAGTGTTCTGGTGACACCTAGGAGGAAGGAATGTCTGTCATTACAAGGATGATCTCTGGCTAGAACTGGAGGGATTTTCATGGACAGCAGAGATACTTCCTGACATGAAGCATCTAAGTTCCAGAAGGATTCGCTCAGTCTGAAGGGCTGAAAGGGTTTCTGCTGCACATTATGAGTAAGTAGACCCTGCCAACCTTTAGCATCTCAATTCCAGACAACATCAAAGAAATCAACCAGTGCTGGGTACAGCCTCCAAAAACATTCTGTGGATCAAGGTGCACGAGGGTGCTGAGATGTTTGAGACCAAACCAAACGTGCTGCTGGACGTACTGTGGAAACATCTGCTTGGACAATGAGTGAGTGGCTTGGGTTAAGAAGATGAGGGCGTGGGCATGCTCGAGTTCTGCTCCTCATACACTATTCAACCCACTATCTACAAGTTGTAGGAAATGGCAGTCATCTAAATTCCAGCCACAGAAAGAGTCAGATAAAGCAAGAACCTCCTATCTCTAAATGCAGGTTAGCATTCATGAAGAAACCAAGACACTGACATGGGGTCTGTTCTCCCCTCCCCCAACTCTCACTCAGTTTCTTTGCTTCTCATACAGCATCACCCACCAGTTCATATGTCCCTCCTTTGTCTAAAAGACCCCAAACTGGTTCCTTTTTCTCAGACAGACCCTAGGAGACCTTGTATCCACCTGTCTTCTCAATCAGCAAACCTTTTGGGGAAATTGCTTTAATTTATTTTAAAGTTTATTTATTTAGTGTGTGCACACTCACATGTGTCGCTGTGTGTGTAGAGGTCAGAGATGACTTGTGAGAGCTGGTTTTCTTCTACCATCGGGGTCCTTGGGATTGAAGTTGGGTAGTCAGGCTTGGTCTTGGTGATGTGTGCTCTATGCCAAGCTGTCTTGGTGGCTCAGAAAATTGATTTCTGAGGGTAACTCCTGTTGTAACAGAGAAATTCTGTTGTTTTCTGGAGCTTGAGGTATTGCTGTTTGGATATGGATTTATCCCCGGGGATACTGATGTCTAACCATCTAATTTTCTCTTCCAGAGAACCCTTTAAAACCCTGATGAAACTCTAGCTAGTTTCTCGGTGGTCCACCGCTGGTGTAGGTTGGAGCGTGGCTGTGTCTGGGAGGAATGCTGCCTGCTTCCTATAGAGACACTCACTCCAGCTGAGAGCCTTTCTGCTCTCTCCTTGACATCTTCATTCAGAGAAAGTCTAAGCTTTTGCCAAATAAATGGATATATCAGCATGAAGGTCAGTGGTTCTTGCATCCTTTTTTTTCTTAAGATGTGCATTTCTCTTGATAGAAAGGTCGACAGTCCTAACAGCTGCTCCCGTCCCATTATGGATACAGATACAAGTCTGTCTTCTCCTGTGTATTAACCAATTACTGTAGTAAAAATACAAAGCAGTTTGTAAAAAGTCCATGGAGTTGCCAAGCATGGTGGTGCACACTTGTAGTCCCAGCAGTTGGGAGTCTGAGGCAGGAAGATTGTGAGTTCAAGGTCAGCAGCAGCAGCAACAGTAAGTTTATGTGGCTGATAAGTTAAGTCAATTAACATTCATAATACATTTTTCAGGAGGTAGTCAGTGGTCAGTCATGTATGCTGCCACTTAAGGATCTTCCATCTGTGGCTGTCATCTCCCAGGACCTCATCTGATGGGTTTCTGCCAGCAGATAGGAGAAGTAAGGTAGTAGGGAGGTTTATAAGAAGTTTTCATTTTATTTTAAATTATATGGATATATGTATGTATATGTGTATGTATGCATGTATACATGTGCCTGTGGAGGTCAGAGGTGTCAAATATTGTGGAGTTAGAGTTCAGGGAGTTGTAAGCCACCTAACATGGTGCTGGAGGTCAAACTCTGGGGCTCTTAAGAACTAAGCCATCTCTCCAGCCCCTCATAAAAAGGCTTTTAGGGACTGGGTCTCGAATTGAAGTTTGTCTTTTGTTTTAGTTCACCATTTGTCTACAATCTGCTGGTAACTGTAGAACCATGTGACTCTGCCTATTTGCAAATGAGATTGAGAACTGCAGTCCACTTGTATCCCAAGAGCAGAAAACAGGATTTGGTGAATACTCAGAAGTTCAGTGACTTATGTGCTCACGAAAAGCCAAGCTCCTGGATAAACACCCAAAACTCCATCTTTTACATCATTTGTCCGATGGAACAAGCACCTTTCCTAGTAAGAAGCTGATGTATTCGGTCATTTGAGGAAACACTCCTGCCTTTGAGATGGGTACCATGAGCTTCCAGGAGGAGCTTCTCTTTTTACCATGCCTAGTGTCCTTTCCGCCCTGCTGTCTTACTGGGCAACTGTGCTCATCTCCCAAGTCATGTAGTCTGGGCTTTGCTGCCTATATTGTTTATAAAATAAACACATTCTCTCAGGGAGGCAGAAAGATAAGAACAGTGCCAGAGGGCTTAGTGGTCAGGAGCACCTATTGCCCTCACAGAGGACCTGAGTTCAGTCTCGGTCCTCACAACCACCTGTAACTCCAGCTCCAGGGCGATCTGATGTTCTAACCTCTGAGGGTATCCCACACACTTGCACAGACCCATGCAATTAAAAGTAATAAAGTTAACCTTTTTCAAAAAAGAATTACAGTCATCATGTGAGAGTAGAGTGAGATATTTGAAGTGTTGAGGGGAAAAAAATTCCACCAACCTGGGATCTGTATCACAGCAAATGGTCCATCAAAAGTCAAGGTCTATCAAAAGTCAAGGTCTATCAAAAGTCAAAATCCCTCAAATGTCAAGGTCCATCAAAAGTCAAGGTCCATCATAAGCCAAGGTCCATCAAAAGTCAAGGATACATAAAGACTTCTGGGGGAATGTGTTTAGGCTTTCAGAAAATGTCCAAAAGAGTTCTTTAGAGAGAACAAAAATAACTGATCAATAAACAGGATCTACCTATAAATTATGTGAATAATGAATGAATGAATGAATGAATGAATGAATGACTAGCTTTAAAAATTCAGAAGGAGGCTAGAGATGTGGCTCTGCAGTTAAGAGCACCAGTGGCTCTTCCAGAGGACCCAAGTTAGGTTCCCAGCATCCATGTCAGGCAGCTTAAAACTGCCCGTAACTCCAGATCTGGGGGACTAAATGTCTCTGGGTGTCTGTGGACATTCGCATTCATGTGTAGTTGCTAGTACATGTGCATGTGTGCATGTATGTGTGTGTGCTATGTACTCATTAGTGTATGCATGAGAGCACATGTATGTGTGTGTGCTGTGTACTCAGTAGTGTGTGTGTGTGTGTGTGTGTGTGTGTGTATGCTCGCGCGCGCAAGCAAGCCAGAGGTTGACATCTGCTGTCTTTTCTTGACCACTCCCCACCTTTATTTTCTGAGGTAGAGTCCCTCAGTGAACCTGAAGCTCACTGATGTAGCTAGACTGGCTGAGAGCTTCAGGAATCTGGCTGTCTCCACTTGCCATTGCCTGGTTTTCTCACTTCAGTTCTGGGGATCTGGTCTCAGGGCCTCATGCTTCTATGGCAGGCATTTCACAGACAGTAAGTAGTTTGGTTTTTTACACCAAAGCGTGCTGCTGATATCCAGTGAGCAGAAGCCAGTGATGCTGTGGTTGTCCTGCAGTGCCAGTGATGCTGTGGATGTTCTGAAGTGCCAGTGATGCTGTGGGATGTCCTGCAGTGCCAGTGATGCTGTGGATGTTCTGCAGTGCCAGTGATGCTGTGAATGTTCTGCAGTGCCGGTGATGCTGTGGATGTTCTGCAGTGCCAGTGATGCTGTGGATGTTCTGCAGTGCCAGTGATGCTGAGGATGTTCTGCAGTGCCACTGATGCTGTGGATGTTCTACAGTGCCAGATGCTGTGGATGTTCTGCAGTGCCACTGATGCTGAGGATGTCCTGCAGTGCCACTGATGCTGAGGATGTCCTGCAGTGCCACTGATGCTGAGGATGTCCTGCAGTGCCACTGATGCTGTGGATGTTCTGCAGTGCCACTGATGCTGAGGATGTCCTGCAGTGCCACTGATGCTGAGGATGTCCTGCAGTGCCACTGATGCTGAGGATGTCCTGCAGTGCCACTGATGCTGAGGATGTCCTGCAGTGCCACTGATGCTGAGGATGTCCTGCAGTGCCAGTGATGCTGTGGATGTCCTGCAGTGCCAGTGATGCTGTGGATGTTCTACAGTGCCACTGATGCTGAGGATGTTCTGTAGTGCCACTGATGCTGTGGATGTTCTGCAGTGCCACTGATGCTGAGGATGTTCTGCAGTGCCAGTGATGCTGTGAATGTCCTGCAGTGCCAGTGATGCTGTGAATGTCCTGCAGTGCCAGTGATGCTGTGGATGTTCTGCAGTGCCAGTGATGCTGTGGATGTTCTGCAGTGCCAGTGATGCTGAGGATGTCCTGCAGTGCCAGTGATGCTGTGGATGTTCTACAGTGCCAGTGATGCTGTGGGATGTTCTGAAGTGCCACTGATGCTGTGGGATGTTTTGCAGTGCAAAGGTAGACCTTCATAGCAGTGTTATCTGGCTAAAGAACTGATTGTGCTGAGGGTGAGAAACCCTGACCTATACACCCGAACCAAACCAAACCAGTTTAAAATGAAAAGCCAGGCATGGCAGAACTTGTCTGTAATCCCAGCTCTGCAGGTAAACTCAAGGCCAGCTGGGACACTTAGCAACGGACTGTCTCAAGAGAAAATAAAAAGGGGCTAAAGATGTATTTTAGTAGAACACTTGCCTAACATTGGAGAGAGGCCCTGGGCCTAATCCTCAATACTATAAATAAATAAAAAGCAACAAAGGAGTAAAAAATTTGTAGGAGATATTAAACACATGAACCTCCAGAGAAAGAATAAGTTTTTATATTTTATTTAATAATTTATTGAAACTATATGGTGGATGCCACACCCAGCATTTTACATGTCTGAGCCCCACCAATCCTCAGAACATGTTCTCAAATATTTTGATTGTTCCTGCTCCCCCCCTCCATTTTAAAACATTACCAAACTTTGGAAGGTTGTAAACATAATACAGAGAACTTTTTTTTTTTAGAATCATTTGATAGTTACCAAATAACAACCCATGATCTCAAGTCTTTAGCGGTTCTCCCCCACCATATATTAGATCATACTTTTTGATATGACCACAATCAGCAGAAGAAAGTAACACATTTTAATCTCGGGCACCGCTCAGTTTTGCTAGCTGCACAGTAATGGCTTATGTAGAGAATTATGAATGAGGCTTAGTTGTCGTCTCTCCTTAGTCTGGGTTTGTCTGATTTTTTTTTTCTCATGATTAGGTTTGAGCTTCAATGTAGGCCATTGCAAAAGTGTCGGGATCTACCAGTGAGTCGACTGGGTAGCTGGGTGGAGACGTGCGGATTGTAGAGACAATGAAGAAGACAGAACAGAGTCGAGAGGATTGCCAGTCACTGCCGGACAGTGCCTGAGTTTATTTCATAGCCAGCTTATGTACAGTCTTGAAGGACAGAGGTAGAACAATGCACAGCACGGGCATTCAGCCACTATCTATCCCGTCCTTGAGTCAAGGAGCAAGTAGTTTCATTTTCTATCTCGATGTACCTCCGGCTCACATCAGTAGCCTGAGTCTGCCTAGATAGTGTGTTCATTCCCTTGGGCTAATCAGGACTTTCTCACAGCCATGGAGCAGACAAGTTCGAACTCTATTGACTCAGAATAGACTTTAGATTCAAATTGGGAAACTGAGTCCCTTGTGAGCTCCCACACAGAAGTGATGCTGAGACCCCATTGCATCCTGATAGCTGACCCATGGTTTCAATTTGTCCCTCCCTCCTACTGTGTCTCTGTCCCCCAGTAGAACATGCCTACTTCCCTGTCTCTAAAACAACTAGATTCTGCACAGGAGAGAAAACAGACATCGCTGGTCTGAGTCTGACTTCTGTTATTTAATGTGATGATGTCTACTTCCATTAACTTTTCCTTAAATGATGTAATTTCATTCTTTTCTGTGGATGGATAATATCCCATTGTGTATCTACACAGTTTATTTATTCATTGATGGGCAACCTAGGCTAGTTCTGTACGTTGACTTGTGGATGCTGCTGTCATAAACACGGTACACAGTATCTTTATTGTATGGTGGCTCTGATTCTTGGGAGATATTCCCAAGGATAATGTGGTGGGATGCTACAGCAGTTCTATTAGGTTTGAGTCTCTACTAGTTTCCATAGAGGCTGAACCAATGCCCATTCTCACTAAAAGGCTCTAAAGGCTCCTTCCCTTTCCTCACCATTCTTGACAATATTTGTTATTTGTCCTCTTGATGTTTGCCATTCTGGCTGGGGTGTGAAGGAATCAGTTTGCATTTCCTTTATGTCCAAAGATGCTCAACTTTTTTTCATGCGTTTATTAGTCATTCTTATTTCTGTTCAATGGATTATTCATCTTTGGAATGTTTATTGGAATACATGATACTTTGAAATTCCTAGAGCAGTGGTTCTTAACCTGTAGATCATAAACCCTTTGAGGGGTCAACTACCCTTTCACAGGGGTCTCATATCAGATACCCTGCACATCAGATATTTATATTATGATTCATAAAAGTAGCAAAGTTACAATTATGAAGTAGCAATAAAAGTAATTTAATGTTTGGGAGTCACCACAACATGAGGAACTGTATTAAAGGGTACCAGCATTAGGAAGGTTAAGAACCACTGCCCTAAAAGAAACCATGGGAAGACACTTGAGGCCACAGGCAAAGGCGACAGCCTTCTGAAGAGGACTCCAGTAGTTCAGGACATAAAGGAAAGAATCAAGAGAGGGCTTTAAATTATAAAGCTTTAGCACAGCAAAAGGAACAAGGGATAGAACACAGAAAGAGTCCAAAGGTTGGCAGGAAATCTCTCCGGGCTACTCCTCTGATGAGGGATTAGTATCTAGACTGTCCAAGTATAGAAAGGACTAAAAACTCAAAGGCCAGGAGGCAGGTGCCTTCCTGTCCCGGGACCCAGTTCCTCCTGTCCCGGGACCCAATTCCTCCTACTTTGCAAAATGAAGTACTAGATTTGTTAGGACTCTTTGTTCTAGATTTAGAGTTAGGTTTGTGAGTTTAAATTCCATGTGGACAATGTTACAGAGGCTTCAGGGAGTGACGAGAGTGTTGGGGAGGCGGGTGGGGGAATCTTTCCTTTGAGAACCAAAAAGAAAGACTAGGTCGTTGGGTGGGGAGAGGAGGAGAAGGGTTGGTGAAGGGGTCCCTGAGTGCTGGGGGTGCTGGCAATAGTGAGACATTCTCTTGGTTGGGGGAATCGCTGTTTATGTATTCCTTGGCAGTTTTAACAAGACCCAAACTGCAGCCCTGCCTGAAGCGTCCAACAAGCACACAAGTGCAAAATTTCCTGCAGGGTGCACTTGGACTGTGGAGCCAAGCATTGCTGCTGTCACGCCTTCCGTGGCAATGTCTGCACACACCTGGAGGAGTCTGGTAGGTTCTGAAAAGCACTCTCCCCTTCATCCAGTTTACAAAGACCTTGGACACTCAGAAACTCGTACTGTGGGAAGACAGAGAGTGTGACAATGTGCCTCCCAGTTTTACACATCCAGTCCAATCTGTGGACCCCTATTTCTTCATCCTGGTCACAGGCACCCCCTCTCTACTTGCAGACCTACCTGATTTTGCCAAGCCCCAGAAAATCTGACATCCATGTCTGTCCTCAGTGGGTTATCATTCTGTAGGAGAAGCCATATATGGGCATCTCTTAAACCACAAAACCCATTCCTGCCTCAGGAATTAGGAGGACCCGGTATGCTGAGAGAGTCTGTTTCTCTACACTTTTGACTACTAAGGGTCTATCTCTCCTCCAGGGGCTGCAAAGTCAAATCATAAAACCAGCAACGTGATGCCCATGGTTGTACCATAAATCATCACTGAGAACCCAAGCTGCATGAGAAGTCTTGGAAGGCCACAACACGACCTCCTGTTAGACCATCTTCTTGAATCAGATGTGGGTCAGGGTGAGGGGGTGCCCAGAACAATGTCTCCTCTGCCTACTGACTCCTCCTGGAGTTATTTCAGCAGCCACCTTACATCCTTTCCCAATCAGCTGTTCCAGGAACAGAGACCCTCCTTTTGACTATAGTTCCAGGACCATCTGCTACCCCAACTACTTCCTCTGACTCCACCCCTTCCCCAGTCCCCAGCTCCGGCCTCCTGGTTTGGATTTCCCCTACTTTTCCACCCTTTAGAGGTCACCAAGAATCCCAAGCCTATTTGTCTCTGCTTGTTGACATAACATACTAGAGAAAGCTGCTTCCATGTGGGATGCTTTTGTGGCCAGTGAGGACACTGTCACTCTGAATTCTCCATACCTGGGTGTGCCCTTTTCTTAGATGATCTCAGGCCCTTGATTCTCGTAGGTTCTCACAAGCTACTTCTGCTTTTAATTAGTCCGGAATCTTACTTAAAGATGGCAACACCAATGATCTAGAACTGAAAGATGACACTGGTCATTCTAAGCAAGTTCTCCTCTTAAACAATACCTGATCTGTCACTATGATCTGTGTAATCATGTGGGGGTTTGCAAGGGTCTTTTCAAAGGTAAGTAACTGCTACAGAAAGAATAAACAATGTCCAGAGGGTGATCAAGAACATACAAATAGATGATGGTGTCCAAATCCTTTTCACATGAGTGGAGGTGTCACTGTTGGTGTATAGACTAAGGAAGGGTAAAGTCATATGATTCAAACAGGTGGAAGGAAGTCAGAAAGGGGTGTGTCAAGAAGGGACCAAAGGGTCAGTGCCTTGACATATGGGGTGGAGTTCTGTGGGGTGTGGCATTAGGGTAGTCTTCTGGAAGAAGAAATGCTGTTTTACCCCAAAGGATGAGACGGAATTGGTATGCAGCAGAGTGAATGTCATAAACATAGAATGGGGGCTGGTGAAGGGTGTGGGTGAGGATTAAGACAATTTAAACCAAAGGCATTGATACCCTGTTCCTCCTGCTCCTGATCCAACAACAGATGAAGCCTTCCGTCAGGTGGAAGGACAAACTGCGCGCGAGGCTGTGGACTACACATCCTCATCTGCCAACCCCTTATTCTTGTTATACTCATAAATCTGGACAGCTCGAGTGTCTTGTTAAAAATAGCAGAGGAGCTGGAGAGATGACTCAGCTACTGTCACAGAAGACCCAAGTTCAATTCCCAGCACCCATGTGGAGGCTCACAACCATCTTTAACTCCAGTTTCAAGAGATCCAACTCTCTCTTCTGGGCTCCTAAGCACTACCTGGACATGTTGCACTACATCCAGACAAAGCATTTATAGACAGAAGATAGCAATAAATAAATCACTTAAAAGATAATAAAGGAGGCTGGGCTGTGGCGGTGTGTACCTTTGATCCTAGCACTTGGGAGGCAGAGGCAGGTGGATCTCTGAGTTCGAGGCTAGCCTGGTCTACAGGGTGAGTTCTAGGACAGCCAGGGCTGTTAAATGGAGAAACCCTGTCTTGAAAAATGAACAAACAAAAATAGTAAAGGAGAATAAATAGGCACAAATGGTGGTTGAGCCTACATGAGTCCCCTCAGCAAGCTGGTGGATGAATGGACTACAGACCCTCCTCTAAACTCCTCTCCATGTAGTGAGTGCAGTAATTGAGTTTCCGGAACGACGATGTCCATCATCACAAGGCAAGGATAGTATCAGAGAATTGAGTGAGGAACTGGACTGGGGAGGAGTACTGGGCAGAAGGGGCATTGACGTGGGCACTGGGGGCCACACTCTGAGGGTTGCGCTGGGTTAGCTTGAAGTGGTTGCTTCAGGCAAAGGTCATGTTGTTTTTCTGTTGAGCAGTTAAAAAGAAGTCAGTGACGGAAAGGCTGGTGGCCGATGCTCTCATTCCCCCTCCCGAGAGCCAGGGAACATGAGGGGCCTGTGGCTGTCTTGCTTCAGAGCCCTAGTCACTTCAGGAGATCAGTATTCCAAGTTGTGGGTTGGGAGTCCCCCAGGCGATCTGATTTTAGCTTTACTGATTGGAATGTTCTAAAGCATAGTTCCCAACATGTGAGTTGTGAGCCCTTTGGAAATTGAATGACCCTTTCACAGAAATCACCTAAGACCTTCGGAAAACACAGATATTTATGGTATGATTCGTAACAAAAGCAAAGTTACAGTTATGAAGCAGCAATGAAAATAATGTTATGGTTGGGGGTCACACAACATGAGGAACTGTATTAAAGGGTCGCAGCGTTAGGAAGGTCGAGAGCCACTGGGCTCAAGTTATCAAATTTACCATTATGGCAGGACAATTTTAGTGTATTTCTTCAGTAACAACAACAACAAAAAGACAAAAAAAAAATCAGTGTATAGGCATTTTGAAAACTGTCACAATCAGTAGTGTAAAAGATTTAAACCAAACTGGTCATGGTATGATTATTTACTAATAGTAAAATAAAATATCTAGAAAAATTCATTGGCTAAAAATTAAAGCACTGCTTTTTTATTTATTTATTTTTATTCTATGTGCATCAGTGCCTTGCCTGTGTGTGTGTCTGTGTGAGGGCATCAGATCCCCTGGAACTGGAGCCACAGACAGCTGTGAGGTGCCATGTGGGTTCCAGGAACTGAACCCGCTCCTCTGGAAGGGTAGCCAATGCCCTCAACCGCTGAGCCGTCTCTCCAGCCCAAACATTACTCTCTTTATGTTTGTTATTTATGCACATGAAGGTTGGAGGACAAACAACTTTCAGAGGAAGAAATTCAAATGGCCAAGAAATAAAAACACTTGGAATTTTTTGATACTGGACATTAACGTTCTTAGTGACGTGGTGACAGAGGCTGGTGTGTTGGCCCAGCTGGCCAAGGTGCTTGCTGCAGAAGCCTGGCCACCAGAAGTGCTTCCCCACCGGACGTGCGTTTCTCCACCTTGATGTGGGTTCAGGAATCCAATCTGATACATACAATACGCATATCTAAAATTTTTGCAGCTATAAAAGCATTTTAATAAAACAACGAAGATCAATGTCATCAACATGAAATGAGCATTGATTAAAGGGAACATTAATACTGTAGCTGAGGTGGAAGAGAACGCAAAATGTTAAAAATACCTGTAAAAGTGCCAAATAGACTACCTAAAACAAAATAAAAACCAAAGACAAACTTAGTTGACTGACAAAAGCTTTCTCAGTAGAACAGTGGTGGGAACCTGGAGACATCAGGATATTTCTAAAATGTTTGTATCTATTCAGTTGGCTTAGGACACCCTGTGGGAAGCGTTTGAGAGTTAGAATAAACAGGCCTTCATGTCAGCTGTCCTTGAGAGATGGGCCACAAACAAACCCCACTAAAGGAATAATTAAAAACTAAAAGTGTTGAAGACATGTAGTTAAAAGAAGATTCGAGAATTTGGGGTAGGGAAGGTAGACGGATTTAAAAAAAAAAAAAAAGGCAAATTATTCAAGCCTGGAGATGTGTCCCTGTGGCACACAGCTTGCCCACTATGTATGTCCCTGGGTTTGGCATCCAATGCCAAAAAGAAATAAAACATTGAAAAAATACTACAAAAATACTATGTAAAAAATATGTTGTACATATAAATATATAAAATAATATAAAAACAATAAGCCAATAAAAGTCTTGGAAGATTCCTCTTGACCTTTTTTTATTATTGGAAATAGGTTTTTGCTGTGTAGCCCTGGCTGTTCTGGAACTTTTCTTTGTAGACCAGGCTGGCCTTGAACTCACAGAGATCCGCCTGCCTCCTAAGCACTGGAATTAAAGGTGTGCCACCACCACCCGGCTGGAAATTTTTATAATGCTTAACAGCTGTCAAAGGTAGATCCAGAAGTTGGCAAGGAAAAGTTTGAATAAGAAATTATGGGAAAATATCTCCATGGTTAGTACAGATAAGAGAAGGGACTTAGCTTCATTGATATTAAAAATTCAAATTACATCCATAATTATGTATGTGGATACTTTTTTTGAGGCAACGTTTCCCTATGTAGCCCCGGCTGGCTTAGAACTTGCTATGTAGACTAGGCTGGCCTTGAACTTACAGAGATCTGCTTACCTCTGCTTTCCAAGCGCTGGAATTAAAGGCGTACACCACCACTCTGGGCTGTGTCTATACTCTTACAAGGATGGTAAACATGAAAAGATCCCGACAGATGCCGTAGAAATGGAACAATAGAACCTTCAACTGTCAGCCGCAGCCAGCAAACTCATAAACACTTCGGGAGACAGTTTGGCATCCAGAAGCTGGAGATACAAAAATCGTGCGTGCCACCTACCTATCCTGGACTCCGCTGCAAAAACCTGCAAGAACCCCCAACTGTGTAACACACACACATACACACACACACACACACACACACACACGCACGCACGCACGCATGCGTGCACACATGCTTGCTCACAGAATTCAAGAATTTGGGGTAGGGAAGAAATGTAAGCAGCCTGGGATTGAGAGATGACTTCGAGGTGAGACACTGGCTGAACAAGTGTGAAGACTGAAGTGTGAACCCCCAGCACTCATACAAACACTGGGTGGGGTATGGTGTCCTGCTTGTGATCCCAGTGCTTTGGAGGCAGAGATGATGGATCTGTGGATCAAGCTGCGTAGTTAGCCTAGATGAATTGGTGAGGATCGACTGAAATACCCTGTTCAGTATATAAGGTGGAGAATGACTGAGGAGGACATCAGTGTCAACCTCTGGCCTCCATAAGCACACACACTCTCGCACCTGTTCACTTGCACATGCAAGCATGCATACACACATGCGTGCTGGCACACTCATGTGCACATGTGAAAATAACTGTAAACAATCTAGATGGCAGAATAGAGATATTGTGGGTATTGATACAATACATGGCACAGGAATAAAAATGATGCACACAGAAACAAAAGAATATTTTCCAAATGACTCTGTTTATACAGAACAGAAGAAGATGATGATAATAATAAGAAAGGTTTGGTTGGCCGAACATGGTGGTGCACACCTTTAATCCCAGCACTCTGGAGGCAGAACCAGGCAGATCTCTGTGAGTTCGAGGCCAGCCTAGTCTACAGAGTGAAGTCAGGACAGTCAGAACTACATAGTGAAATCCTGTCTATCAAAAAACATGTGTGTGTGTGTGTGTGTGTGTGTGTGTGTGTGTGTGTGTGTGTATGTATGTATGTATGGGAAATATTTATTTTGAATGTATGAAGAAAAGATCAAAGAGGTTATTATATTATTATGAGTTATTGTAAGAATCTTTGGGAGGATGTGAGAAGATGAGATCTGGAAGGCCACAAGCCGTTTCAGGTGCGGAATGATTTCTTTTTCTTTCTTTTAACCTCAGTGATAGTTTAGTGGGTGAGCTTCATCCATTTGTTCGGTTGAACATTAATCTTTAATGAATATTTTAGCATTATTTTTCACATATGTTCTCAGAAATGGCTTTCTGCCTTTTTATTTTCCTCAGATACGGAACTAGTCAACCCTAAAGCCATTAGATAGGGCAGATCAAGGTAGGTTTCTGCCCCAGGGAGATGGGCACCAGGGGCCCAATGTGGGCGTCAGGCCTGGGACCGCTCAGAGGGTGTCTGCGTAGGCGGCCGGCCAGAGCAGAACCAGTCAGATATGGAGAATGCCCAGTGCAGGGGCAGGAAACAGCGCCCAGGGCAAGTTTCCCTGAGGACAAGGAGAAAAGCATCCACCTGAGGTGGGGGACAAAGGGGACAGCCTGGCACAGGATGAGCTCCTGAATCATGTGAGGAAGGTGTTCATGTAGAAGAGCAGCCTAGGGAAGAAAGTTCTTCACGTCAGAGGAGGAGTGTGGTAGCTGGAGGAGGGTGCCTGTCAGGGTGTGTGTGGGAGACCAGGACCAGGACCAGGAAAAGCAATAGAACCTCAGCAAGGTCCAAAGGCTGTGCAGGCAGGTGTGGAGTGACAGAGCCCAAGAAGACTGAGAATGTATGGCTTCCAAGATGGCCTGCTGTGAGGAACAACGGCCAAGTACATGCTGAGGACTTTCCCAGAGCAGGGTGTCATGAACTAAGCTAAGCAGACCAAAAAGGGCGCTGATTTCCAGGGATGGTCTAATGAGGCCATGAAGCCCTAATCGAATGAGCCAGTCATCTACAGGGAGAATGTCCCAGGGTAGAGTCATCTCAGTCAGGATAGACAGTGGTATTTTCTCATGCACACGCATACACACACATTTATATGTGATATATATATATATATATATATATATATATATATATATATATTTGAAGTTAAAAAGAAAGTAATAACACTTATTGATTGTCACAATTATTCATTCCACAAGAGGATTACACTTTGTCCTTTGATTTCTGGAACCTGTGGAAGGAATGTGTAGCTCTGCCTCACCAACTTTGGCCAATGAAGTATCAGCAGATGTAAACTAAGCATTGGGAGATTTGTTCGCCACTCTGAATACATCCCTAGCTGACTGCCAAAACATTGGTACTAGAGTGACAGATAATTTTAGTGAGCAGGTGAATTTGCAAGCACAGAATCTTTGAATAATTCAGTAAGATTCTTAAAAAGCTTAAGATTATTGAAATGAATCTTCATATGTCATTGATAACTGTAAATGTCAATTAACGGGTAAATATTGCCAGACTGGACTTTTTAAAGGGTTGTTTTGCATTCATGTGTATGTGCATGTGTCTGGGTGAGCGCACACTGTATGTGAGAGTTGCTGACTTGCTCATCCAGGTCGCTGACTTTGTCTTGTGTGCTGCTGATTTCCCTCTCCAGGTCATGAACAGAAGTCATGGGCTCTTTTGTGTCATTTCTGAGGACACTGATTATTTCACCAAACCTGGAGTGTACAGATTTTTCAGCTAGGCTGGCAGCCAGCAAGTTCCAGCAATCCTCCTGTCTTCACCCTACCTCAGCACTGGGGTAACAGGTGTGCCACAGCAAGCCGGGCCACCCCAGCTTTTCACATGGGTGCCGGGGATCCGAACCCAGGTCTTCAAGCCTGTTTAGCAAATGCCCTTACCCACTTACCCATCTCTGCAGCTCCATTTAGTAACCGTCCGTCCTCTTACCGGTTTCAACATCTTTAATTCAGCAGCTAAGAGGTTGTGGACTTTTGGAGGAGTCATGCTGCCTTGGTGTTTTCCTGTTTCTTGTGTTGTGCTCTGCCTGCCTATTGGTTTTGGTATCTCTTCCTGTGTTATTTGGGAGTCTTGTTATTGACCAGCAGCAGACTCTTGATGCCCCGGTCCCCAGTCCCACTCAGTGAAAAGAAACAAGCCTAAGCTCTAACAGCAACAGTGTCAAACTGCTAAGGGCATAGAAACATACTCCAAATGAGTTATTATCACCTACAATCACTGGTAATTAGAAAACAGCATAACTAGCATAGAGCATGCTATGAAGTCACGTTTTTTAAACCACCTTTGGCTAATAACTAAATTCTTTGTTTGTTTTTGTTTTTTTAAGATAAGGTCCCGCCGGGCGTTGGTGGCACACGCCTTTAATCCCAGCACTCGGGAGGCAGAGCCAGGCGGATCTCTGTGAGTTCGAGGCCAGCCTGGGCTACCAAGTGAGTTCCAGGAAAGGCGCAAAGCTACACAGAGAAACCCTGTCTCAAATAAATAAATAAATAAATAAATAAATAAATAAATAAATAAATAAATAAAATAAGGTCCCAATATATAGCCCTAACTGAGTCCTGGAAAAAAAAAATCACTGTTTCGGAATTGGAGAGATGGCTCAGTGGCTAAGAGCATTGACTGCTCTTCCTAGAGGACCCGAGTTAATTCCCAGCAACCACATGGCAGCTCTCAACTGTCTGTAGCTCTAGTTCCAGGGTACCTGACACCCATGGCAAAATACCAATGCACATAAAGAGGTAAAAATGAATAAATTAAAAAAATCACTGTTGCTCATGCTGGCTTTGAACTTGGAGTGATCTTCCTTCCTCTACCTCCCACATACAGTCATTACAGGCAGGCACATGACCTGTTAATAACTGGATTCTAATGGTCTCGGTTCTCCAATCAAAAGACACACCCTAGCAGATTGGCTTTAAAAATGGGACCCATCTCTTGTTGTCAGCAGGAAATGCACTTGACTGGCAAAAATAAGCACAACCTATGGGAAGAGAATGGAAGGTGTCCCAAGCAACTGAAACTGAGGAGCAGACAGGTGTGGCTGTACCAATCCTTGACAAAGCAGACTTCAAACCAAACTTAGAAGAAACAAAGAAGGCCACTTCTTACTAGCTAAGGAGACAATCCATCAAATAGCACAACCTTAAACACATCTGGATCATACACTGGTGTGTGCAATTTCTTTAGACAAACAGTACTAGATGTGAAGACTGACCTCAACACATTAACTGTGGGCAACTGTAATAATTCATTCTCAGCAGCTGACAGGTTACAAAATTCAGTTACAAAATAACAAAGTAATATGAGGGTTAAAAGTGCTGTAGAGCAAATGGACTTAGCAGATATTCTAGAATATTCCATCCAAGTACTTCAGAATACATATTCTTCTCTGCAGTACATAGAACTTTCTCTAAAATAGACACAAAGCAAGTTTTAATACATATAAGAAATTGAAGCTGTGTGTGATGGTGTACACCTTCAGTCTTTGCATTCAGGAGGCAAAGGCAGATGGATCTCTAAGTTTGACGTCAGCTTAGTCTACAGAACAAGTTCCAGCATAGCCAGGGATACACAGAGAAATCTTGTCTTTAGAAAACAAAAGAAAGAAAGAAAGAAAGAAAGAAAGAAAGAAAGAAAGAAAGAAAGAAAGAAAGAAAGAAAGGAAGGAAGGAAAAAAGGAAGGAAGGAAGGAAGGAAGGAAGGAAGGAAGGAAGGAAGGAAGGAAGGAAGGAAATTTGAAATACCTTTTCACATTCTATCTGATCATGATGGAATAAAACTAGAAATCAATAGCAAAGAAACTATGGGAAGTGTAAACACTCATGAAGACTGAATAACCCACTCCTGAAGGCAGCTATGGGCACCACTGTGACCCCAGTGCACTTTGAGAACACAGTTTCATGATGAGTTGATCATCAGAACATCAATAGGAAAAAAATGCAAATCCCTAGTATGAAAAGAAAGCAGAAGCCAGGCATGGTGTTACATTCCTTTAGTCCCAGGCAGAGGCAGGAGGATCTCGGTGAGTTCAAGGCCAGCCTGGGCTCCGAAGTAAGTTCCAGACCAGCAAGAGCTACATAGACATCTTGTCTCAAAGCAAAGCAAAACAAAAACAACAACAACAACAAAACAGACGGAACTTCTGGGACGTAATTAAAAGTATTTGTAAAAGAAACGTTCATAGCTACAAGTGCCTACATTTATATATATAAATGTATACATATATCTCAAGGTGCTGGTGAGATAAGTCTGTTGGGAAAGTGCTTGCCTTGTAAGCACAAAAACCTGAGTCTGATGCTTGTCACCCACATATAATGACAGGCATGGTAGCGAGGGCTTGTAATCCCTTAGGTAGGTAGAGATGGGCAGATCCTTGGCACTTACTGGCCTGTCAGTCTAGCTTCCTTCATGAGTTCCAGGCCAGTGAGAAACCCACTTTGAAAAACCAAGGTAAATGGCATCTTTGGGGTGATATCCAAGGTTGACCTCTAGACTCCATACACATGCATACACACTCACACACACACACCATACACCAGAAATTTCAAGTAAATAGTTTGATGACACACTTCAAGATCTTAGAAAAATAAGACCAAATCAACCCTAAAATTACTAGATGGAAAGAAATAGTGAATATTGGGGCAGAAAATAATGATATAGAAATAAAAATACAAAAGGATTAATGAAACACAGAATCAGATCTTGACATTATAAACAATATTGAGAAAACATTAACCAAACTAAACAAAAGGAAGTGAAAGAAGATCCAAATTAATAGAATTAGAGGTAAGAAAGGAGACATTACAACAGTTATCAATGAAACTCACATCACTGGGTCATACTTTGAAAATTTGTGTTTTAATACACTGGAAAATCTAGAAGAAAATGGATCAATTTCTAGACATACTATGACTTATAAAATTAGGCTAAGGTGATACAAATACCTTAAACGTATTCAAAACAAGTAATTATATTGAATTGATAATAAAAGGTCTCTCAATGGGAAAAAAAAGTCCAAGCCCAGATGTTTTCACTCTAATTCTGTAAAGAAGTAACAGCTGGACTCTCAAAGGGTTTCATACGTTGTTGGGGGATATGTGATCACACTGTGAACCTCGAGTTTGTATTCATTAATTAAATAAAATTAACCTTGGGCCGGGAGGCTGAGTTAGCAACTAGTTGACAGAAAATAATCATAGAGCATCAGAGGCCATCTGGAAGCGATAGAGAGACGCACTGGAAGTAGTGGGGAGGGATTTGAAGTGGCAAGGCTTTTTTGTTTGGTGGAGTGGAAGGACGCTCTCTTTCGGAGATGCCAGCAAGGAGACAAGGTCAGCTAGGTGCTGCTCAGCCTCTCTGAGCTAGCAGGTTTCCACCCCAGCCTTTGAAACTTGAGTCTTATTTATAAATAGAATAATAGAGATTTGGTTAAAGCTACCTTTAGTGGCAGCAGCAAAGCCAGTGCCTGCTGGAACAGAGTTCCCACAGGCCAGAGAAGCAGGCCAGTAACTGCAGAGTTAAAAATCAAGGCTCAGCCATTGTGCCAAAGATAAAACAACAATACATCAGTAAATGAAGGAACGCTACTGGGTTCTTTTTACAAATTAAGTATTACCCTGACTCCAAAATCAGAAAGACACAACAGCAAAACAAAACAAAACAAAACAAAACAACCAAAAACCAAAACAAAAAACAAAACCAAAAAAATTTTTTAAAAAACCCAACAAAAATTAAAAGCCAATTTCATTATAAACATAGATGCAATATTATTAATAAAACACTTACGAACTGAATTCAATAGTACATCAGCAATGACTATGTGGCCTTCATTCCTGGGCTGCAAGGATGGTTCAATATATATAAACTAATAGAGATAATATATCACCTTGATAGACTCAAGCCCAGAAGTCTCATGATCATCTAAATAGATGCAGAAAAAATATTTGATGAAGTCCAACATTCCATCCTGATAAATGCTGGAAGAAAATAGGACTATTAGGAACATAATTCAACATAATAAAGCTTATGTATGAGAACACCAGAACCGAGCATGGGCTGTTCCCATCGCCTTTGTTCACTCACCATAGTGAGATGGTAAGATCCTACTGCCGAGAGCACCATTTACTTTGGATGCATGACATAGGGAAATTAATCTTGATCCGACCAAGAAGCTCTCCCTGCTGTCTAGTTTTCATAACGTCAGAAAGTGGTGGGAAAAAGACATCTTACCCATCACTGGACCCTGCATGCTACAATATGGACTTGTCAGACTAGATGTGTTCACTGGGGCATTAGTGGCATGAAGGTTATAGGGGTAACCAGCCCTCAAAAACAACCATCTGATTGGATATGAGGCCCACTAAGCAGGAAGGATGCCATATCTGGTACTGTAGACTTAATCAAAAGCCCCTGACTAGGGAGATCATAGGCCCTGGAAGAGGGAGGAACCTACTAAATGACCAAGCTGTCAAACTGCATTTTAAATGTACATTTTAAAAATATTTATTAATGTTTATTTTATGTGTGTGAATGTTTTGCCTGAATGTATATATGGGCACCACGTGTGCCTGGTGCCCACAGAAGCCAGAAGAGGGCATCAGAGCCCTGGACCTGGAGTTGTGGACAGTCATGAGCTTCTATGTGGCTGCTGGGATCCGAACATAGGTCCTTTTCAAGAACAGCAAGTGATCTTAACTGTGAAACCATCTCTCCAACACCCTAACTATTGGTGTTTATACCCATCGATTTGTGCTGCTCTCAGCTTGGGACAGAGAAGATTGTGGTTAAACGCAGAAGCTCATAACTGTTGACAAAGCTAAGAATAAGTGACAGTCAGAGGTCAACCATAGATAGAATGTCTATACCAAGCCTCCACCCCACCCCCACCCCACCCCCAAGGCTCAGGGAGCAGTGTGGTAGAGGGGACCAGGGAGTGGGGGAGTGCTATGAAAGGCAGGTTTCAGGAGGTTACGTGGCTGTTACACACACAAACACGTCATACCTGTGGCTACCCACACAAGACCATCACAAGATCAAGAGAGTTAAAAATTCTAACACGAAGCAAGGACTGGGTCCTGACGTCTCACCCCCAGCTGGGGAGCTAATGACAATTGGTGGCTCCTGAGGTGGGGGAAGCCACTTTTCTTTGTGTGATTAGTGGCTTTGGGTAGGTTGCCCATGCCCCATGTATAGGACCACATACAGGGGCACATATGGGCAGAACTAATTGGAATTTGTAGATTACTAACAAAACCCACAGAGTTTGGAGAGAGATGGAATATTGTTTGGGGGTGAGGGAACGGGGGTGGGGGGGAGAGGAGAAGGAATGGACACATCCAAGATACATGGCATAAATGTATAAAAATCTTTAAGATGTACAAAATTTCAATTAGACAAGAATAATTTTTTTTTAAATCTTTGAGTGTATGTTCATGAGTTTGCATGTGGTGGTTGCAGACTCAAACATGCTTATTGGAAGCTGGAGGACAGCGTGTGTGTCTCTCCCGCCTTGTCTGAGGTAGTGTCTCGTATTTGGGACTTTTTTTTTTTTTTTTTTTTTTTTTTTTTTAGTTTTCTAGTGATTTGGTGGAATCTGTGTGGCACTCTCTTCATGGGATTTTTCACCTCATCTGAGAAGCTACTGTATTGAGCAGCTTACGTGGTGGCCCATCATTTGGGGATTATTCAGGGCTGCCAATCAGAGCCCCCATAAGCCTCTCTAACACAGCTGTTTCCCGTGGGACTAGATTGCTCCTGTGACACCTGCTCCCAGCCGCTCCTCACCCAAGTCCTTCACCCCCATCCCCAGGACTCAGAGGAAGTGGAACTCTGCCTGCCTGGAAAGTCACACGGCACCATTTTTGCTTTATTTTATTGGTCAGAGCAGAGCATACTTCTGCTTCAGCGAAGGGGTCTAGACTCCACTTGTGGATAAGAGGCGCATGGGAGAATGTTGATTCCCTGCTTTCCAACTGTCATGCTGTCTTGGACCATTTCTTCCTTCACCTGGCTTTCTCCTCCATTCCTCTCCAGTTCCTCTTTGCTTCCTCTTGTCCCACCCATAAGCCTCGGTTTGGGGGTCCTGGCACACACTGTGCAACTGTGTCTTTACCACAGCCCCAGAAAGCAACTCCATAGCCACCTCAAATGCAGATTCACCACAAAGGGGAGCTTCAGCTGTTAACCACAAAGGTTTGAGGAGAAAGACCTCTGATCCAAATCATCATGGCTATGGGAAAGATAAGGTTTTAATAGTTCAGGGGTAGGGGGTTTCCAAATGGAGGATTTAATGGGAAATATAGGTGGGGTTATAGGAGCAGAACATAAGCATAACAAGTTAGTCGTAATGACCTCCTGAAACAAAGACATGATTGCAAGGTGGTAGTAACAAGGTAGTCATAACAACCTTTTGAAATAAAAGTAAGGTTGCAAGATGGTTATAAATAACTTTTTGAAACAAAGACATGGTTGCTGTTTCCTGGAACAGGCAGTACAGAACCATTTGTAGCTAAGGTTACAGGTGGGGCTTAGCCTAAACCTTGAGAAACAGAGGTGTAATAATAAACAGGAATAAACAGTTTGTTTTTAACTATACGATGGCTTTTAAGCTTAAGATGGAGGCAGGCTGGTTCATCACAGCCTCAGAGCCCCTCCTTGAGCAGATTATGGAAATGACCTTTGCTATTGTGCTTAAACAATGATAATATCTAAGATGTTCTAACCACTGCCAGCCAAACTGTCCTCCTTTTTCACTCCGATATCACACGTCTCCAGGGTCAGGTAGCATTAGAATGGATACCAGCATTTTGAACATCCACAAGAAGGAAGTTGAATTAGCGACATATTTAGTTGGGGACTAGTGAGATGCTTAGTGCAGAAAGTTGCTCCTGGCGGCCCTGGTGTAACAATGGCCGCACGGAATAATCCCTCTGCATACTGTACCAGCTCCTTTGACACTGAGGCATGAGGCTAGAGGCTGCCTTCTGGAGCTCACATCCCTGGCTCTGGGAGGACACAGGTATGGAAGGAGGCAACTTTTTAAATGTATTGAACCAGAAAAACAAGTGTCTGAAAAGTTTCTATGAATATGAGAAACAACATTTGAAATAGAAAACAAGCCCCTCAGAGCCTGCGAGATGGCTTAGCAGGTAAAAATTGCTGGCCACTCAGCCTGACACATTAAGTTCAATTTCTGGGACACACATAGGGGAAAGAGGGAGCTGACTCCTGAGCGTTGCCCTGACTGTCATGATTCTGTCATGGCACATGCCTCCACTAAGTGAAGAAATGTAATAAAAAAAATTTAAAAAGGAAACAAATCTCCCACCACCACACCGTGTGCGTGTGTGTATGTGTGTGTGTGTGTTTTGCTGGGGACAGAAGCCAGTCCCTCAAAAATGCTAGACTCTACCAGTGAGCTGTACCTGCATCCAGAAAAAAAATGTTTTAAAATAAAATTAATGACTACTGTTTTTTTTAATATTGTCTATGTATATGATGTGTATGTAACTGTGTGTGTGTGAGAGTGTGTGTGACGGAGTGTATAAGTGGAGATCAGAAGAAGACACTGTGGCCTTGATTCTCTCTTTCCACTTTTGTGAGTGTTACAGAGACAGAACTTGCATTTTCAGGCTTGCACAGCACACACCTTTATCACTGGCAAAGGCTTTTACCCTGAAGAACCGTCGTGTAAACACCCCGTAAGTCACTTCTAATGGAAGCCTGAAGTTCTTTACAAGTAAGAATAGAGTTAATGGACCACAGAGATTCTCAGTGGTCAAGAGCATGTGTTGCTCTTGTGGGGGACTCAAATGTCATTCCCAGCACCCACTTCTGATGGCTCAGCACCTCCATGACTCCAGCTCCAGGGGATCAATACTTTTGGCATGTGCAGGCACCTCCATGCGTGTGCACACACATGCACACACACAATAAATCTTATAAAAGTTGATTGTGAATTCTGTTCTTATTTGAAATATTTTCTACCATGTTTCTAAAGATTTTTCAAATGAGCCTCCAATTTTAGGGATACTGGCTCTTCCCCTATTTATTTCTTCAGCATCTTAAGATAGACACATTTTCCCTGATTTATAATTGTCATGATTTTCACACTCCTCCTTTTTTTGTTACTAAAAGATTCATAACCTGTTGTTACCTAAAACTGCATACAGAGGACCAAGAGCAGATGAGGACTATATACAGAGACCTGTGAACAGATGGGGACATCTGCATACAGGAGACTATAAACAGACATGAACATCTGCATACAGGGGACTATAAACGGACATGAACATCTGTATACAGAGGCCTGTGAACAGACATGAACATCTGCATACAGAGAGGCCTGTGAACAGACATGAACATCTGCATACAGATGCCTGTGAACAGACATGAACATCTGCAAACAGAAGACTGTGAACAGATGGGGACTGCATATAGAGGCCTGTGAACAGACATGGACATCTGCATACAGATGATACAAGCCACAAGAATATATTATAGAGATTCAGCTGTATATAATAAAGCTATATCTAGAAAGGTCAAGGGATCCTTCTAGAGGGAAGCCATTTATTGGGGAATATTTGGTGTTATTCAGTTTTTACTATATCAGCTGTCTTCTGCTATAAATTTCTTGTGCACTCACATACTACTAGGCCATATGGCAAACAGTATAAGCTTCTCAGACCTTCTGCTGATCTACTAGGTAACACCTCTACAGAGCTTAGGAGATTGGTGGACTGTAGATGCATAGCTTTGTGTCTTGTGCAGATAAAGCTCAGACCATCCCTTTCCTTCAGGCCTAGTGGCATTGCAGAGCTATTGACTCAGGACAATAGGGCTTTTTGCATAACCAGGTGCAGCGAAGACTGGAGCGGAACTCCTGGGTCAGCCAAAGTCCTGAGACTGGAGAGAAGAGAACAAGGCAGAGTTTTCTGTAGACCGTAGGGCGAATGCGGCATGGCCGGAGGAGAGAAGAGCTAGGAAAAGTTTTTGTAGATTGTAGGTGGACTTGAATGAGGTCAGAAGAGGAAGAGAGGAAGAAAACATGGGAGACGGAGGAACGGGAGATGACGATGAGATTGATAGCAGAAGAGCTTAGTTAGGGCTGTGAGAGGACAGAAAAAGTAGGTACAGAGAGGAGCTGTGTGTGGGGACAGAGCGGAAGCTGTATAGATAGAATTTTGTCTTAGAGAAATAAAGTAAATGGACAAAAGAGCATGGTGTACATAGATTCTTTTCGCTCAGATAACTCCACACCGAATGTAGCGTCTTCCCTAGGACTCTAGGAAGAATTTTCTCAGGGCAGGCCCCTGGGAAAATTCTGATATACAGAGGCCTGTGAACAGACATGAACATCTGTAGACAGAAGTCTGTGAACAGATGTGAACATCTGCACACAGAGGACAGTGAACAGATTTGAACATCTGAATATGGATGATTATGGACAGATGTGAACATCTGCATACAGAGGGCTGTGAACAGATGGGGATATCTGCATACAGAGGGATGTAAACAGATGGGGACATTTGCATACAGAGGCCTGTAAACAGATAGGGATATTAGCATATAGAGGCCTATGAACAGATGTTCACCTGCAGACAGCAGATGAGTTATTCAGACTCTGAGACATCAGAATTCACAGGATCCTTTATTAGGAAGAACTAGAGCCTCCATAGGAATGAATGAGAACACTGAAAGAAGAGGTGATGGGGTCTTACACTGAGAAGGGGTCAAAGGATGAAAGGGATTATACCTGAAGAGAAGCTGGGGTGGGGGGAAGGGAATAAGCAAGTTCTGGGGTTCTGTTTGGGAACAGCCAAAGTCTTAGTGGCTAAGACTTGGCCAGTGTCAGCCAATCCAGAGCATCTGCTGGGCTCACAGAAGGAAGTCTCGGATTAGGAGCCAAGACCTGGAGCTTCTTCCAGCTCAACCTTATCACATCCAGGAATATTTGCCTGCAAGACACAAGGGTAAGGATGGGGATGCTTAGCTGTAGTCACCTTGGGAAGCAGATCTTTCAGCTAATGGAAAGGTATGGGATCATTTTCACATCCTCGGGCCAGCAGGGAAACCAGAGGTGATATGCTCAGAGTGACCCATCACGCCTTCTGATTTCCCACTTTAGACCTGTTGTTCCAGGGTGGTGACCATGGTAGCTCACATGCTGCTCCTCTGAGTTGGTCCGGGAGCTCCCTGCTCCCGTGTCCTTTCTATTCCCACGACTCACATCAGACTTGCAGGCTTCCCCTTGCCGACCACCTCCCTCCTGTCCTCTCTTCCCCAAGTCCTTCCATTTGCACCCCCAGGTTGGGGACCTTTAACACTTACGTTTCTTTTTGCAGACAACTCTACCTTCAGTCTGGAAGTTATTAGGGTTCTTGATTGATGTCCAGATAGCTGTTTAGACTTAGTAAAAATACAGGTTGCAGAATTTTAACACTTACGTGATACTTTACAGATGGACGTACAGACACTTTCAGTTGGGAAGTTGTTAAGGTTCCTGTGGCAACCACCATACATGAATTCAGAACAGGACCCAGTTTCTTTATTATACCACCAGCGTGGCATGTTACGCCCACAGGAACCTATAATCTTTGGCTGATTGCATACATCTGTGGGGAAAGCATGGGAGACAGATATTTGGATGCCTGTCTCCTAGGGGACAATCCCATCCCTTTCCTCTCTCCACTGCTCCTTGTCCAGCTCAGAGCTGTGCTTCCAGGTCAGTGGGAGCTCTGACCACCCACTTCAGCCTCTTTGGTCCTGGCTTCCTCATCGGCAGGATGATAACACAGAGTACCACTTTGCTTGTCGGGACAGGACCGTCACAAGAACAGATGCAGCCATTGCACACAGCTCTTTCACTGTCTCTCTGCAGCATCTGAACAAGGACTTCTTGATGATTTTGCCTCATAAATGGACCTCCTTTCTTTCTTCTCTGCCAGGCATGGCCACCATCTAAGTTCAAACATCTCCAGTCTACTGGACATCAGGTTCCAGAGTAAGTGATCCACTAGCTCAGGACAAAGTTACCTCCCAGCCTGAAAGTCCATGTCTTCTCTCTCCACAGCTTCTCTCTTTTACTGCTTCTAACACTCATCCTTTCAAACTCAAGCTTGGAAGTCACCCTGTTCTCCCGTCTGCACGCCTTCATATGGGCTCAACCTCGAGCTGCTCTTCCTAACAAGGCACACTCCTATTCATTCTTCAAAACCCTTCCAATAGCCAGGTATGATGGCATTTGCTTGACATCCTAACACTTGGGAAACCGAGGCAGGAGGATTGCAGTGATTTCAAGGCTGCCCTGAGCTATACAGAAGACCCTGTCTCCAATATTGAAACACTCCCAGGCATCAATGCCTTTCTGATGTCTCCAGGGTCTACTCTTTAGCCCTTGATGTTCATGCATCTGTTTTATGTCTGTGATGAAAATTTATCATGACTTTATCCATATTTTCTGAGTGCTGGAGAACATGAGCTCTTCATGGGCAATGGCTGTGCCTTAGCTTGGAACAGCAGTTCTGAGCAGATTAATTGGCAAAGAATGGATATTTCAGGAATATTCTCAGAAGGAAAGAAAGAAGGAAAGAGAGAAAGAAAGAAAGAAAGAAAGAAAGAAAGAAAGAGAAAGGAAGAAAGAGAGAGGGGGAGGAAGAGAGAGGGGGAGGAAGAGAGAGGGGGAGGAAGAGAGAGAGAGAGAGAGAGAGAGAGAGAGAGAGAGAGAGAGAGAAGAAGAAGAAGAAGAAGAAGAAGAAGAAGAAGAAGAAGAAGAAGAAGAAGAAGAAGAAGAAGAAGAAGGGAGGGAGGGAGGGAGGGAGGGAGGGAGGGAGGGAGGGAAGGAGGGAGGGAGGGGAGGAGGGAGGGAAGCAAGGAAGGAAGATCCCAAACTTAAGCATTAACTGAACAGCCGATTTCCCTGCTGTAAACTACCGTCACAGCCACACAACTTTGCTATTAAGGCGTTGCCGTGGGTTTAGCATTTGACACACGTCACATCTCCTCTTGTGTGGCCGTCCTCCTACTGTTCTCACTGTGCAGGTAGGGACAGGAGACTTGCAGAAGTGAAGTGACTCTCCTGATGTCACACAGCTGGTGTGGGAGTTAAATGTAGATGACCCACCAGGTGTGGTGGTGCACGCTTAGAACCCCAGACATCAGAAGGCTGAGGCAGGAGGATGTCAAGGTTGAGGTCAGCCTGGCCTACCAGCGATTCCCTGACTCAGCAACCAGCACCCACGCAGAGCACAGTCAGGGTTCAGGACCACAGGGAGGATCAAGTCCAGACCTCTGGGCGCCCTCCCTCCTCCAGCTTCACCTTCTTCACTTGCCAGCGGTTCCAGGCCTGGTCACATGTCACCTGACACAGGGCCTTCCCGTGAGCACTGGCTGGTGTCTGGAAGGCTACTCCTCCCTGTGTTTGCCTGCATACTACCCATCCTTCAGATCCCAAGTCCTATATGCCTTTCCAGGAAAAGCTTTCGTGGCCACAGTGAGCAGGTGGAGTCCATCACGGGTGTCACGAGCACCCGTAAATATCTGTTGATTGATAAAATGGGTGGATAGTTTTGATGGCCTTTTGTAGAGCTCCAGGAAATGAGCAGAGAGGAAAGAGTACTGAAGGCTACAGCAACGGAGGACGGTATCCTGGGTTTATGTCAGTCTGAGCAGGACAAACAAGCCAGGATCGCAGGACACCTGCCTCATGCTGATCCTGCAACCAGACACGCCATTGCTGTTTGCTGAGACTTTGCTACCTGACATCTCAGAACAGCACCCGAGAGTGGTCAGGGGGTCACGTGACCCAGTGCCCACATCTATCTAGCTACTTGGCATCTCAGAACAGCACCCGAGAATGGTCAAGGGGTCACATGACCCAGTAACAATATCCATCTTATAAAAGGATAACTGAAGTTCAAAATGGAAAGGCCACACTCAGTAAACAGCTCATTAAGAGCACTTACTGCCTTTTCAGAGGACCTGGGTTCAGTTCCCAGCACCCACATGGCAGCTCACAACCATTATATCACCAGTTCCAGGGAATATGATTCCCTCTTCTCTCATCCATGGGCACTGTATGTATTTGGTGTACATACATACATACATGCAGGCAAAACATTCATACACATAAAATAACCTTTTTTTTTTTTAAGAAAAAGCCATATTGTTCCCTTCATACACTGAAATCGAAGAAAAATGAAAAAGGGCAGTTACCCTGTCCAGCACTGTCAAAACCTACATCAGTCAGATGCCATAAGAATCTTAGTCAAACTAACCCTTAATGATCCAGGAGAAGGCACAGCAGGACCAGCAGAGGAGGGTGGGGTGGTGACCCAGAAGGCCCAGCAGGACCAGCATAGGAGGGCAGGGTGGTGACCCAGAAGGTACAGCAGGGCCAGCAGAGGAGGGCAGGGTGGTCCAGTGGACCAGGCAGCTACCTTTGTGGTCCAAGCATCGTTTAGCACAGGCGAACATGCAGCACTTTTCCCTGCTTAGACAGTCTCTGTGCGTCGTACACTCGTTTTTTTCTTCAAATGCACAATGTACTTTATATTTGGGACATCCTATAGGAGGAGAAGGGGTGGTCCCTTGAGGTGTTGAAGGAGATACGTTCTTCCCAGTTCCAGGCACCACTGCAGAGCTGAGGAACCGTGTTTGCCCCTCAACTGTCATGGGAGGAGGTAACCCTCAGGGACTCAGGGTTTCCCCAGCACTGGCCTCATCTCCACCTGTGATGACTCAGCTCCCAATCCCTGGGACCTTCCCTAGCCCTCTCTCCACCCCCTACAGGATCCTCCAGAGAGGGACCCGCTCCTTTGGGACTGTTCTGATTCTTTGGCTTTGTCCTTGGTTGGCCCCTGTAGCTCTCACTGTTTGCCCAGATTGTTGTCCTGAAGGTTACTGGAACAAAGTTTGAAAAGCCTAGGTCAAGATGCCTGGGCTAAAAGAACAGTGACTGATACTAACAGAGGACTTACGGAGCACTTGGGAGGACTTACGGAACACTTGGCCTTCCCCCTGCTTCTCACTGCACAGTTCCGAGTAAGTCCTGTCAATGTTCCACACAGTGAACAGAGGCATCCAGAGCATGGGGAGGCTCTGTGGACTTGTGTAGGCTCACACAGGTCACCAAGGAGTAGACCCAGAATTTGTGCCTGTCATGGGGCCTCCTAAGCACTCACTTGCCCTACTACCTTCAAGTGCTCAACGTGTTTCAGCTGGCAAGGATGAAATCCCCATGCATCACCACTCAAAGGGACCCTGGAGGCTGTTCTTTAGCACACAGGTAAGGTCCTGTGTGGATACAGGAAAGCTTTGGGGAGCTGCAGTGGGCAGGTAAGGAGGCTGATGGGGTGGTGCTAGAGAGAGGCTCATCCTTCAGTGGAAATCCCTTGGGCTGTTTAATCCCCAGTGTCCATTGAATGTACACTAGTCCCAGTACCTCCAGGAAGAATTCCTTATTATGGTGGAGAGTCAACTACCACAGACCCAGCACCCTGTATTCACCCAGGGCATCTTTCCAAGATAGTGGGAAACAGTGATCCCAAACATCTCACCCCCACCCGGGGACACACTCTCATCTGCAGTGTGTCTTGCTGTTTAATCCCAGGAAATTTCTTCTCCCCATGCTAAGAACTGCACCCCTGTACTTACTTATTAAGAACCCCTCTGCCAGCTCAGGTTCCCAGATGCCCCATAGGAAGATGAAAGGGACCAGGAATGTCAGAAGTCCCCAGAGTCTCATTTTAGGAAGCAGTAGCCTGGCTGGAGGCATTAAAGCAGGAGGAGCTGGTCAGTGGCTCTGGCCCTTGCTCTGTGGCTCTGTGGCCCTGTGCCCCAACAGTCCAGGAAGCAACTCTGGACACGAGCCAGTCATGTTCCCTCCCGGAGGCCATCAGTGGCCTGGCTGTACCCACAGTGCATGCTGTAGAGGAAAGATCTCTGACTCTCTGGCCTGGGCCCTGCAAGCTGAGGTTCTCTGGCTCTCTGGTTTACTAGGGAGAGGGGTGCACTTACTTGGGGTCTTCTGGAATCTCTTAGCAAAGTTATGTGAATTCTAGAACCTTCCTTTTCCCAGGGGCAAATTGGGGTTTGGGAATATCCTAGTCCTTTTTCTCTGTGATTCTTCTCTTCTTCGGTGCTTTTTTTCCTCCTTTTCTCCCATTCTCCCTTCTTCCCTTGTAGCTGGAAGTTTTCCTGTGTCCCACCTGGTCCCATGACTGCTTGGTCCCAAGTAAACACACAGAGGCTTATATTAATTACAAACTGTATGGCCAATGGCTCAGTCTTCTTGCTAACTAGCTCTTATAACTTAACACATTTCTACTAATCTATGTGTTGCCACATGGCTGTGACATTACTGATCTGCTGGCATCTTGTTACTCCTTGAATGGCAGGCTGGCGTCTCTCCCACTCTGTCTTTCTCCTCTCTGTCTCTCTGCTTGGATTTCCCACTTGCCTCTAAACTGCCTTGCCATAGGCCAATAGGAGCAACACATATTCACAGTATACAGAGAGACTTCCCACAGCTCTTCCCCTTTTCTATCTAATCAAAAGGAAGGTTTTAACTTTAGCATAGTAAAATTATATATAACAAAACAGAATTATCAAGCAAGAATTACAATTATAATATCTAATCTATTTGTATTTGGTAAAATTCAGGAAAATGTGCTATCATCTATTCTATATTTGGGAGTCTAAAGTTTTATATCTGATTTACCTTTTATCATAAGTAAAGAAAACTAATTATAACTATCTAGTCTTCAACTCCATCAAAGACCCCAGAAGGATATAATATTACCCAAGTAAACAGGAAGTAAACTGTAAGCAACTTCCAAGTTTCTAGAAATGATAGAGATATCTAGAGCCTGGACAGTAACCCAAAATTCCTCTGCAACATTGGGGCATCCATCTTCAGTCCTAGAGTCTCTGATAGACTTCATTGAAGCAGAAAATTTGAAGGATTGTCTTGCCTATCAGCAAGGTTCATCAGTCACTTCTCCCCATGTCCTGCTGAATGTCTGGCAGTCTCCTCTGTGAAGCAGGAACCTGAAGGACCATCTCGCTTTGACAAAGTTCAGTGGTCACCTTCCTATAGGTTCTGGATGTCTGATTTATACAACATACTGTCAATCAGTCCAGGCAAGAGCAGTTTCTTGCCCAAATGGCTAACTTTTGCCACAAAGAAAACAAACTCCATATGGAATTTGTTCGATGCCCATCATTTTCTCTGAAGTAGATTGGTGCTGCCAGGAGCAGACATGTCTCAATGTCCAGAAAAGTCAAAGTTTTTAAAACATTTTAAATACCTTATTCTGTAGGTCTTTGAAGTGTTTGAAGATTACCTACCTAATTGAAATATATCTATGTATACTAGAAAACTTAACTAACATGACTATAAATTTGATTATCATAGATGACTATTAATTTATATTTCTTAATTATATTATAATTTTAAATGAGTTGCATAAACATAATACCTTAAAAATGAATATATATAGTATAACAAAATTAACTTTAAATTTGTATCAATAAACCAAAATCTGTATTAATATAAAATAGGTAAGATTAATAGTTGTTTTTGGATTAAAGTAGATTTAATAATCTACTCTTTTATCCTATCATTTCTATATCCCATTTTCTTCTCTGGACAAGATCCCTGAATCTAATCTTTTTGTTCAGCTTTCTTTCTGACCATTATCCATTACAACTTGTAACCAACCCCCCTAAACATATGACTAATATCCATAATTTATTTTGGGGAATGTGGGCATAGTTCTCTAGACTACTTCCTGCTGATTGAGGTTGCTGGTAATCTTATGGAGATCCTGAGAAAATTTAGGATTATAGTCAAGTCCTGGACTGGAGTAGTTTGTGAAGCTGGATCATCTCAGCCAGAAGCCTTGAAGCCTTTCTGGATGCAGAACTCAGAGGAAATTGCAACAGAGGCGTTCTGAAATGTTGGATCATCTGGACCATCTGTTTCCATTGGAAATTTTTCAGGGGGGTCTTGCTGAATCAAACCTGATTTTTTCTTAACACAGAATGAATCCACAGCCTCTCATTTCCTGTGAAAATAAAAGCAGAACCTCTTTTCCAAAGCAACATATCCTTAGATCCAAATTTTGAAGTCAAGATATCTTTAAAATATATATGTTGATTTAACTTAGCAGCCTTTACAATGAAATATCTTTCTGCAGCTATCTCATTAACAGTAAAAGAAAAACTCAAAGAAAACACAATAATAAACATAATCTAGACTCTGCGTATTTTTCACCTTTATGTGGCTTATTTCTTTTATATTACTTTTACTGTCTCTTTAAAGACTTTATTTTTTAAAACTATTTATTTCTTTGTATAACTGCCTATATTTCTTTTCCTCTCCCTTCCAAGCCTACATACATTTGTACATACACTGTACACTGTTTAGACATTTTTTCCATCTGAATCTGTCCTGTTGTGTATCTGTAATCCTTTTCTGACCAGGAGAGTTTTTAAACTGTTAAGCTGCATGGCTAGGATCAAAAGCTGCAGTTTTGGCTGATGGTTCTACCCTGCACGTTTTTTCCACATGGTGGAGGTACGTTTACCACCAGCCCTGGAAGCTATGCTCACCACCAACTCTGGGAAGCAGTGGGTCTATGCCTCCACCAAGCAGTGCGCAGCCCAGAAACTTTTTTTTTGGTCTGTACTAGCAAAAGCTAAATCCATCATGCAGTGCATTGCCAGACTTAGAGATGCCTCTGATCTTGTCAGGAATCTGCCATGCTATGCTCAAGCTTGAATGCCACAGTGTCTCTGTACTGCAGCCCACATGAGAGACACGAACTAGGAAGCTGCTCTTGACTCAATTTCTGTGTGGTCAGAATCTTTTTTAAGGTTTTTCAGGTCTTTGTGGATCAATGTCCAATGGCTACATTCCCTCCATTCTTTCCTCCTTTTCTTTCTTCTCTCGCTTCAACCCTCTCTTTTTTTTGAAACAGGATCCCATCTATCCCAGGCTGGTCTCAAACTTGCTATAGAGTAGGAGACTTCTGCTCCTTCTGCATCCACCGCCCCCCCAGTGCTGAAATTACAGACCTGCATCACCTCACCGGGTTCACTTGGGGCTGGAGCGGGGCTGGGGGCTTCAGGCATGCTGGGTAAACACTAGACCAATCAGCTGCATCCTGCCTTGGCTGTGTCTTGTCCTTTTTCTGGACTATTTTTACAATGTACACTCCTCACATATCCTTCTACCCCATAAAAATGTATAATTATCATTTGCCCAGTAAAACTTAAAATTAAAAAGGTAATGTGTAAGATGTTCCAAAAGGAAGAGCTATGTCACAATAAAAAAAGAAAGCAAATATTGAGAAATGAGAACCCTAAGAAAAAGAAAGGTGAACTACATCTAACTGAAACCATGCTACAGAACAATATTATTCTAAACACTGAAAACTAAAAGACATGTATCATGGAAACTATATGAAGGACTTAAAAAGTAAGTTTATCGATGGCATTCCAGACACATTCTATTCACTTGGAATCCTAATTCTAGGCTGGACAGCTAAAGGCACAGTGACATGTCATAGGCTTGTCCCCTGAGTGAGACAAATTCTGAACCTCACAGTCTTTATTCCCCCTCACCCTGTGTGTGTTCATGTGTGTGCACAGGTTGGAAGTTAGAGGACAATCTTGGGTGCTGTTCTTCAGGTGACAACCATCTTTGTTTTTTTTTTTGAACAGG
Source organism: Peromyscus eremicus (assembly GCF_949786415.1). Classification (NCBI taxonomy): domain Eukaryota; kingdom Metazoa; phylum Chordata; class Mammalia; order Rodentia; family Cricetidae; genus Peromyscus; species Peromyscus eremicus. The sequence continues at coordinate 137,987,037 of NC_081419.1, read as the reverse complement.
TCATTCTCTGGTCTGGACTCGCCAACCAGGCTAGGCTAACTGGCCAGGCTGCCCTGGGATCCCCTGTCTCTCATCCCCAGGTCTGGGTTTACAAATATGTACCTGACTTCCCACCCCTGTAGGTTCTGGAGCTTGAACTGTGTATTCACGCTTGCAGGGCAAACACTCTACCTCCGAGACAGTTCTTGGCAATTTTTACCCATCTTGTCTTTGCTTTGCTTCCATGGACCACATCCTCAGGGGAAGAGCTTTGAATTGTCCTTTTGTGTGGAACTTGGAACTTTCCATACTTTCAAAACATATGAGAGGTAGAGACATGTTTTTGTCGTTGTCGTTTTGTTTGTTTGTTTTTGTTTTGTTTTTTTGTTTTTGTTTTTTTTTTTTGAGACAAGGTTTCACTGTGTAGCCCTGGCTGTCCTGGAACTCACTATGTAGATCAAGCTGGCCTCGAACTCAGAGATCTGTCTGCCTCTACCTCCTGGGTGTGTGCACCACCACACCTGGCTTGAGACATGGTTTTTAAGAATGATTTCATGAAAGAAGAGGTGCCAGTGAGATGGCTCAAAGGCGAAGGCTTTTGTCACTCTGTAGCTAGAGTTTTCCTGCCTGGCCCACAGTCAGGGCAAATCTCTCTCACCTGCCAGTCCCACAGCCGCTCAGACCTAACCAAGTAAACACAGAGACTTATATTGCTTACAAACTGTATGGCCATGGCAGGCTTCTTGCTAACTTTTCTTACAGCTTAAATTAATCCATTTCTATAAATCTATACCTTGCCACGTGGCTTGTGGCTCACCGGCATCTTCACATGCTCTTTGTCATCTTGGCGGCTGGCAGTGTCTCTCTGACTCAGTCTTCCACTTCCCAGCTTTATTCTCCTCCTTGTCCCGCCTATACTTTCTGCCTGGCCACTGGCCAATCAGTGATTTATTTATTGACTAATTAGCAACACTTTTGCCATACAGACCATTCCACAGCATCACTCAAGCCTCACAACCTGAGCTGAATCCCCCAAACCCATGTATTGAGGAAGGGTACATAGTTGTCCTCTGATGCCCCCACATGCTGTGGCATGCACCCCCATCCAATCGTAATCATAATCACAGTAAAATTAGAAAACCCCCCACCCCCACCCCCACCCCCCCGCAGATTGCAGGCCCATTAACTTCAGGAAGAAACACGGACTTTAGGAGTCCACACAAAATGTCCTCAAATCCTTTTGTGCATGTGTGCTGTCTGGCAGATCTTCCTGTGTCTCTAGTCTCTATGTACCCGAGCATGAACAGAAACAATCTTGCCAAATCCATTTTTCAAATGAGCGGCGGTAGAAGCAAAACTAGGCCATATTGAAACAGTGAGTTCACAGCAGGACTAGGACTTTAAGTCTGTTCATGCCCCACTGTTATTGTCCCCTACCCTTTTTTGTGACAGGGTCTCATGTAGCCCAGGCTAGACTAACTCTTTATGTAGACTTGGAATCCTGATCCCCCCACCTTCACCTCCAGAGAGCTGGGATGACAGACAGATTGAGGTCGTCACATCAGGTTTATGTGGGGTTGGGGATTAGACCCAGGGCTTTATGACACTAGGCAAGTCTTCTGTCGACTGAACTACACCCCAGCCCGGATTTTATCCTGTGTTATAATACCGTCATGTATGGGGGCTTGCCCAGTTTTATTCTGTGTTATAACACCGCCATGTCTGAGGCTCTGGTTTACTCTAGTTTTTCAACAATGCACTGGGAAGCTCTTCAACAGTGTCTGCTTGTCCCCAACAAACCCAGGTCTCACAGCATCTTTCTTAAATTTATTTTTATTATTTTATGTGTAGGAGAGTTTTGCCTATGTGAATGAATGTCTGTATACTACGTGCATGGGTGGTACCAGAAGTGGCCAGGAGAAGAGTCCAGATCTCCTGGGACTGGAGATCTAGATAATTAGAAGCAGCTTCATGACTGGAGGGAATCAGACCCAGGTCCTCTGGAGGAGCACCCACCACTCTCTCTATTGAGTTATCTTTCCTGCCCACCTTGACAGCACGTTGGCAAATGAATTCCTTCGAATTAAACCAGACTCATTCTGTGGTAAAGTTGCCAAATTTACCCGCCCTGCCCCCCACAAAACACACAGAGAATGACTAGTTAAGTAAACGACAAATAATTTTAATATACCCACATTCCTTGTATCCACAGTAATATATGTTCCATAGTAATATAACGATGTTCCATAGGATAGACATGGGTTTGGGAAGCCTATAGATAGATCTGTTTCCCATCATGCTTATCCTAGGGACTCTCCTAATGACTGGCTACAGGCTAATCTGATCAATTAATTCTCAAGACTGGATTGACAGACATAAATGGGTAAAATTTTAAACCAAAAGAATTGCTTAAGCATATGGCCTCAGCCTTCTGAGGAGGCCTGCAGTCTCTGACTGAAGGACTTAAGCTAACGGGGGAGGCAAGAGTTTTGACATTCGCTACTGCTACTTGTACCGGGGCACGCCAGTTACCATGTGGTGGGTAGGTGGTGTTGTTTTTGCTTTGTTTTTTAATAAAAAATGAGGGTTCGGTGAAGCTAAATGACCAAGCTGAGACCACACAGCTGGTAGCAGGCTGAGCCTGGAAAAACTCAGGTCTAACTCCCAGCACAAGCTTTTCTACCATTCTATCTTGATTCTGTATTGATGCATCAAATCTTCACAGTGTTTCATCTGCATTCCCACAACAACAAGGCTGCCATGCTAACTGTATTTTCCCATTTTCTAGATGAGGAAAACTGAGGATCTAAGTTATGCTATAGGTATAAGTGACCTAGGACAGGGCCCAAATCACGACTACTGACTTGGAGTTAACATTCTCATTACTGGAGAACCTGGGTGCTGTTGTACACCTGCAGGGTGGGGTGGGGCGGGGCGTCGGAATTCTTTTAAAGGCAGAGAAGGTGGCAGCAACTTCAGCAAATCATCATACTGTTGCTTCAGGAGCTCCGGGGAATGACCTCTGAGGCATGGTCACGGCTCTGCAGGCTCTGAAACTCTGCAGGCTCTGAAACTCTGCAGGCGAGACTCACATGGGCATCTGCGGTATCAAGACATTCCCGTTTCCCTTCCCCGCCTCCTCCCTGTTTCTGAAATGTGTTTACCTGGAGTAAGCTACAGACATGATTGGGTCTTCTCATCTTGAAAAAAAGGCACCTGTGGGAGCCCTGGCTCAGTGGGTAAAGGCACTTCCCTGAGCTCTGCCCCTGGAGCTCACAGTGGGGAGACAGAACAGACTCCCCAAAGTTGCCCTCTAACCACCACATGCGCACTGTGACGTGCTCCCCATCTCCCACACTAAACATTTCAAAATGCACATGGGTCTCGAATATTATTAAGGACCAGCCTTAATAATCTTCTTCCCAGGGGCTCAGAAGAGAAGCTACGAACGGCGAGAATTATTTTCGGGAAAAGAATCTAAGTACACCAAGCTCTTTTTCCATCTACTTTTTTCTTCTGAAATAAAATCCTGTCTACACAGCTACAGTTCTGTTCTCGGGTCTAGCTCCTTTCTTGCCTGATTTCTCTCTACATTTATCTGCTGTCCCTTCTAAGTTCTATCTTAATTCTCTCACCTTGGTTCTGCCCCGTCTTGGTCTTTCTCATCTTGTTCTTCTCCATCTGGCTCTCATCTTTCATCTCATTCTTCTAGTTCTCCATCCAGTTCTCCAGTCAAAATCCTCTCCAGTCAAAATCCTCAAAATCCTCTCCCAGTCTCTGAGGTTTACAGTTATATACCCATGCAATAGCAGTGCTCTAACCAAAGCAAGGTCAGCAGGCTTGAATTCGTGCAGGGTCATAAAGGCAGACAGGAGTTTTCCTCAGGCAGTGACCATCAGACTCTCTTTTACAACCCAAAGGTGAGTGGTAAAGGAGGAGGTCAACTAAGAGCTAAAATCCGTTAATCTATCAGAAAAAGGGAATTTATGTGCGCAAACTACATTCTAGGGGTGGTGAGGTAAATGTTAGGAGTCTATAATGTTAGTATAAATACCACTAAGGCTTCATAAGAAAGGAGGGTCTGAGCTTAAATTGCACAAGAAATAAAGCTATCCGCTTAACCTAAGAGACAGCGTTGTTTCCATAAGGGTGTTACCTTAGTTTAGGAGATCATTTGGCCTTGGATGCTTGATAGGTATTTTGGAAAAATACACTGTTAGGAGTTCTTGGAAGCACACATAGATTGCAGACAAGGAAATCATTGTAGGAACCAGCTAACATATATACAAAAGCTAAAAATATCACCCAGACTTCTTTTTTTCCTTTTTTTTTTTTTTTTTTTTTTTTTGGTTTTTCGAGACAGGGTTTCTCTGTGTAGCTTTGCGCCTTTCCTGGATCTCGCTCTGTAGCCCAGGCTGGCCTCAAACTCACAAAGATCCGCCTGCCTCTGCCTCCCGAGTGCTGGGATTAAAGGCGTGTGCCACCACTGCCCGGCTCACCCAGACTTCTTAAGCCATGGCTTGACCTTTGGAAAGGTCCTTGACCTTTCCAAGTAATAGCTTTTGTGATAGTAGCTGGACTCCATTACATTGTCCTGCGGCCAGCAGCACATGGGACAAGAAGAAGCATGATGAAGCTGCCACTTGAAAGGGGGATTATTGGTCTGTCAAGCTGTCTAGACAAATCATAAAATGCTAGAGTTGTGTGGGGCCAGAAAGAATGAGAGGAATTTCTTTGTTAACTGGAGGTCATTTGGGGCGTGTCTGTGTGTGTGTGTGTGTGTGTGTGTGTGTGTGTGTGTCTGTATGTGTCTGTGTATGTGTGTGTCTGTGCATGTCTGTGTGTGTGTGTGTCTCTGTATGTCTGTGTGTGTCTGTGTATCTGTGCGTGTGTATGTGTCATGTGTGTGCATGTCTGTATGTCTGTGTGTATGTGTCGTGTGTGTGCCTATATGTCTGTATGTCTGTGTGTATGTGTGTATGTGTGTGTGTGTATGTCTCTTGCACGTGCTCAAACCTGTACTAATCTGAGGCACCCAAATCCTGTACTGCCTGCCCATGTCTCCAGACAACCTCATGCTTTCTTCCCCGTCCTCAGTGGAGCAAAGCGAAGGCCCTGAATCGTGTCTGAAGTTGCTTCGGACATGAGCACAGAAAGCCACCTGGAAACTATTCCAAAGGAAGCCCTGTGACGACTCAAGTGTGACCTATTAGCCAAGAACAAGACGGTGGGAAGGCGACCAAGAAGGACTAGGTGCAGCACCAAGAACAAGTGTGCCACAGGAAGTCCTGAGGTGACTGTTCCAGGCCGGTCTTAACTTGCTGCCTCAGACAGATCCCTTCTCACTTGTGGCTCTGCTTTCTCATGAAGTAACCCGGCCTGGGAACCCTCTCTGCGTGGACTGCGCTTCCCTCCAGATGTGCCTGACCCAGGCCCCTGCTCTTGGCTCACACAGGCATCTTCCCCTCCATGGCTCCACCGGCTTCCGGAGGAGTGGAGCTCTCCTGTTGCTTCTCTTCCTCTCTTTGGAGCAGACTTCCACATGGCACAGTGCCAAAATCAAACGTGGGTCATTCTCCCCGGGAAGTGGTTTTGGGGACCGAGGGCTGGAATGAGGCAAAGGCTAGCGTTGTTGGCAATGGCTGGTTGGTTCAGTGTACCAGAGCTACCTCTGTTTACCACTCTACGGCTTCCTTCACCTGCTTACCCCAAATTATTTCCCTAGATTTCCTCAATGTGTGTCTTCAGATTTTTGTGAGTACAGTCATTAGGCATGAGTCTGATGAAAGAGAGCCAGAGAGGATGCTACCGCAACAGTGACGGTGAACCAGGGCAAGAGGCCGAGTGTTACTCCAGGGAAGGGGCAGCCAGGAGGGGGGTGGGGGGGGTGGGGAGAGATTGAAGAAACAGAACTGACCCAAATCCTGAATGGACCGGAATCTGGGGTTGAGGGAGGAGAGGTAAGCCCCTTCTCCACCGGTGTTCAGAACTGAATTGTTGATGTGTGGAAGGTCAAGATGGAGAATGGAGTGCAGAGTGCGCTTTGGGCCTTCCAGACACCGGCTCTGTGTTAAACACACTGAAACACAGGCTCTTACGAGCTGCTTGAATAGCTTCTCCTCAGATGACTGGAAACGGAGGTCTTCAGTTCAGGATAAAGGGTGGGCCTGGGGGAAAGATCCCAGAACCAGTCAGAACCACGGGAATGGCTGTGCCAAGCCAGGAAGAGTCCAGGAAGTTCAAGAGACAGCTGAGACCAGGAAATGTGCAAGAGTCCTTGAGAGTGCACACACGGTAAGTGACTGAGAAGAGCCGTCCAGGGAGGGCTAGCTAAGGAAAGCGGGGGAAACAGACAGTAACAAACCCACGCAGAGGTCCCCGGGAAGCAGGAGGAAGGCTGGAGTCAACACTAGTAAGGTGGAGCTTGGACTTCGTAATCTCAAGGTTCCCTGGCTATACCTCTTGACCACTGTGAGGTGATTCCACGTTATTTGTCTAGCTCTTCTTGTGCTTAAACGTAGCATCCAGATGCCCACTTCAGCATTGCATAGGATATCTCTAAAAAACAGGACCATCTAGGCCTTACTTTCTAGAAATTCTGGTTTAGTTCATAGTCCATATGTTCTGAATGATGCACAAAGGTACACTCCAGATGAGAACCATCCTTAGCTACGGGCCATCCTTGCTGGGTATGTCAAGAGTTGTGTGAAGGGCAGAATGCATGGTGGCGGCTCCTGAAGTGAGTCCTGTAAATTCCAGACCCCACCCGATTCACTGTGTCATCCCACCTGACATAATTCTGTGACCCAATGGCACTGACATGTTGGCCTTCTCACCTAAAGTTACATAGTTCCAAAACCCAAGAAAATCTCACCTCTTCGATTAAATCCTGATGATAGGTGCTCAATTTAGAGCCCTGGAGCCCTGTATTAACCACCTCCTGCTACGGGACCTCTCTCTGAAGGTCAGAAATCTGGCATGATGCATCTGGGTTCTTAGATTCTCACCGAGCTGAGCGTGTGGTGCCGGTCAGGGCTGCTGTTGCCCCCTGGGACTGTGGGTCCTCTTCTCAGATCACTTGTAACATAATCATTTCCTTACAGTTTCAGGGCTGAGGCTCTCATTTCTCTAGTCTGCTCTGAAAGGCCACCCTCACTTCCTGCCGCTCGGCCCTCTGCTGCCGTGGTCAAAGCTGCTGAGTGAACATGTTGGAGTAGCTCTAACTTCTCTGCCAGCCAGAAAATCCTTCTTTGAAGAGACCCTGTTGGTTGGGTGTGGCCAGTTGGGTTACCTCTGTGTCTTAAGGTTAAGTGGTTTAGGACTTGAATTGCACCTGCAAAGTCCTCCATAGCATGCCTAGATTAGTGCTTGATCCCAAAACAAGAGGACAGGGGTATTGAGGCACAACTTTAGAATTCTGGACACCATAAACCATGAAGCCAGAAGTCATGCCATGCACCTAAAAGGGAGGAAGCAACCTCATAATTAACCAGATTTGGCCCAGTGAGTGTATCATGGGCAACATCCACTAAGTTCCTATGAGCAGACTCTAAGTTAGGGATCAGCATTCTGGTCTTATAGATGGAAACTTGGGACTCAGACAACGAAAAGTATTTTTCAAATATTATTTGTCTGGTTAATGTTGGCACCAAGCTGACAAGACTAGATCTTTCTGATAATGATACTTCCTTCCCTTACCCCACACACCATTTCTTTCTCTCTTAGAGTTAACTAACTTAGAAAGCCCTGTAACTGAACGCAGACTGGTCCTGAGCTCACACAAGATGCCAGGGACCAAAGTCAGGACTCCTGGTTCCTCTTCCCATTTTGTGTCCTCTACTCCTTATCAATCTCCCCTGTGGACAGTGGAGCTGGGGGCAGGGGACTTAACCATTAAAGTCATCAGGTCACAAGGCAATAACTCGTTCGTTTCAGACAGATGCCTTTGTCTCCACCTAGTTACATGTATTGGAATCCAAGGTGGCTTTCCTTCAGTTACCTGAGCACAAAGTCCTGATTCAGCTCCATGAAAAGGAACCAAGTGTGGAGAGAGACAGATGTGGCCCTTAAGTATAGGCAAGGGAAGAACTAAGAGTCGGGGGTAGATGAAAAGGGCTGAGATCTTCACAGCTCGCCTTTGCTATGGAGGAAAGGAGCTGAAATGCTCAAGGGTGTGAGCTTGGATGATTCTTTCTTGCAGACAAAGTGGGAGAGTGCCCCAGGAGAAGTATGGAATGCAGAGATGGGGTTTTAACCTCATGCAAAACAGACTTCAACTGTGAGGCGCATCTCAAGTGCTGTCCTTCTGCCTGTGGGAAGATGTGCATAGATCCTTATGAAGGTACTGACATCCAGGGGGGAGGCAGGCAGAGTGCTTTTTGAGGTTTCCCACTTCTTGCTGTGTCCAGAACCAGCCAAACAATCCTCTTAGAGAGCAGGACCATCTAAGTGTTTATGCCTTTCTCATTCTGTAATTTAACTTTCTGCATTTAAGTCCAAGTCATGAGTTCAGGTGTAGTGGACACCAAGCAGTTAATACTGATGCTAGACTTCTTTTGCATGACATTCAATCATTCACCAATAACCAGTGCCTTTTCTATGTCCACTACATGTGAAAGCCAGTGATTGCAATCAGACTTCATTCTAATTATTGTTTGAGAAATGAAGCATCCATTAACCCAGGTGCTTGAATCATTTTAGACCCTTCGGCCTTTAAAAGGGCTTCCTAGAAACCCCAACATACAGACACCAAGCATTTGATAGAGATTCCTTCTTTCCTTCCTTAATTTATAAATATCTAATTAATATATTAAGATAAGGGCCAGGCATAGTGGTGCACACCTTTAATTATAGCACTTGGGAGGCAAAGGCAGGTGGATCTCTTTGAATTCCACAACACCCTAGCCTACATAGAGAGACTCTGTCTCAAAAAGGCAAAATAAATGAATATATATGTATATGTATATATATATATATATATATATAGTTATAGTTATAGTTATAGTTATAGTTATGGCTCTTCATTCCCCAAAATTGAAATTACACAGGGGACTGAAGAGAGACATGGAAGCAGGACTTGGGTAGGTGAAGAGACCAGTGTACCTGCTGTATGGAAGTGTTTAAGAATCCAAGCTTGCGGAGCGGCGGTGGTGCAAGCCTTTAATCCCAGCACTCAGGAGGCAGAACCCAGGAGGATCTCTGTGAGTTCGAAGCCAGCCTGGTCTACAGAGCGAGATTCAGGACTGGCACCAAAACTACACAGAGAAACCCTGTCCAAAAAAACCCAAGCTCTCTGTTAACTCAAAGCCATGTGAGATCAACTTTTTCTTCTTTTCGCCTGAGACCACAATGAATGCACTTGTTGAACAAGTTGGGTTCATTACTTGTGACTGTCACAGAGAATGTTCGTCACAGACAGCCACGAGGCATCTATCTCAGTAGAGATCTGTTTGAGTCTGTTAGAGGCTTTGGGCATGGGTTGGGTAATTCAGAGAGGGCTAGAGAAGTGAGGTTAGTCTTAAATTGGATAGTGTCCAAAAATAGGTTAATTCTATGGCTGAACATCTATGGCTCTTATCTCTAAAGAGGGCATTTAGAATGAGGATGACTTGCCCTCTCAAAGCTCACGGTATTCGGGAAGAAAGGTCTGCTGCGCGATGGTTTTGTGTGCTGTTTGTAGGGTACTCTACAAGAAATGGGGGATGCTCAGAAGACCTGCTCAGCATCAAGCATGTGCTGTGGAGCTGGGACTAGAACATGTCTTTTTAAAAGATTTGCTTATGTTTCGCGTGTGGTTGTCTTGCCTGCACGCATGTATATGTACCACGCCTTCCTGGTGCCTGTCAAGGTCAGAAGAGGGTGTCAGATGCCCTGGAACTGGAGTAATAAACAGTTGTGAGCCACCACGTGGATGCTTGGAATCAAGTCTATGTCTTTTAAAAAGAAAATCTGGGGGTCTGGAGAGATGGCTCAGCAGCTGAAGCCCTTGTTTCTCTTGCAGAGGATGCGTGTTCAATTCCAGGAGATCTGACTCCCTCTTCTGGCTGTTGAGGGTACTGCACACATGGTACACCTACATACCTGAAAGCAGAACACTCATACACATAAAATAAGGGGGCTGAGGGTTAAAAGAAACATTGCTACATCTGTTTTACTCAGAAGGCTGCCTGCCATGACATCTGTGTGGAAGTCAGCAGACAACTTGCAGAAGTTGGTTCCTTCCTTCCTGGAGATCCAACTCAGGTCGTCAGGGTTGGTGAGGAATGCCGTAACCCAGTGGGCCATCTCCTCCTCCCACCTACGTCTTTTTCACTGGCTTTTTCTTGAACAGAACAGTAACGCTACAGATTATGAGGAAGGCTTGTGGGTGCAGCCGGAGCCCCTCTTTTCATGCTCATGCCTTACATGGCTGCTTTGCTTCCTCACCTCAGAGCCCTGCATGTTACCCTCAGACAAAGGAGACTGCCATGACACCTTGACTCGCTGGTATTTTGACTCTGAGAAGTACTTTTGCAGACCCTTCACATACAGTGGCTGTCGTGGGAATGCCAACAACTTCCTCAGCAAGACAGACTGCAAGAATGCCTGCATTTTTCTTGGTAAGACCCAGGTCCCTAGTAGTCCGAGGTCCTTGCTTAACTCCTAACATTATACCAGTATAGTTACAGCCTCAGGCTTTGAGGCTTAGCTGCCTTAGATCCAGACCTTAGCTCTATCACTTGCTGGTTGAGAGGCTGTTGGCCAGGGTCTTGCCTTCATGATTTTTGGCTGGGAATATAAAATGGAGAAGTTAACAGTATCCACCTAATGGAGTTGTCGTGACTAGAAACCAAGACGATGTAAGAATTGTGAGGCTGGGAAATGAGGGGAAGTAAGCAGATAGGAGGCTTCTGGAAGTCAGGCCACATCCTGAAGGGTTCCTGTGGGCTGCCTCCTCTCCCCATTCACTTTGCCATGCCTACACAAGGAAGTCTTGGGGTCAGAGCATGGCAAGGAGAAGGCATGGCCCTTCCTGTTCCAAGCCACCTCTCACTCAGAAAAGGTGACTCTCCAAACAGTCTCCATCTTGATGTCTTCCTTCTACCTAGTCTTCTGTTGTCTACAGGTAAACACCTAAACTCCTTGAACTTACTTCCAAAGCTCTCTAGCTTCCATGTAACCCTGAGTAATCCAGGAGTCCAGCCCCTTCCTCTCTTTTGGGCAATTGGGTACCCACCTCGGACTTTCTCTTCCCAAAGGTGGGTTTTCATACCACTCTCTTGAACACACCGATTCTCCTTGGCCCTTTACTCGGGGGCTTAATCCTATTCCAGCTCTTGATTTTATACTCCAGCTACCCATGATTTCTCTGTTCTTGAAGTCTCCACTAATCCCCAAAATGAGACAATACACAAAACATGCTCATAAACGTTGGCCTGTGGAACCTGAAGCCCATCTCTAACTCTTTGGAGGGAGATGTTTCTCATCATATCAACCTGTTGAGCATCATCATGAGGAACCACCTTAGAAGGAAGCATAGACAGGTCTGTTCCAAAAGCCCAGGGAATAAGTGTAGACCTGGGAGATCATGGTGAAGGTAAAGCCTACAGATTCCTTCTTCAGTACAATGATCAGTACCAATAACATTGGGAGCCAATGTGCTATGGGGCTTATGCATCAAATAATGTGGCTTAGGATATTACTTTCCTCTATCTACTGCAAGTTTCTTTGCCTTCTTGATTCAGGAAGAGCAATCAGCTTGCTGAATTGTTGGCAGGATTCTGTGCCATCAAAGATATAAAAGGCATGGCATGTATAGAAACTGTGGGTCAACTTATTGGCACTGGATTTCTACCTTAAGTTTTGTGAGGCATGTTGACAAATATTCTATCATCAACGCTTTGTTTTTGTTTGTTCAAATTCTGTAGCCCAGGCTAGCTGGGAACTTGTGGCAGTTCTTCTGTCTCAGCCATGCAAGTGCTTGGCTTATAGGTGTGAGCCACCATACTTGGCTCCATCACCAACACTGTACATGAGAAAGCAGAGTTAGAACATTCCACTTCGCTGCCAAGCAATGGACAGTTGGTAGGGGGTGGAGCTGAAGTTTTAACTTAATTTCCCAGCCTTGATGTGTCTGAACAGCAAAGCAAAATTTATGACCTAACTTGAAGAAGCTAGGACCATATGCTTCCCTTTCTGGAAGGTTCTAAAACAGCAGAGGTTCTCAACCCATAGGTTGCGACCCCCTTGGGGTTGCATGTCAAGTATTTACATTACAATTCATAACAGTAGCAAAATTACAGTTATGAAGTAGCAACGAAATGTTTATGGTTGAGGGGTCACCACAACATAAGGAACTGTATAAAAGGGTCACAGCATTAGGAAGGTTGAGAACCACTGCTCTAAAGAATCATGGAGCCATGGGCTTGAAGGTAATTGGACAATAAATACCTTTGATAGTCAAACACATGAGCCAGGTACGATGTCTTATAATCCCAGTACTTATGAGGTAGAGGCAGAAGGATTAAGAGTTCAAGGCTGGCCTTGGCTACCAGTGAGTTCAAGACCAGCCTGGGCTACATGTGACTTTGTCTCAAAATACTAAAACTGAAACAAAAGCAAGAACAACTTTTTTTTTAATTCTTTTTTAATCTGAATCTGACCTAAGAAAAGGAAAGAAAGAAAGAAGGAAAGAAGGAAGGAAGGAAGGAAGGAAGTCCTTTCATGCTACCCAGGGAGGTATGCATGTTTTTTTTCTCCACATTATAATTCAAAGGGCATCTTTCACACAACATCTGGAGCCCTTGACAGCCTGACAATTAGGAGAGAGGATGTTTTTACATTCATTGCTGCAGGAACTCACACATCTACCATAGGTAAAGTGATAGTATGTACATCACAAACCCGAAGATGACAGCTTTGTGTGGATGTCACATAACTGCCTTTATTTCACAGACACTGGGCCTACTGAGTGGCAGGACCGGGGCTTTAGTGCGAGGGCTTCCGACATTAAGCCCACTCTATGGCACGGTGACCCTTATGTTTTTGTTCCTCCTCAGCCTACTGGGGATGGTCAGGGCAAGCTGAACCAAGGTACAGTCATATTACCCCCGAAGAGGAGGAGAAGCTTGCTGCAGGTCAGTGGGGTGCTGGGGTGCTGTAAAACTCACCTCGGCTCTTGTTCCAGTGAAGAAAGGACAATGCCCACTCTTCCCTTTCCAAATGCGAATGGAGTGCCCAGCCACCTGTAAGAACGACATGGATTGCCTGGAGAAGGAGAAGTGCTGTGAGTCCAAGTGTGGCTTCATTTGTGCGAGGGCCTGGCTGGGTAAGGACTGGACAAGCCTCCTGGGGTCTACTGGGCATATGCCATGAATGTCATGATACCCCGTGAAGTGGGTGAGAAGGTAGTCTAGGGTGGCCTGGATCTCACTATAATAGAGTCAAGCCAACCTCAAACTTAACCATCCTTCTGCCTCAGCCTCCTGATTACTACACCAGCACCTGGCTGGGAGGTGGAGAAGTCCCTTGAGCTTCAGATGTCTCTTGCCCTAATCTTTGCGGTATCTCAGGAGGCTTTTTTAAAAGAGCCCGATAGTGCTCTTGTGTTGACCTCCTGGCCTCTGGACCCTTGTAGTGTTCTTTAAAACCTCTTGTGAGTGCAATTATTCTGTTTTTTCTCAAAAAAAAAAACTTGCTTATTCTGAGTCTTCATCCTTTAGTGACTGCAAATTGATGGTCCAGTGGTAAGTGTGAGCATGTGTGCACAGGTGTACACACACACACACACACACACACACACACACACACACACACACACAAATCCATTAGGTATATTCCCCCTAAAACCCTGCATCCTGTAGGAGAGGAAAGATTGTAAACACTTCTGAAGTGGCCGCCTGCCCCTGGCTTCTAAGCCTGGAGGTGCATTAGAGTCATTGCACAGCAGAATGGCAAGAGCCAAGAGGCTTTGACTGACTTCAACTGTTCTTCTGCCTTTCTGCAAGGCTTTGAGTGCTGGATAGTCTCCCATCCCCATTGTTCATAAGATAAAGGAGTTCTGAGACTCCCTCCACCTCTACTGCTCTGGGATTGTGTAACTCAAGTCCACTGACCATGCAGGGGGAAATCTTATCTGTTTACTTAATTGCACAGGACCTTTGTTGATCTTGAAGTTATTAGTCACAGAGTTGACACTCTGCCTTGTCCATTCCCTTCTTCTTCTTCTTCTTCTTCTTCTTCTTCTTCTTCTTCTTCTTCTTCTTCTTCTTCTTTTTGGTTTTTGGAGACAGGGTTTCTCTGTGTAGCTTTAGTGCCTGTCCTGGAACTCACTCTGTAGACCAGGCTGGCCTCAAACTCACAGAGAGCTGCCTGGCTCTGCCTCCCGAGTGCTGGGATTAAAGGTGTGTGTGACCGCCGCCCGGCCCTCTCTTCTTAACTGTAAAGGGAAGAGGTTTAGTTAGAGTAAAACCTAGGTTGAGGGGACCTGTGCAAGCATGAGGACCTGAGTGTGGGTCCCCCAAATCCTTGTAAAAGTTGTGATCCGATGCTGCCAGGTGGAGACAGAGGCATCCCAGGAGCTCAGTGGCCAGCCAGTAGAACTGAAGTGAGGAGTTTCAGGTTCAGTGAAAGACTTTGTCTTAAAAAAAAAAAAAAAAGGTAGTGAATTGGTTGATTGAGGAAAGACATTTTAATGTCAACATCTGGCCTCCACTCATACCTGCACAGGCAAGCACATCTGTGCACACACACACACACACACACACACACACCACACACACACAAGTAAGGAAAGAATAAAACATTATCTGGGTTTCCAAATTAATGTCAGATTATTTCAAATATTTCAAAGTCAAGTGTCCTATTTTACTTCACAAAGTCAAAACAGGCTTTTGTCCAAGTAAGCCCATGATATGTTCGAAGATCGATAAGCCCAAGTGTTTAAAGGACAGTGACTGTCCCCTGAATGAGAAGTGCTGCACACGCTGTGGACTGAAGTGCTTGGAACCCAAATTCTGAACGGTGAGTGGGACAAAGTACCATTGTCAGAGTGATGAATTATGAGTAGTGTAATATAAAGCTGTCACTTCTGTCTTGTCCAACTACCCTGACAAATGATGTCGTCAATTATGGCAATACTGATAGGCTTGCTGTGATTTAAATACATATATATTTAATTTAAGTTTTACTTTTATTTATGTGTGAGGATATGAGTGTATAGGTGTGTGTGTGTGTGTGTGTGTGTGTGTGTGTGTGTGTGTGTGCAGCAGAGGGCATCAGATTCCCTGGGTGCGAGCTGCCTGCTGTGGGTGGTGGGGACCAAACATGCTCTGCAAGCATCAGGACCTACGCCTGATCCCCAGAACCTATGTAAAATTTCTGGGTGTGAAAGAATGTTCTTATGATCCCAGAGCTGGGGAGACAGAGAAGGATCTATAGGGATCAGTGGCTGGCCTAATCATTGGCCTAATCAATGAAAAGACCCTGTCTCAAAAACAAAGCAGATGGTACCTGAGGAACAAACACCCAAACTTTACATCTGGCCTTCATACATGAGTGCACACATGTACATAAACACCAGCACACATACATGTACCTGCACACATATATGCTCACAAGCACATATACATGAAATACACAACCATATCCTAGTGACCAGGAAAAGATACATACAAGAGCCTTCCAACTGGGCTTGATGGCACACACATCCTGACACTCAGAAGGCTGAGGCAGGAGGATTGATACAAGACTGGGCCAGCCTGGTGTGCATTGCAAGTTCCAGGCCATCTAGGAAGACTGAGAATCCAAGGAGACCTTGTTTCAAAACAAAACAAAACAGAAACCAGGCTGGGGAAAGATGGCTCAGTGTAAAGGTGCCTGATTCCAGGATGACCTGAGATTGATCCCTGGGATCCATGTGATGGAAGGAGAGAACCAACTCCTGATGGTTGTTTTCTGATCTCCACACACATAGAATGGGACACACACACACAGTAAATAAATAAACAAATGTAATTAAAAATAGAAAACAAATAAAAATAGGAATGTTTCAAAGTTCTTATACCAAGTTATCTATCTATCTATCTATCTATCTATCTATCTATCTATCTATCTGTATTTCACTCAATGCCATGTCTTAAAATCTAACCTCTGCCCTTGCATGTAAAATAAACGGGAGGAAAATAAAGACCCTGAAACCTTTCTGGATTCTGCCAGCCTGTAGATACCCATGTAATATGAAGACTCTGGTACCTAGCGGCCCTGGCTTGGTCCAAGGAAGACAGGACAAATACTAAGCATGTGAACTTTGGGTCTAAAACACTCTGCTATGGTCTTTTCTTTCCATTTCACTTTCTGGAAGTAAAACATAAAAGAAGCAGGATCCAGAGGCAAGTAAAATCTGCCATAAGCTGGCCACTCCTTGTTTCTTCATTCACAGATGACAGAGTTTGAACTGAAATGAACCCCTGTCCTGTGTTTCCTCTGCCATGATAAAACAGCATGACCAAAAGCAAGTCAGGGAGGAACGGGTTTTTTCTATTAGAGTTCCACATCACAGTCCGTCATCAAAGAGAAGCCAGGGCCAGGAACTCAATGAAGAAACCTGGAGGCAGGAGCTGAAGCATTGGCCATGGAGGAGTGCTGCTTACTGGCTTGCTCAGTCTGCTTTCTTCTATATGCCAGGAAAACCTGCCCGGGGGTGGCATCACCCACAGTGGGCTGGGCCCTCCTACATCAACCACTAATTAAGAAATGCACTACAGCTTGCCTCCAGGCCCTCCTTATGGAGGCATTTTCTCAGTGAGAACCCCTCTTCCCAAATGGCTCTAGAATTGTCCAGCTGACATAAAACTAGCCAGTACACACCAAGGCTGGTGTTTTGAATGCTTGTTGCCCACTTGGTGGCGCTGTCTTGGGAGACTGTGGAAGTAGGGTCCCTCGGGGAGGAGAATAGTCCAGCTTTTGGTTCTGGCCTTGAACTCTGCTTCCCGACCTGCCCAGTGAACAGTCTCTGTCACCCTGACTGGCCACCACAGACTGACCCATTCCACCATGCTCCCTGTACTGATGGAAAGAAAGATCCACATGGTGAGCCAGAGCAAACCTCTCCACGCTGAGGCTTTCTGTCTGGCATTCGGTCACAACACTAACGACGCTAGTACAAGAAACGTCACTTAAACAGAGTGTGGCGGCACGCGCCTTTAGTCCAAGACTCAAGAGGCAGAGGTAGGCAGATCTCTATGAGTTCCAGGACAGCCTGGTCTACATAGCAAGATCCAGCCCAGCTGGAGATACGTAGTGAGATCTTGTCTCAAAACACAAAACAAACAAAAGCAGAGAGAGGAGGACAGAGAGAAAATTTACTTAAAAGACTGAATTCCCTCTTTTTTTTTTTTTTTTTCAGATTTCTGCTCTCAGCCTGGACAGCAACCAGGAATAATTACTTCCCTAATGGATAAGAGAAACCCTTTCATCTTTTGAATCTCCCTTGGCACGAGGTGCAGATGGTCATCCGCACACTTGGTACACAACTGTCTAGCAGCCCCTTCTCTTGACGCTCCTTCGACTGTGGATGTGACATCTTAGGCTTTGTTATTGCCATGCAGGGTGTGCCTGTCCAAGTGGTCCTGGGACTTTTCCAACTCACTGGTCACTGCTGTGGAATAATCCTCTTTTACACTATAAAGATTTGTCACTCGAATTGGTTTAATAAAATGCCGATTGGCCAGTAGCCAGGCAGGGAGTATAGGTGGGGCGGCCAAACTAAGAATGATGGGAAGGAGAAGGGCAGAGTTGGAGTTGCCAGCCAGACACAGAGGAAGCAAGATGAGAATGTCGTACTGAGAACAGGTACCAAGCCATGTGGCTAAACATAACTAAAAATTATGGGTTAACTTAAGTGCAAGAGCTAGTTAGTAATAAGTCTGAGCTACTGGCCCAACATTTACAATACTATAAGCCTCAGAGTGATTATTTGGAAGCATCTGCAGGTGGGGCGGGACAGAGAAAAGCTTCATTTATATATGGTGCCCACTGTCTGGTGTGGATTCACATAAGACCTGAGGAAGCTTTAAAAAGGTTCTGAATGCACAGAAACAGAGTCACATTGGGCTCCTAGTCTCACGGTCTCACATCAGCAGCAGTGCAGAGATATGTCTCCCAACAGCTGCCTGAGAGATGGAGACCCTGAATTTTCTGGATGTTCTAACTCTCCTCACACTCCACTGTGGAGCCCACTACCTCCTGCACCCAAAGCCCCCGAAGCTTCCTTGTGGACTCTGCCCCATACCACTGTCTGACACATGAACTTGATGCTTATCATGTCCTTGCTCCCATGCTGCTGGGTCTGGTTTCCTGTTGCTCGATTCTTCATCTTATAATCTGTCCATTTTCTCTGCCTCTTCGTTTGTGAATTTTGATCGTGCATATTTTCTTAAAATTGACCCATTTTTCTGTATATACCAAATGTATTATTACTACATATTGTGGAGATCTATTGTGTACCCTAGTAAAGCTTGCCTGAGGATCAGAGGACAAAGCCAGCCACTAGATTAGACATAGAGGTCAGGCTGAGATCTGTCAGAGGAGGCAGTAGTGGCACACATCTTGAATCCCACAAGTGACATGTCTGGGCAGAGAACAGTATATAAGGCATGAGGAGACAGAAACTAAGGTAACTCAGCTGAGACCCTTTTGGGTGAGGATTCAGTCTGAGGAAACAGGATCGGCTGAGGAGTTGTCGAGGTGAGGTTGGCTATGGCTTGCTCTGCTTCTCTGACCTTTCATCTTTTACCCCAATATCTGGCTCCAGTTTTTTTTTTTTAAATTATAAGACCATCTAAGATTCGAACAGCATCATATAAATTCACATCTTTAACTTTGGTTAATGTTTTGACTCATACAGTCATGCTTCCAACCACTCATCTGCCCACTACCCATTCCATCCTCTTTCTCACTTGGCCAGTCTCTCACCATCTACCCAGGTCCCCAAGCTCAACCTTTAATCATATACCTATTATTCCCCCCCACACACTCTCTCATACACCAGCCTAGATATTCATCAATTTTTACATCCACCCATTCTCAATCCTTTTATCAACCCACAAGCCAAACTTCCAATCAAATAATCTCCATCAGCAGTCCTACCCATCCTACTCCTAATTATTATGTGTAGGATCTTAAATGTCCCCTAAAAGCTAACATGATGAAGGAAGCTTAGGTCACTTGAAACTATTGGGAAGCCTTAGGAGACGGGAATCTAGTCGGAGGAATAAGTCTATTGGAAGCATTCCCTTTAGGGACATACTGATGCTATTGTTCCTTTCTTCTTGCTTCCCAGCTGCCGTGAAAAGGAAGTGGGCAGCGTAGGTCTACCACACATTCCCCACCATGGTGGTCTGCCTCCAGACAGGTCCAAATGAATGAGTTCAAACAACTACAAACTGAAACAGTCAATATAAAATGTTCTTTTTTAAAATGACAAATATCTTATTTAGAGTGTGTGTTTGTGCGTGTGTGTGCACACATCCCACAGATACATGTGGAGTCCAGAGGACAATATTCAAGAGTCAGTTCTTTCTTTCTACCACGTGGGTCCTGGGGATGAATTTCAGGTCATCAGGCCTAGCAGCAAGGACTTTTATACACTGAGCCATCTCACAAACCCAAATTTCCCTCCTCTTAAGTTGAGTATGTTAAATATTTTGTCACAGCAACAAAAAGCTGACCAACCTTATATTCGTTCTGTTCAATCTACTTCACTCAGCTTTTCATCCCACCAGCCATCCATAATCCATGCTCTCAGGCATCCAAATACCTGAATGTTTCTCTCACCTTTCTTTCTACTCATCCAACCTCCTCCCATCTATCACTCTCCTAGACACCACCCACCCATATGTCAGCTTACATACCTACCAGTTGCCCTGCCTTCTGAACCTCCTCATGTTTTAAGGACCAGTTGCCGGACATTGACCTGTTTCGTGACTCTCAGAACCTATTTGGGAGAACAGATGTGCAAGTTAGCAATTCAGTTAGGTGCACTAGGAATGGTAGAGGGAGTCATCCACACAGCAGGTCTGTCTGGCCACTGTCTGTCACGTGAAACAAGTTCAGGACAATGACCGACACAATGTGTTAACAGCCTAGCCAAAGAAAGCAGAAGCCCTTTTTGTTAACTTTACCCTATGCAGAGTGTCTCTGTCCCTTCTAACTTGGGTTGAACACTTGGTGCTACGGATTCATGCTGTCTGAGGGGGCTGCTCAGGTCTGCACCCTTCTTTTTCTGACAGCACACTTTGCACCCAGAAGCTCTGCAGTGTTGTTGACCTTGATTCAGCTGTTGTCACTCAGATCTGTGGCTTCATTTCAGTGTCTCCTCAGGCAACAGAGTTTGTGTCACACAGTGGAGGCCCCCTGTGGTCTGTAACATTCAACAACACTGCGGCAAATACTATCAAAAGCCTCTGATATCAGCCTGATTTCCCCCAATGCCCTGCTTTTTGTGGCAACATCTTTACTCTTTGGCCTTAGTTTAAAAAAAAAAAAAGGCCCAAAGAGGTGATAAAGGAGAAAATGGTGGGAAGAAACTGTAGGAGAGGGAGAAGGGAACACAGAGACTGTGGGTCTCCCACAGGAGTAAATGTTAGATGCTGACATGAAGAGATACCAAGACAATAAACACTGTCAGAGACGAACAGAAGGGTGTGCTTATTGGTACGGATGTTTTAGAAAGGGGTAAATGAATGGGATAGAGGGCATTCCACATTAACTTTGAGTCACCCACATGAAGACCTAAGAGGGTGGCATTTACTCTTAATGTGGCATGGGACAGTATAGAGTACTCTTTGCCCAGAACTCTGGTTGACCAGAAGGCTAGCCCTATGTAGTCCAAGCAGCAAGGGCATAGTAAGATGTGAGCTTTCTCCATAGATGTGGGCTGTGAATGTCATTAGCTCCGCTTGTGATCTCAGGAACTTGGTGTGCCCAGCAAGATAGTAGGTGACTGGCTTTTCTCCAGCTCTGCAGCCAAGGTTGAAAGAATCAGCTGGGCTAAGGCAGCCAGACATTTCCTTGTTCTAGAACCACCAGCCAGTCTAGCCCCTCACCAGAATGAAGTTTTCTGGATTTGTGAGCATCCTCGTGTTATTTGGCCTGTTTGCAAATGTCCGGGGACCTAGTCTAACTGACTTTCTGTTTCCCAGTAAGTACTGGTTTTCTCCTTTTGTCTGGGAGAAGGGGAAGTTTGCTGGGAGGAAGAGACAAGGAACAATTCCTCAGGTTTAGGTTGCCTTTCTGTTTCTTCTCCCTGGATGTGGTTTGGGGGAGGAGGGAGACACTTAGAAGGTCTGATGTCCTTTGTGTTCCTACAAGGACAAGGGTCTGGGGAAACATTCCTTGAAGTCTCTTTGAAGAACTGTCTTCCTTGGGGAGGTGGAGAAGAATCATGGATCCAGCATTTATAGGAAGATCCCTCACCCCTCAAGAGAGGCAGACCCCTTTGTCGGGAGCTCTGGGGTCAGAGTTGGTGGGTTGAATACTGGTAGCCTGGTGATCTTGAGCAAAATATTTAAATTTCATGTAGCCTCTCTGAAACTTGATTCCGAAACCCAGCTGTGGCTGGGAGAGGAATCACTGTACAATGTCGCCCTCCAGAGGAAGTGACAAACAAGGCTACTGCAAGACTGACCAGTGCTCTAGGCTTTCGATCCTAAAGAGGCCTTTCCCGTGTCTTGAGACGGTTCAGGTTGTTACGATATGAAGGAGGTGCTGAGGCTGTCTAGTGCCTAGAAGCTAAGGTTGCTGCTAAGGGTCCCACAAAGCACAAGACAGTTCCCATGGCCAACAGGTGATTATCTAGCCTAAGTGTCTCCAGTGATGGAAAACTGTTGCTTCAGTGGCTGGGGGTAGATCAAGGATGGAGATAAGAAGGTAGAGAGTGGGGCGTGGCTGAAGAGCTTACAGGACAGGGTAGTGTGGGAAACGAGTGAGGAAAAGTTCCTTCAGGGTGAACAAACTTGAACACACGCTTCCCTTGACTCCCTAAACTGAAGGCCCCCAAGACTCAAAGACTGCTTCTTCCCTAGGGAGATGCCCCCGATTCAGAGAACGCTGTGAACACAAAGAAATGAATCTGTGTACCAGAGACAGAGATTGCCAGGGAAAAGAGAAGTGCTGCCTCTTCAACTGTGGGAAGAAATGTTTAGACCCCCAACAAGGTAATATGAAAGGCTTCGGAATACCACACGCCTTCTACCCGTGTCTCCTCCCCTGCCCACCTGGGCTGCCATTGGCCCGGCTCACTGAGGGGTGCTGTTTAGGTGAGATTGCTGGATTTGGGGTCCTGCGCTTTAGAGTTATTACAGCTCCTGAAAAGGTGTGTGGTAGTAATGTCCTTATCCTAGTGGGTAATATATGAGCCTCAGTTTCCCCCAAATAAATGACGGGTGCATGGGTGGGATTGAATCAGACTATTTCTTGACTTTTTCACCACCATGATTTTCTGAGTCCCCAAGTAGCCGTCATCCTAACATATGCTCACATTGTCCGTGACAAGCAAGGTGACTTATCTTTCCTAGCTTTTCACTGCTGAGCAATTGCCTCTCTGCCCAGATGAATCTGACTTTGTGTTAGGAAACCTGCCCTGACATTCCAGATCAGAGCTGCAATTTCAACTCCGTCCCTGCCTCTCTGAACTCCCAAAAGGCTATCTGAGATTCTTCATTTATTTAGAAAGAGTTACTAAATGTTTCTGATATCCACTTTTTAAGTTCACTTTGCACTAATAAAATATACGAGGAGGTTAATTATGAAGGAAAAGGGTCAATTTTTGAGGCTGGGACCACACATCATGGGTAGGCACCAGCATGGACCCCATAGGAGATGATGGGCGGGAGGGGTCACATGATCACCAGAAACCAACAGGGGCTTAGTGTCCTACCATCCATTTTGGAGGACATGTTGATCTAGGAGTCTCCCAACAGATCTCATCTCTTGAAGGTACCACAACCTTGTGGACCAAGACTCCAAAACATGAGCCTTGAGGGGAACACACGTGAACCATGTCCATACCACAGTGCCTGTACTAGCACCCAACCTGTTCACTGTGGTCAGGGCACCATGAAGTCTCGAGGTAACCACACTCAGAGCTGAGTTCAGAATAAAGGGTCAGAGTGGGAGGCTGGAAAGGCTCACCAGGGAGGGAATGGCTTGCAAAGACCTCAGTGGGGGATCCCAGGGAGGCAGAGAGTCAGCATGATGCCAGTCTTTGGAAAAGGCCCTCAGTGTGCTCGGATCATATAGTCTGATGGGCCCGAAGAAAGACTCTCATCTTAATCCTAAGAACCGTGGACTTGAAGACCTTCAGAAGCAGGCGATGAAATGACCCACATGTGTGACCCTCCAGAGCGTGAGGGGGTGTTTAGGGGGACTGAATGTATGAGAGGATTTCCAGGAGGAGGGAAGTGATGGATTCACCTGGACATAGCTCAGTGAAGGAAGGAGTGGGTGGCACTTGAAAAGTATTGAGGAGCGTGGGATGTGACAGGACAACAGAGCTGGCAGACAAGGTGATATGTCAGGGGTCTGACTCCAGACTTCTTAAACTCAGATCTCAGGTCCAGTTTTTAGCATCTTATAATGAGAAATCCAAGGGAGTCTTGTTAAGGATATTAGGGAGTTTATTATGACAAAAACTGGGGAGAACAACTCACTAAACAGGATAGGCAAAATCATCGCAGAATCCTGGAAGGGTGATGGCTAGTCCCATGCTGCTTCTGCTGCCTGAGTCAATCTACACCATGCAAGCCCATGAGGGAGAGAAGAGAGTGAGGAGTATGTGCCTCTTGGGTCTTAAGCTAGCCCCGAGGCCATGCGCTAGGGGCTGGTACCTTAAGGTCGTAGATGGAACAGGTACCCGTTACGTCTTTTTAAAAATCTTGAACAAATTAACATTCTTTCTCTGTGCTTCCACTTCTTCACACGACGAAAGGACACAAACAGCTCTGTTCACTCCCTTGGAGTGCTCAGAGCAAGGCCAGGCACAGGGCAGAGCACCTGAGGCCCATTAATTTAACTGGCCTGAGAACTGAACAAGGGTGATCAAGTGTCTTCTTAGTCTCTGAAAGCACTCAGCTAATGGTAAGCGCTCAGGGAATGAGTTATTCAGTTCATGTCAGGGTACGTCCTCCTTCTCCTTTAACACTCCATAAAGCTCTGTACCATGCCAGGCCACCTGCTAGACATCTGAACCTCAAAATGAAGTCAGACACAATCCCTGCACACTGGAAATCCACCATCCCGGGAACAAGACTGGAGGCGTTTTTTTTTTTGTTTTTTTTTTTTTTTAAATGATGAATGAACACACAAGCTTCAGAAATAAGGCAGGGAAATGCAGGCTTTGATTCAGGTAATGGCCATGATGTGGGATACGGAGTGGAGTTAGGAGAGACATCACAGGGAACTGAGTTTTGAGAAAGGTTTTGAACAAAGAATAAGCATTCTGCTAGCAAGCAACAGTGTGTGTGGCTGTGCAATGGTATGGTGGTGTCGTGTAGCATGGTGTGCTGAACTGAAAATCGCCATAGCACAGGGCTTAAAAGGACTCCATGGCAGAAGAGGCCAGAGCCAGGCATAGGAGCCAGGAGGTGAAGGACATTGTGAGTCACGGAAGGACCTTGTAATGAAGCTGAGGTCTTACCTGTGGAATGACATGATCAGTTTGTTTTCAGATCCATTAGCTCTTCCTCCCTGGTGGTCTCCATGGCAGATGGATTGGAGGAGCCAGGGATGAAGGCAGGAGGAGGAATCAGAGGCTGCCTCAATGGAGACTGGGGCTTGAAGAGCCTGGCAGAGAGGTGAACTGTGAGGAGGTGGAAAGCAGCTGCTGTGAGGCCTTATGGTCAAGGAGCTTGTGGGTCAGCTGGAGCCTGTGTGAGTCTGTTAGCACCATTGGAAGAAAGTGCCACAGACCGCTGCCTTCAGTGATAGTAATGTGTTTTCTGACAGTTCCGCAGGCTCAAAGGAAGAGGTTAGGTGACAGTGGGGTTCCAGGGAGGTCAGAAGAAAATGTTGTGGAGTCTCTTGTCTCCTACCACCTTTTCATGGGTTCTGAGACTGAACCCAGGTCCTCAGGCTTACACAGTAAGTGCCTTTATTTGTTGAGCCGTCTCCCTGGCTCATGAATGAGAACTTGATTACATATGTCTCTACTAGTATCTGGTGGCTTGCTGGCAATCTGTGGCATCCCTTGGTCTGTAGATACAGCATTCTGATCTCTACTTTCAAGTGCACACAGCCTCCCCCCTGGTGTGTGCATCTCTGTCCAAACTTACTCCTTTTTCAAAGAGCCCCAGCCATATTGGATCAGAGGCCCTTGGGACTCCAATATGCAACCACCTTAGTTGACTGTATCTGTAGACTGAAGGTCCAGTTCAATAACAGAGTGCTTTCCTAGCATGCATGAAGTCCTCAGTCCATTTTAGTACCCCAAAAAACAGGACAGGGGAGGGTGTCACCTGTGTAGTAATTCTTTTGCCTTGCTGTGACAAAATGCCCAACAGAAACAACCAATGTCCAAAAGCTTTCTTTTGGCTCGTGGCTTTGAAGGGCCTCGGTACACCACTATGAAAACAGCATGGTGGAGTTTGTGGTGTCAGAAGTGCCTGGTGGCTTCAGGCGAGGAAGCAGGGCTAAGCTATAACCTTAAAAAGCCCTCCCCTAGGAACCTACTTCCTCCAGCTAGACTCCACCTCCTAACAGGTCCCACAGCCTCCCAAAATATCATCCCTAGTTGGTGACAAGCACTCAAAAATGCAAGCCTGTGGGGGATATTTCATGCTCAAACCATAACCACCGGAAAAGATCCTACCTCCAGGGATGCAGATACTCACCACAGCATCTCCCAGCAAGTACGTGCAATATGTTCGTGATGTTGAACCCCTAGAGTGTGAGAGGGAGAAGAATTCTGTTCCAAATTCATGCGCAGTGGCTTTCGGAGAAAGGGACGACACTGTTTTGTTCCGGATTGCACTCTCTGAGTTCTCAACCCTGGGCTCTCTCTGCAGATATATGTAGCCTGCCAAAAGACCCTGGCTACTGTTTGGCTTATTTCCCCCGTTGGTGGTATAATAAGGAAAACAGCACATGTCAACTCTTCATCTATGGTGGTTGTCAGGGAAACAACAACAACTTCCAATCCCAAAGAATATGCCAGAACGTCTGCAAAAAGAGAAGTGAGTCTTGGGGGCCCCATCTAAAATCCTCACCAGAGCTGTCCTGGGAGGTGTGGGTGTGGGCTGGCCTGTCCTTCTCAGACCTGTCGTAACTGATCTGATCAGGAGCGGTGGTGGGGCTGGGGTGGGGGGCAGATGGACCCGAGACTGTGGCCCTCTGGAAACTGAAGATGGAAAGGCATGGGGGAGTCAGCAAACAAGAAGGGATTTAGGAGGGGTGAAAGGGAACGGAGAAGGGTCCCAAAGATCAACTGCAAAGTGACCAGCGTGTCCAGCCCCACCTGGGCACGCTGACCAGGGAACCGTCCCAGGCCATCGACTTCTTCACTTTCTTCTGCCGGCGATCCGACTCTGTCCATCTTTCCTTGAACAAACTGAGCTGGGCGGTGGTGGCGCACGCCTTTAATCCCAGCACTCGGGAGGCAGAGGCAAGCGGATCTTTGTGAGTTCGAGGCCAGCCTGGGCTACAGAGTGAGATCCAGGAAAGGCGCAAAGCTACACAGAGAAACCCTGTCTCGAAAAACTGGAAGAAAAAAAAAAAAAAAAAAACAAACTGACTTTTGTTTTAATATTCTTTTGAGTGGGCATACAAAATAACAAGTTTCATTATATTTTCATCCCTAGATGCTTGCTCACATCCAACCAACTCCCATCAACAAACCCTGCTTTTAATCTCCCTCATGAAAAGATGTAGAGACATAACTCAGGCTCCAGAGGTAAACTGAACCCAAGATTCTCAGCTATAGCTTGTATCTGTGTTCTCAACAGGATCTTCTACCTGAACAGAGGACATTCTGGGAAAACCATCAGGATTTGGCTTCTGCTCCAAGCTCTGCGTACCCGCTGGATCCTCTAGAATGGCTTCTGGTCACTGCTCTGAGCACTCCAAGGCCTTAGGTCTTCCTAACATTGAATCCCAGGATGCCTTCCCTCGAACCACGTCCAGTTCCTGGTCATAATCCTCCTCTTAGGACCCCATCACTAACAATGCCTTGTCTGCTCAGCCCCACTGTCATGGGCTCGCTGTTCATTTCCACATGGCTCTCAACTTTATTCAGTAAAGGATTTGGCTTCACCCTGTGCCTCTGAGACTGGGTAATTCACACATCTTCAGTGTGGGGAGAGTGAGGCGGTGGTGAAGCTTCTGTGGCTTCACTCAAGGGCACGTGGACGCCACATCCTTGACAACTGGGAAGTTCAGGGACTTTTTTTTTTCTCTCTCCTCTAAGGCCTGTGGATAATGCCTTGGTTTGTATGTCACAGAAACTGACTCTGGGACAAGGGAAGGGGTTAACTGGCTTCTTTTGGGAAATTCCCCTAAGAAATACAAGATGGGGACTGTGGCAAGTGATTCACCAGGAGAGGAGATGCAGGCTGTAGCAGGGACTCTTGCTGCTGTACCTCGACATACTTGATTTCCACCCAACAACCTGCAACAACAAGAATGAGTTCCAGAGCACACTGTTTTTTGTTTTGTTTTGTTTTGTTTTTCAATCTAATTTGTTTTAATTGCAGTGATTTTTTTAGTTAGTTGCTGCTGGGAAATTGTAACATAAACTCCCACTAATTATATTTTAGAGAGTCATATAAACCAATAAAACATGCCTCCAAATTTTCCTCATCTATCTCCAGTGACAGGGAAGCAGAGATACTGGTCTAGTGTTTCCCATGACCCCTTGGATGCCCGAGATATTAAACCTGTCATGCACATCCCGGAATGTTCCACACTCAAACTGAGTAGGCTCCAAGGGGGGGGGGGGAAGTGGGGCAGAAAGTAAAGTGAAACTTTGCAACGTGACAGGAGGCAATTCCACCACAAGCACTGGAAACCAATACAGAGTTCTGTCGTGGATGAGCATACACGGGTGACTGGGGACACAGCTAAGGGAGTAAAGAGCTTTGCCACACAGGCGTGAGGACCTGAATTCAAATCCCCAGAACCCATATAAGGCCAGGCAGGGTAGCACATACCTGTAATTACAGCGCTTCTATTGGGATGAACAGAAAAGACAGAAGAATTCCAGAAGCTTGTGGGCCAGCTAGCCTGGAGGATACGGAGAGTGGCAGGGGGGCTGGGCAGGGTGACAAAGAGACCCTGTGTCAAACAAGGTAGAAGAGGAAATCCCACATCAGAGATTGTCCTCTGACCTCCACACACGGGTCATGGAAACCTCGAGACACACACACACACACACACACACACACACACACACACACACACACTGAACTGTATAACTTCCATTGACAAGAAGTATCTAGAACAGGAGTCGGACATGACGGTTCAGGCCTGTATTCACAGGTACTCAGGGAGCAAAGGCATGGGTATTACAGGTTCAGGACCTGCCTGGGCAAGTTACTGAAACCCTGTGTAATTCTTTCTAAAAACAGAAAAAGACTGTAGCTCAGAGGCAGAGCATTTGTTCGTGTGAGGCCCTGGGCTGGAAACCCACTACAGGCAAAGAAAAGACAATCTGTACAATGGGAAGCAGTCTCGGGGGCTGGAGCGGCCTGGAGGCTTGAGAGTGATTGCTCATGAAACGGAGTTTACAGTTGGAGTGATAAAAACATTTCGGAACCAGTAAACATGACCCACAATCATATACGTATACGAAGAAAAGAAGAAGATGGGTTCCATATTGTTGACCTAAAAATGGTCGCTTTCATCTGGAGGAATTCTACCACAGTTTTTCGAAACACAAGCCATGGAAATGTCTCTCCCAGTTTCAGGTGAAGTCTTAGGAGAGTCCAGTGTATCCGGCTGCAGCCAGCAGCCCCTGCCTCAGTCTCCCCTTGCATTGCTCACGTGTGTCCACACTGCGTCCACTCCCTCACTAATGCTCCAAGATTTGAGTTGAGGGAATGTTCCAGAACCATGGGAGAGCCACTTGGTCCCTCCTGCAGCTGACTCAGCCCTTGCTTCCCGCGGCCTCTGTTACCTGCTCTTGTGACAGAGGCTCTCGGGCCACTGCTTTCCTGTCTTTGAGATGCCACCACCTGTCCAGACGCTCACCAGGAACCTTAGGTTCGTGCCCACCTGACCGTCTTTGCTCTTGACTGGTGACAAAAGCGAAGGGAGCTGAGGGTAGGGGACAGAGACTCGGCAGAGTCGCTGGAAAGGAGAAAAAGGAGGCACAGGGTAAACACAGATAATAGTCCAGATGTGAGGACAAGACACAGCCAAGGCAGGAGGCAGCTGATTGGTCTAGTGTTTGCCCAGCACGCCTAAAGCCCCCATGCCCACTCCAGCCCCAGGTGAGCCCGGTGAGGTGATGCAGGTCTGTAATCCCAGCACTGGGAGGTGGATGCAGAAGGAGCAGAAGTCTCCCACTCCATAGCAAGTTTGAGGCCAGCCTGGGATAGATGGGATCCTGTTTCAAAAGGAGAGAGGAGAGAGGGATAAGGATGGAAGGAAGGAAAGAAGAAACAAAGGGAGGGGAGAGGGGAAAGGTCAAAGGAGAGAAACAGAAAAATAAGTTGAGAATTTGGCATGTAGGAGAAAAGTGAAATCCTAAAGACAACGGACTAGGGTACTGTCTGTGGTGATGATCTTGGTTGTCAACTAGACACAGCTGGGAACGGGTAACCTCAGCTGAAGACTTGTCTCCTTCAGATTAGCTTACGGACACGCCTATGGGGAATTTTCTGGATTTCGGATGGTGGAAGGCCTAGACCACTGTGCACAGTGCCACCACTGAATGGGTGACCCTCGGTTGTATAAGGAAAGTAACTGAGGAAACAAGCCGGTAAGCAGTGTCCTCCATGGTCTCTGCTTCAGATTCCATCCTCCAGCGCCCTGCCTTGGCTTCCTTCCATAATGGACTGTAACCTGTGAGCAAAAATAAACCCTTTCCTCCCTAAGCTGCTTTTAGTCTGTGTTAATCTCAGCAACAGAAAAGCAGCCTAGGAAACTCCCAATCTCCAATCTCCCGCCCCTGGGAAAAGGGAGGTTCTAGAATTCACATAACTTTGCTAAGAGATTCTAAAAGACTCCAAACAAATGCACCCCTCTTCCTAGTAAACCAGAGAGCCAGAGAACCTCAGCTTGCAGTGGCCCAGGCCAGAGAGTCAGAGATCTTTCCTCTACAGCATGCACTGTGGGTACAGCCAGGCCACTGATGGCCTCCGGGAGGGAACATGACTGGCTCATGTCCAGAGTTGCTTCCTGGACTGTTGGGACACAGAGCCACAGAGCCACAGAGCAAGGGCCGGAGCCACTGACCAGCTCCTCCTGCTTTAACGTCTCCAGCCAGGCTACAGCTTCCTAAAATGAGACTCTGGGGACTTCTGACATTCCCTTTCATCTTCCTTTGGGGCATCTGGGAACCTGAGCTGGCAGAAGGGTTCTTAATGAGTAAGTACTGGGGTACAGTTCTTAGCACCTGTTCTTAGTTCTTGGGGTTAAACAGCAAGACACACTGCAGATGAGAGTGTGTCCCCGGGTGGGAGTGAGATGTTTGGGATCACTGTTTCCCACTATCTTGGAAAGATGCCCTGGGTGAACACAGGGTGCTGGGTCTGTGGTAGTTGACTCTCCACCATAATAAGGAATTCTTCCTGGAGGTACTGGGACTAGTGTACATTCAATGGACACTGGGGATTAAACAGCCCAAGGGATTTCCACTGAAGGATGAGCCTCTCCCTAGCACCACCCCATCAGCCTCCTCACCTGCCCACTGCAGCTCCCCAAAGCTTTCCTGTATCCACACAGGACCTTACCTGTGTGCTAAAGAACAGCCTCCAGGGTCCCTTTGAGTGGTGATGCATGGGGATTTCATCCTTGCCAGCTGAAACACGTTGAGCACTTGAAGGTAGTAGGGCAAGTGAGTGCTTAGGAGGCCCCGTGACAGGCACAAATTCTGGGTCTACTCCTTGGTGACCTGTGTGAGCCTGCACAAGTCCACAGAGCCTCCCCACACTCTGGATGCCTCTGTTTACTGTGTGGAACACTGACAGGACTTACTCGGAACTGTGCAGTGAGGAGCAGGGGGAAGGCCAAGTGTTCCGTAAGTCCTCCCAAGTGCTCCGCAAGTCCTCCGTTAGTATCAGTCACTGTTCTTTTAGCCCAGGCATCTTGACCTAGGCTTTTCAAACTTTGTTCCAGTAACCTTCAGGACAACAATCTGGGCAAACAGTGAGAGCTACAGGGGCCAACCAAGGACAAAGCCAAAGGATCCGAACAGTCCCAAAGGAGCGGGTCCCTCTCTGGGGGATCCTGTAGGGGGTGGAGAGAGGGCTAGGGAAGGTCCCAGGGATTGGGAGCTGAGTCATCACAGGTGGAGATGAGGCCAGTGCTGGGGAAACCCTGAGTCCCTGAGGGTTACCTCCTCCCATGACAGTTGAGGGGCAAACACGGTTCCTCAGCTCTGCAGTGGTGCCTGGAACTGGGAAGAACGTATCTCCTTCAACACCTCAAGGGACCACCCCTTCTCCTCCTATAGAATCATGCCCAAGAGTCAGAATAAAGTGTGAAGTTGAAGAAAGAAATGAGTGTACGAGGCACCGACACTGCCCAGACCAGAAGAGATGCTGCCTATTCAGCTGTGGAAAGAAATGCTTAGACCTCGGAGAAGGTACCTCTCTGACCCCCTGTGCTGCCCCCAGCCTCCTGCTTCCACGTTGCCCCACCCTGTGTGAGGGCTACTGTTCACTAAGATCCCATGGCATCTTCTACTTGATGCAGATCTTGTATGAGACCTCTCTTGTAACAGTTTGTCTATTTGAGTGAATGATGTGGCTGAGGTTCTTTTTCCTTTCTGATTCATTTTTCCTTCTTAATATAGATGTGGGCACTGGGTCATGTGACCCCCTTGACCACTCTCGGGTGCTGTTCTGAGATGTCAGGTAGCTAGATAGATGTGGGCACTGGGTCATGTGACTCCTTGACCACTCTTGGGTGCTGTTCTGAGATGTCAGGTAGCAAAGTCTCAGCAAACAGCAATGGCGTGTCTGGTTGCAGGATCAGCATGAGGCAGGTGTCCTGCGATCCTGGCTTGTTTGTCCTGCTCAGACTGACATAAACCCAGGATACCGTCCTTCGTTGCTGTAGCCTTCCGTACTCTTTCCTCTCTGCTCATATCCTGGAGCTCTACAAAAGGCCATCAAAACTATCCACCCATTTTATCAATCAACAGATATTTACGGGTGCTCGTGACACCCGTGATGGACTCCACCTGCTCACTGTGGCCACGAAAGCTTCTCC
The DNA here is from genome assembly GCF_949786415.1 of Peromyscus eremicus. NCBI lineage: Eukaryota > Metazoa > Chordata > Mammalia > Rodentia > Cricetidae > Peromyscus > Peromyscus eremicus. Next base: position 137,954,652 of record NC_081419.1, on the reverse strand, counting down.
TGGGAAAGGCATATAGGACTTGGGATCTGAAGGATGGGTAGTATGCAGGCAAACACAGGGAGGAGTAGCCTTCCAGACACCAGCCGGTGCTCACAGGAAGGCCCTGTGTCAGGTGACATGTGACCAGGCCTGGAAATGCTGGCAAGTGAAGAAGGTGAAGCTGGAGGAGGGAGGGCGCCCAGAGGTCTGGACTTGATCCTCCCTGTGGTCCTAACCCCTGACTGCTTGGGTGCTGGTTGCTGAGTCAGGGAATCGCTGGTAGGCCAGGCTGACCTCGACCTTGACATCCTCCTGCCTCAGCCTTCTGATGTCTGGGGTTCTAAGCGTGCACCACCACACCTGGTGGGTCATCTACATTTAACTCCCTCACCAGCTGTGTGACATCAGGAGAGTCACTTCACTTCTGCAAGTCTCCTGTCCCTACCTGCACAGTGAGAACAGTAGGAGGACGGCCACACAAGAGGAGATGTGACGTGTGTCAAATGCTAAACCCACGGCAACGCCTTAATAGCAAAGTTGTGTGGCTGTGACGGTAGTTTACAGCGGGGAAATCGGCTGTTCAGTTAATGCTTAAGTTTGGGATCTTCCTTCCTTGCTTCCCTCCCGCCTCCCTTCCCTCCCGCCTCCCCTCCCTCCCTCCCTCCTTCCCTCCCTCCCTCCCTTCTTCTTCTTTTTCTTCTTCTTCTTCTTCTTCTTCTTCTTCTTCTTCTTCTTCTTCTTCTTCTTCTTCTTCTTCTTCTCTCTCTTCCTCCCCCTCTCTCTTTCTTCCTCTTTCTTTCTTTCTTTCTTTCTCTTTTCTTCTTTCTTTCCTTCTGAGAATATTCCTGAAATATCCATTCCTCGCCAAATAATCTGCTCAGAACTGCTATTCCAAGCTAAGGCACAGCCATTGCCCATGAAGAGCTCATGTTCTCCAGCACTCAGAAAATATGGATAACATCATGATAAATCTTCATCACAGACATTAAATAGATGCATGAACATCAAGGGCTAAAGAGTAGACCCTGGAGACATCAGAAAGGCATTGATGCCTGGGAGTGTTTCAATATTGGAGACAGGGTCTTCTGTATAGCTCAGGGCAGCCTTGAAATCACTGCAATCCCAGCTTCCTTGCCTCAGCTTCCCAAGTGCTAGGATGTCAAGCAAATGCCATCATACCTGGCTAGTGGATGGGTTTTGAAGAATGAATAGGAATGTGCCTTGTTAGGAAGAGCAGCTCGAGGTCGAGCCCATGTGAAGACGTGCAGATGGGAGAACAGGGTGACTTCCAAGCATGAGTTTGAAAGGATGAGTATTAGAAGCAGCAAAAGAGAGAAGCTGTGGAGAGAGAAGACATGGACTTTCAGGCTGGGAGGTAACTTTGTCCTGAGCTAGTGGATCACTTACTCTGGAACCTGATGTCCAGTAGACTGGAGATGTTTGAACTTAGGTGGTGGCCATTCCTGGCAGAGAAGAAAGAAAGGAGGTCCATTTATGAGGCAAAATCATCAAGAAGTCCTTGTTCAGATGCTGCAGAGAGACAGTGAAAGAGCTGTGTGCAATGGCTGCATCTGTTCCTGTGACGGTCCTGTCCCGACAAGCAAAGTGGTACTCTGTGTTATCATCCTGCCGATGAGGAAGCCAGGACCAAAGAGGCTGAAGTGGGTGGTCAGAGCTCCCACTGACCTGGAAGCACAGCTCTGAGCTGGACAAGGAGCAGTGGAGAGAGGAAAGGGATGGGATTGTCCCCTAGGAGACAGGCATCCAAATATCTGTCTCTCATGCTTTCCCCACAGATGTATGCAGTCTGCCACCGGATCCGGGCCCCTGCTTGGCTTACTTTCCACGCTGGTGGTATAATAAAGAAACTGAGCTCTGTACCGAATTCATCTATGGTGGTTGCCAAGGGAACCCGAATAACTTCCAGACTGAAGGTATCTGTAATGTTGTCTGCAAAATGAAACGTAAGTGTTAAAGGTCCCCAACCTGCATCTTTACCAAGTCTAAACAGCTATGTAAACATCAATCCTTTCCAAGACCTTAGCAGTCCTGGGGGTGCAAAGGGAAGGACCTGAGGAGGAGAGGACAGGAGGGAGGCGGTCGCCAAAGGGAAGGACCTGGGGAAGAGAGGAGGAGGGAGGTGGTCGGCAAGGGGAAGCCTGCAAGTCTGAGGTGAGTCGTGGGAATAGAAAGGACACAGGAGCAGGGAGCTCCCGGACCAACTCAGAGGAGCAGCATGTGAGCTACCATGGTCACCACCCTGGAACAACAGGTCTAAAGTGGAAAATCAGAAGGCGTGATGGGTCACTCTGAGCACAGCACTCACATCACCTCTGGTTTCCCTGCTGGCCTGAGGATGTGAAAATGATCCCATACCTTTCCATTAGCTGAAAGATCTGCTTCCCAAGGTGACTGCAGCTAAGCATCCCCATCCTTACCCTTGTGTCTTTCAGGTACATATTCCTGGATGTGATAAGGTTGAGCTGGAAGAAGCTCCAGGTCTTGGCTCCTAATCTGAGACTTCCTTCTGTGAGCCCAGCAGATGCTCTGGATTGGCTGACACTGGCCAAGTCTTAGCCACTAAGACTTTGGCTGTTCCCAAACAGAACCCCAGAACTTGCTTATTCCCTTCCCCCCACCCCAGCTTCTCTTCAGACGTAATCCCTTTCATCCTTTGACCCCTTCTCAGTGTAAGACCCCATCACCTCTTCTTTCAGTGTTCTCATTCATTCCTATGGAGGCTGTAGTTCTTCCTAATAAAGGATCCTGTGAATTCCGATGTCTCAGAGTCTGAATAACTCATCTGCTGTCTGCAGGTGAACATCTGTTCACAGGCCTCTATATGATAATGCCCTCATTCATTCATGGCCCTCTGTATGCAGATGTTCGCATCTGTTTACATTCCTCTGTGTGCTAATATCCCCATCTGTTTACATCTGTCTGTATGCAACTGTCCCCATCTGTTGACAATCCTCTATAAGCAGGTGTTCACATCTGTCCACAGTCATCTGTCTTCAGATGTTCAATTTGTTCACAGGCTTCTATATGCAAATACCACATCAGTCCACAGCTCTCTGTATGCGCATTTGCGTGTTACCATATAGAGACAAAACTCTAAGGATCACATACACACACACACACACACACACACACACACACACACACACTGTTACATAAATCCATTTAAGTTTCAGGGTAAAAAAAAATCAATAATCAAAAATCTGTGGTGCTTCTATATACCAATAAAGTTACACAGGAGGAAAATTTAGAAAACAATCATATTTGCATAGTTAACAGCAAAACAAAAACAAAGTTCTTCAAATCATCCAAAGGGCAAAAGTTGTGTGCACCAAAAGTCATGAAGCATTGATGAAAAAAATTTAAAAAAAAACAAACAAACACAGATATATGAAAAACTATCTTGGGTTCATAAATAAAAAGAATTCATATTGCCAAAATGTCCAGACTACTTCCAACCTGCTGTGGAATATTCCTTTACACTGTGTGAAGATGTGTCACTGTGATTGGTTTAATAAAAAGCTCGACAGGACTTCTGAACAGAGAGATCTCTGGGAAGAAGAAGGCAGAGTTGCCAGTCAGATGTGGAATTACCAGGATGGGCATAATGAAGATGAGGTAACAAGCGCATGGGAGAATGTAGAGTTAAAAATATGGGTTAATTTAAGAGCTAGTTAGAAACAAGCCTAAGCTAAGGCTGAACTTTCATAATTAATAATAAGTCTGCCATTTTTTGTGAGTATTGGCCCCAAAATAAAAATCCGTCTACATCAATCATCTATACATTCCATAGAACAAAAGCATTTTAACAGAAAGAAGAATAAGAAGGCCCAAATTTAAATCTCATTGTCGCCCTTAGCAACACCCTAGTGCATCCTATTGTATACCCTAACTGAGACAGTAGGGTGTCCAGGGCCTGTTTCCTGCCATAATGGGAACGTGAATGATTGATGATATCAAACAGCACTTTCCACTTCTGAGAAAACACGGCGCTGAAGGAATCCTACCAGACTTGATAAGCGCCTGCTACTCAATCATACTCCTCACGGCATTTAGTCCTGCTTCAGTTTTCCATACATGAGTGACTAGAACAAATTGCTCCTGCCCTGGCACCAATGTGCCCCGGCACTAGCCTTAGAAATGGCTAGTGTGTGCCCTGTGGTGATAACATCTGCTCCTGGTTCTGCTCAGGAATGAACATGAAGCATTCAGGGCTGGGCACAGAGAACTCCAGCACTGAAGGACCTCGTGGAACTGAATGACCCTACATCTCTGTTACTTCCTCATTGTAGTAGACGCCACCAGGAAGACAATCTTTGGTTGTTTCCGGGGTGCAGGACCCCTCATCTCTCTCTCTCCAGATGTTCCTCTTGGATCTACCTCCATAACTAGAATGCATGCGAGAGCTTGGGTAATTTGTAAACAGGAGCATCCAAGCTAACTGGACCACCTGTCTTTTGTCTCTACAAGTGTACAAACTGAAAGTTTTAATAAGGAATGAAAGCCGGGCAGTGGTGGCGCACGCCTTTAATCTCAGCACTTGGGAGGCAGAACCAGGAGGATCTCTGTGAGTTCCAGGCCAGCCTGGTCTACAGAGTGAGATCCAGGACAGGCACCAAAACAACATAGAGAAACCCTGTCTCAAAAAAATCAAAAAATAAAAAAAAAAAAAACAGAAAGAAAGAAATTGTCCAAGACCACACAGTAGTATCTCATAACAAAATCAGCTAAAATTTAGACCTAAAGAGTGGCTGGGGCCAGGCATGATGGAGCCAGAGCTGTTACACAGAGAAATCCTGTCTCGAAAAACAAAAACAAAACAAAACAAAAAACACAGATGACTTTAGGGACTATCTGTTACTTTGCTTCTAATATTCAGCATCTAACTCTCTTTCCTGGAACTGAAGAATTCTCTACCAGGGAAGTTATGCTTAGAGTTAAAACCACGATTTCTGTTTGGGTTGAGAAATCCAGACTCCCAATCTTTATTCTTCAAGATCCAGTAGAGAACACAGAAGCAGCGGGGCTGGGGAGATAAAGAGAGCTCACTCTGAATCCACAGAATCCACACAAAGCCAGACACAATAGCAATTGTCTGAAATCCCAGTACTTCTAGAGAGAGATGGGAGGTGGAAATGGGAGAACTCCTGGAAGTTTGTGTGCCAGCTAGACTGGTGTATGCAGCAGTAAATGTCAGGAAACCCTGCCTCAAACAAGGTGGGAGGCAAGGACCAACACTCAAGGTTATTCTCCAACCTCCACATGTGTGTCATGGCCTGCATGCAGGAGCAAAGTATGTGTGACACACATAGGATATGCACATAGAAAATGAATAAATAACACAGAAACAAAATCAAGCATTCACAACATGGGGCTTATAGTCCCATGAATTTTGGAGAGTAAGGGGAAGAAGGGGGAAGTTGAGGTATTTTTACTTCTAGATTTGGAAGCAGAGGGGTCATTTTATTGGAAGAATCTCTGAGTTCATGGAAAGAACCTAAGTAAAACTGATACTCATGGAAGAACAGAGAGTGGGATGTGTGTACTTGGACTCTATCTTCCAGAATGTGCTGTGGCTGGATCCTGACCTCTCAGGGCTCTAATGATTTTTGGAGCACTGAGTGTGGAAAGGCGTGGTCACCAGGAGATGGTATCTAAGGGGAAATAAAGGAAAGCAGGTTTGGAGATGCCAGAAGAAGCCAGTGAAGGGACACCTAGCCTGCAGAGTCCCATTCCCAATACCACAGAGAACATGGGCTTGTTGCAGAGAGACTGTAGGTAAGTAATCTGCATATTTGTTCTCCCAGCCTCCCCTGCAGCCAGGAGGAAATAAATATGCAATGTGGGTGATTGATCAGACTCTCCCATCTCTATAAGAGTCTCACTATGTAGCTGAGATTCAAATTCTCTGTGTAGCTTAGGCTGGTTTAAAACTCTGATCCTCCTGTCTCCACTGAGTGTTCTGATCCTCCTGTCTCCACTGAGTGTTGTGATTATTGACACATGCCATCATACCCTACTCTAATATGTTCTCGGTAAATTTTCTCAAATGCAGAGCACATTACTTTTAGTTCATCACATCTATACTTTAGCCCATTCCTGACTCTTCCTATTAATTTTTGCTCTGAAGACCCACCCTTCATATCTGCTTTTCTTGTTAAATGGTGTCTAGCAATTCACTATGTTTACAATATGCACAATGTTTTCTTCCTTTTGCCACTGATTTCTTCCTCATTATCTATGCCAGTGTGTTACCTTATTAGGTAAAATGAACACATAATCAGTGTGATGATGAAAGGACATGGAGATGTCAGAAACATGATCATCTCAGATCTACTTGATTCAAGTCTAGGGAGAATTGCCTGCTTCTCTCAACCTCCTACTCAAAATAAATGCATTCCTGAATCTAGGCTGGATGTGGTGGCACACGCCTTTAATCCCAGCACTCAGGAGGCAGAGACAGGTGGATCTCTGTGAGATCGAGGCCAGCCTGGTCTACAGAATGAGTTCCACAACAGCCAGGATTTTCTAGAGAGACACTGTTGCACTTAATCAATTGAAAAGATAAGCTAATGTGTGGATAAAAATGTATAGATGGAGGAATGACCGAGTAATTTTGATGATAAACTCATTAGGAGATCCATGAAGCTTCATGAACCACTATGTAGAAAGTCACACTTACATGCATTGTCATGATAAACAAAGAAATACCTGAGAAGAAATAATAGCTCAGTTTCAGAAACAAAAGGATAGCAGAAAGTATTGGGCTATACAGTCAAAGTGATTAAAGAGAAAAAGGCTATTAAATAATAATGCTGAAATCAGAGTAACTACCTCCAAAAAATAAAGACAAGAGCTGGAGACGTGGCTCAGTGGTTAAGAGCACTTGCTACTCAAGAGACGACCTGCCTTCAATCCCCAGCACCCATATCGGCAGCTCACAATTGTCTGTAACACCAGTTCCTGGGCATCCAATGCCCTCTTCTGGCCTTTTTAGGTAGCAGGCATGAGTGTGGTACACAGATATATGTACAGGCAAGAGACCCATATACATAAAATAAAAATTTTTGATTAAAAAATTAATCTTTATAGAATTAAAAAGTATTAAAAGTAAGTAAATAAAAATAACCAGGTTATGGTGACACAGACTTTTCGTCTCAGCATTGGGGAGGCAGAGGCAGATAGATCTCTTTGAGTTTGAGGCCAGCCTGGTCTACACAGCAAGTTCCAAGCCAGTCAAGATCACACAATAAGACCTTGCCTCAAAATAAGTAAATAAATAAAAATAAATAACAAAGACAATAGCCAGGCATAGTGGCACAGAATTTTGATCACAGCACATGGGAGGCAGAGACAGTCAGAGCTCTGAGTTCTGAGCTAGCCTGGTTTACATAGTGAGACCCTATCCCAAAATAAATAAACAAAGACAATAATGCATATCAAAAATAACTATTGTTATGATATATTAAGAACTCCTAGAACGCAATACCACACAAATAATATGGTAAGAAAGTTGGCAAAAGATGGGGCTGAGAAAATAACTCAGGTGGTAGAGTTTTTGAGCTCCTGGGTTCAGTCCTCCATACCACAAAACAAAAAGAACAAGAACAGAAAAATAAAGAAAGGAAGGAAAGGAAAGGAAAAATGAGCAAAGATCTTAAAAGGTATTGAAAGGATGCACAAATTTAGGAGCTGGAGAGGGCCTCAGCAGTTAAGAGCCTGTACACAGGACCTGAGTTTGATTCCCAGCCACGTTGGAGGCTCACAACCACCTATAACTCCAGCTCAGGGGGAATCAATGCCTCTAGCCTCCCCAGGCACCCATCCTAGCAAGAACATACCCCCCAACACATGTATATACACATAATTAAAAGTAAGCCAGGCAGTGGTGGCACACACTTTAATCCCAGCCCTTGGGAGGCAGAGGTAGGCGAATCTGAGTTCAAAGCCAGCCTGATCTACAGAGCGAGTTCCAGGACAGCCAGGGCTACACAGAGAAACCCTGTCAGGGGAAAAAAGCAAGAAAACAAAACAAAAACAAAAAAAACAAAAAGAAATAAATCCTTTTTTTAAACAAAAGGATACATTGATTTTTAAAAGTAAACATATGGAGGTGGGGATCTTTCTTTTTTTCTTTCTTTCTTTCTTTTCTTTCTTTCTTTCTTTCTTTTTCTCTCTCTTTCTTCTTTCTTTCTTTCTTTCTTTCTTTCTTTCTTTCTTTCTTTCTTTCTTTCATTCTTTCTTTTTACAGGGTTTCATATGACCCAGGCTGGCCTTGAACTCATTCTTTAGCCAAGGGTGACCTTGAACTTGTGATCCTCCTGTCCCATCTCCAAGTACTGGGATTTCAAGTATAAACCACACCTTGTTTTTATACTGCATTCTTGTTATTCTGCTTAAATACACTGACTCTGCTCCTTCTCCAACCATGTGACAGTTTCAGACTTCTGGATCAAGTGTGTGTTGTTCCCATAATTCCTTGGGGGCACCCAGGTATGATTGAGGCAGCACCTGACAGTACAATCAATGCAAGAGACTTGAGAAATGTCTCTTTAATGAACCAGTGCCACAAATCACTGGAACTAAACAGACCAGGGACATGGTCGCAGCTCTGAAACTTGCTCTCTGTATGACGGTGGTCACGGTAGTTTAATCTTGCAAAATGGGGTGCTTCTGTATATTTTCTGTTGTATAACAAAATGCCTGAGACTGTATGCTTTATTTTAAAAGGAGGTTTACTTAGTTCAAAAATTGGAAACTGAAAGTCCAAGATGAGGCGGTCCCATTGTCCTGACTTTTGCTACCCCAACCCCTATTAACTGTGTCACAGGATGGCTGGTAGCATTATAGCAGGATTACATTTGAAAAGAAGAGGACATATGGTTAGATAGAAAGTCAGAGAAACTCAGGCTTGTTCTTTTCAAGGATTTGTTTTACTTTCAATGATGTATATGTATATGGAGGAGACTGTTCACCTGTGTACAGCTGCCCACTGAGGCCAGATGTATTAGATTCTCTTGGAGCTGGAGTTACAGGAAATGTGAACTGCCCAATTTGGATGTTAGGAACCCAAGTCAGGTCCTGTGTAAACTTCCTGGACAAACAGTGTGTGAAGTGTATTTTGTGTGGTGCCTGGAAACACAAAGGCACAGAGTTGGTAATAACTGCTGTTCCACTCTTGTTGAAGAAGGGGCTTCTGTACTAAAATGGTGGCTCTTGGCTGTAGTGGGAGTTTTCTCCAGTCCCGCTCAGGCCCGCAGCTGCTCAGACCCAAGTAAATACACAGAGACTTATATTACTTATAAACTGTATGGCCATGGCAGGCTTCTTGTTATCTAGTTCTTATATCTTAAATTAACCCATTTCTATTAATCTATACCTTGCCACATGGCTCGTGGCTTACCAGTACTTTACATTTTGCTTCTCATGGCGGCGGCGGCGAGGGCGGCTGGCAGTGTCTCCTGACTCAGCCTTCCTGTTCCCAGAATTCTCCTCTCTGCTTGTCCCGCCTATACTATACTTCCTGCCTGGCTACTGGCCAATCAGCGTTTTTTTTTTTTATCAACCAAATCAGAGCAACACATTCACAGCATACAGAGCGATATCCACAGCACTTGGCTTTGGAGGTCAGATCAGATATGTCCAGGAGAGAGAGACTGTGCTTTGCTGGGACTCTCTGTTCCAGCAGCAGCCAGCCCTGTGAGCAGTAGCAGTTAGGGGCTAGTGAGCAGGATGCAGGGTCAGCCCCTCCTCCAATCTCTTCCCTCCCTAAATAAGACAGCTGCAGGCTGGTCCACTGCCGGCAGACACCATGCAGCTCCAGGCCTCCTTCTCATTTTTCCTGATCCTCACCTTCTGCCAAGAGCTTTGCTCAGAACCAAGAAGAGGTTGGTATGAAATGGGGGTCTCAGCATAGACCAGGAATGGAGCAGTGAGAGTCTGTTCATCATCCAGCAGGACAGGCAGCCAGTTCAGGTTATTGACAGACACTGTCAGGTGTCTGCTATGTACCAGGCACCATCCTAGGAGCTGGAGTTTCAGCCACCAGCCAAAGACACTGCCTTTAAATTCTAGGGGGGTTGGGGAGGCACACAGCATACATCATAGCATAATAGACAGTGAAGGAGCCATAGGAAGAGTAAAGGGGACTTTAAAGTTTGGACTTGTGATAGCCAAAGTGAGACCAAGGAGGAGAGGTGTAAGCTCAACTTTGACCTTCTTCCTGGGCCGCTGTCTCTGCTGCAGCTTAAAGTCTACAGGTGCAGGTGGATGGGGAGGGGGAAAACAGAGATGGGGGAGGGGGACACACACCCCACCATGATGATGGGAGGCAGGGGTGAAGACGGGGACGGGGGAGGAATGCACACACCCCACCAGGACGACAACAGCAATGTGGTGTATCCAGACTTTTTGTGAACAGCAGGATTCCCTTTACAAATATTCAGAGCTGGCATATAGCTCAGTGGAGGAACACTTATTAGCATGGCTCCCCAAGTCAGTAGCATCAGGAGTCAGGTGCTGGCCCTACTACTTACAAAAATCTATGCCTCAGAAGTGTTGTTTGGTCTCTCCGAATGCCAGGTTTTTCGTAAGAGCAATGGTTGTGTCTGCTTTGTTGATAAAATCTGATGTGTACTTATTTGTTAGTGTAACAGCTCTCAATAGCTTCTCATGAAATACTTTGGTCACATTCAGAAAACACACACACACACACACACACACACACACACACACACACACACACACACACGGAGAAGGGGGATTATCTTTATTACATACAAAATAAATAAATTAAGTGATTTCCTCTTGGCTTTAATAGAACCAACGGAGAGGGAAAGCAGACTGGCAACATTTAAAAGCAGGTGGGACTCCACCTCCTACTGAGTCACCTGGGGTCAAGGAGGATGCTACTGTGACCAGGATGTCACATGCCATATGAACATGCTCCCCCACCCCCCGCCGCTGCCCCAATCCACTTTCATCTTGACTGGATAAGCTAATTTGTTCCTGTCCATTGACTTTTGTACCCAGCACGAGCCTTACAGGGCATGGACAGGAGAGAACCTGAACCTCTGCCCTGCCTAGGCTGCTGCCAAATTCCACCAAAAGTGTGTCCATCCACCCATTCTTCTACAATAAAGGAGATAGTTGAGAACTGGCAGACCTTTGCCACTGGATTGTGCTGGCTTTGGGTCTTGGTTCTCCCACTTCCTGGCATTAAGACAGGCACTTCATCGCTCTGTAGTTTCCTCATGTGGCATGATAAGCCATGATACCTGGAGTGAAGAGACCCACAGATGCACTTCAGTGGTGGAGAACTGGCCTGGCACACACGAAGCCCCTGGCATCTTCCCCTTGCCCCAAAGTTACCGTAAAGAGTAATTACAGGGACTGAGGAGACAAACGGTCCTGTACAGTGCTTTCCTTGAAAGTATGAAGACCTGTGTTTGCTCTCCAGCATCTACATCAAAAGAAAAGGGAGGGAAAGTACCAGGTGTGCGGCATGCTTGGCATCCTAGAGCTGGGGAGGCAGAGAGCCACTGTCCAGCCAGCTTCACCTATTTTGTGAGTCCCAGCCTAGTGAGGGACCAGGACTCAAAAAAAAAAAAAAAAAAAAAAAAGACAGAGAAAACAACACCTAAGTCGTCCTTTGGCCTCCACAACATACGCACGCACGCGCGCGCGCGCGCGCGCGCACACACACACACACACACACACACATCCACATACAAAATAGTAATTGCAAAGATAAAAACACTCACATCTCACATAGTAACAAATACAAAGAAACTTCTAGCACTCCTTAGAGGAGCTCATGGTTATTGCTAATTGTTGGGTGTTTGTTGAGAACTCAGAGGCAGGCCTGCATTGGGAACTAGGGCTGCAGAGTCCGTATGGAGGTTTGCGTTGCTGGGTCTCGTTGCTCAGGAAGAAGAGGATGCTTAGGGGCAGCTCACCATTATCCACTGATTTTTGAGTTGTTGGACTTAACGGTGCTTTTTATTGGCTGTTTTCGTTTGATTTTGTTCCTGTTGTTGTTGTGTTTTGTTGAGATGGGTCTCACTATATAGCTCTGCCTGGCCTGGAGCTCTCCCTGTAGACCAGGCTGGCCTCCAGCCCAGAGATCCTCCTGCCTTTGTCTCTCCTGAACGCTGGGATTAAAAGCATGTTCCACCTCCCCCAGCCCTTGTTAGTTGTCTTTAACCTCTCAATTAGCCCCAAAATGTGAACATTAGACTCAAGAAACTCCATGCAGAAGAGATAGGTCCTTTGTTCAGGGCCACACAGTTAGCATATGTCTGAGTCCGACTTGAAACCCTGCTCTCAGATTCAAGGCTCACCCTTCCCTGCAGTCTGTCCGTTCTGGAACGGACTGTGAGAGAGGAGGCAGAAGCCTGCAGGATCTGACTGCAGCAGATCAAATCTGAGGGGGCAAAGGAGACACAGGGCTCAGCTCCCTGGCGTCACAGACAACAAACTGGAGACTTGGAGCAGCAATGGCTACACAGCCTGATGCCGCCGTGGGTGGCAAGGCCAGGATGTGAGTCCACCCGAGTCGAAATCCCAGGCAAGGGAGTTTCCCTACTTGCAGAAGTGCAAACCTCGGCTTCTGTGGAGATGGATAAGGTTGGGTGGGAAGAAGTGCCTATCATGGAAGGCCTCAGCCTTGCACCTTGTGGCCATGGAAGCCTCCAGCAGAGGGAAGAGTAGCAGAAGGGGTGGTGATGGACATGGCACCCTAAATCACTCTTCTTCTTCAAGTGTCCAGGAAGCCCTTACCACCTCTGTGCAGCCTTCCCGTGGAAAAAGGCCAGTGTCAAACCATGGTACTGCGGTGGTACTATAACACCAAATCTGGCCGGTGTGAGCGGTTTGGCTACCGAGGCTGTGGAGGCAATGAGAACAACTTCCTGAACAGAAACGAATGCCGATTAACCTGCAGACGCTCCTGATTTAAGAAGCCTGCACAGCCCTCCAAGAAGCCAAGTTCCCCAGGGGTCCCCTAAGGCTTTTTGTGTGTGAATAAAAAAATGCATTCCTCTAAACACACTTCCCTAAAATCAATTCTACCTCAGAAATTGCACAAATGTTAGCATCCTGATTAAAAATCTTTCCTTGTAAAATACAAGTACATTGGGAAAATTTAGAAGTGCCCCTCGTATCTTAGCATGAACTACTGTTCCACCCATCTGAGGATAACAACTTCAAAGTGAGAGAGCCGAGGTGAACTAAAAGGGCCTGTACTGTCACATGGGAAGAGAACTGAAGAGCCCTGGTCCCAGGGTCCCTTGGTTTTCCTTAAGCAACAATTACTAATCTCAGAAAGGAGGGGAGGAAGCCGTGAAGCCTGTCTGCTCTGCTATTTCAAGGATAGATGAGGCACAAAGCTAGGCAGGGACTTCTTTTTAAACCACAGGGTGGGGCCAGAGAGATGGCTCCATGGGTAAGGGTGCTTGCCACCAAGCCTGACCACCTGAATACCATCCCTGAAACCCACATGGTAGAAGGAGAGAGCCGATTCCTGCAAGTTGTCTCTTTCTGAACCTGATGCTTGCCATTTGGTTAGATTGACTGTCCCAAAATGTCTAGGAATGAACCCATCTCCAACCCCACCCCCATCCCCAGTGGTAGGGTTAAAGGTATACTGCTGCACTTAGGTCTTATATACGGCTGCTAAGGATCTGAATTCAGGTCCTCACACCTGTGCAGTGGCCACTTTACTGACAGCTCCTCAGCAGACCCCTGGCCTCTTATCAACTTCTCAGAGGACTCTGAGCAGCCACGAAGCCTCATGAGCATGTTCTCCTAGCACTATGTCTGGCAGATAGACATGCAACACACCCATGGGTGAATCTGAGTGATTTCAGAGGTGTTCCTCGACCTCTAAGAGGCCATGTTGGCTCTATGATCCTTGGAGACTAAGGAGCCTCACAGGATTGGTGCAAAGATCCACCAGAGAAATGCTAACACTCCAGAGACACACCTGAATCATTGTTCTTGACTTCAGAACTAACCTTCCCCTGGATTTTGAACCTGGATGACCCAGTTGTCCTGTATTTTCCCACCCACCTAAACCAAGCCATGGGAAACGGGGACAGAGGAAGAGAGTGGGTGTTATGGCTTCTCCATTGCTGAAAGTGATCACTTTATTGGTTGGAAAAGGGAGATGCTTTTGAGGGTCCAGGAAGAAACACAAAGGCTAGAGAGAAGAGAGGCCACAGGAACGACACCAGATGCACAATCCAGCAGAAGCATCCTCTCCCATTCCTCGGGCTGGTGGTGGCTGAAGCTGGAGGAAGAAAACCATGGCACCATCAACAGTAACATCTGTCATACTAGACACAAGTGTCAGCAGTTTAAATCCTGACACAGCTTCCTACTTACCTCCATCACACTTGTATACACAGCAATGCACTACCTTCTTGGGGGCTCCGCCTGCATTTCCCAGCAGATTCTAGACCCATCTCTTATGCTTCAGATCAAACCAAGGACCTACTTGGGTGTACCATGGTCCCAAACAACCACTGGGACCTCCCTGGAGACCCATAAACATTTATCTCCCTAGGAATCTTCCTGCTACCTTCCTGACATTTATTGCCATTCTGTAAGAAAAGAATTGTCTGAGGAGATGAAGAGGCTAGGTAAGGGTCAGAGCTGAAATCTGAGTCATGGTTTTCCTGCTTGCAATGCCTACTGTGCAGTTGGCATTCATGGAGATTAGAGACAGTTGGCATCATAGCAGGGATCAGGGTCCTAGGAAGACTGTGGTTCCCACCTAGTCACTGAAAAGCATACTTTGAAATAACCACCGTGAGACGTTGGATACATGGCCCGTCTCGGGCTTCGGTTAACTCTGTGTGCATTAACGGGTCCCCCCAGCAATCTGTGATTGCCACCAAAGGCTTGTCCAACTTCCTGCTCATCCTTCTTCCTCTGCCTTGAACAGCATCCCTACTCTGTATCTCACCAACCATGAATCAATGCCTCATCCTTTTGTGCCAGCTCAAGGTCACCCCCTGGGAAGCTTTCTCCAACTGCTCCTACGCCATCCTCCCTTCCTCAAGCCTGAGTGACGTTTCCTCAGCTGTTTTCTGAGGCAGTGGGCACTGATTGGTGGCTCAGGTTGAGCCATCAATTCTTCTGCCTCAACCACTGCACTGCAAGCTCAGGGGAGCAGTCTCCTTTCTGTCCAGAACCTCAGACAGTCACTGCTGCATTACTTAATGGGCCAACCAAGTATCTATCTCTGTTTCTCCCTTTTTAACACTTACTGTGTGACATAATGCTATATTAAGGGTTTTGTTTTACACGTATATGTGTTTTTCCTGCATGTATCTATGTGTACTGGGTGTGTGCAGTGCCCTTGGATGCCAGAAGAGGGCATCAGAGCCCCTGGAACTGGGGTTATAGATGGTTGTCAGCCACTAGATGGGTACCAGGAACCAAACATGTGTTCTCCACAAGAGCAGTAAGTGCTCTTAACCACTGAGTCACCTCTCTAGCCCCCAACTTATTAGTATTTTATTTTTAATCACATACAAAGGGAAGGGTGACTCCCCAAACTTTTCCTTTCAGGGTCTGAGGCACTAAAGGTACTAAATTTAGTCCTGGCTTGCTCATAGTAAATGCTTAATCCATTTCAGACACAACTAATAAACGCAATGGAAGTTAACAACCTCAACAACACTTGTCCACAAAGATGAGCCTTTGGAGTAAATAAAGATCAGCTTCTCTGTGTCTCACTCAACATGCAAAGAGATACCTTCTCCTCAACCCCACTGGCCATCGACTCCCCCACCCCACATTGTCTCCTCCCCTAGGACACAGCTACCCCTTTCCAATTCCTAAACAAAAGGGAAGTTCATCAGCAAACCCCATCATTCTTCTTCATGAAGGGGTGAACTGGCCACCGCTGTCCCTTGCCTCCACCCTGGTCAGGCTCATCTCATCTGTCCACTCACAGCTGAGTCTAGGAATCTTTCTCTGCCCTCAACAGTCTAGCCACGCCACAGCACTCATGAGGGCCCTTTGAAAACGTCAGGGCAAGTCTCTTTCTGAAGACAGACCTCAGGGTCAAGACAACGGCCTCTAAGGCCCTCATGGTCCGTCCCAGACCTTTTGACCTCCCTTCATATTTCTACCCAGCCTTCAAGTTCTTCCTTAAATACCTCAGTGATGTTCTCGCCTTCATATTGCTGCTCCCCCTGCCCTGACATGCTCACGTTTTCTCTCATTTCCCACCTTCTTGGTGAGTACTGCACCTACTGTCCCATGTAAAGGTTACAGTAATGTCCCTTGTCTCCCCTCCCCCAGGAATACCTCCCTCCTGTTCTCTTTGTCCCATGGCATGTACCTCCCTATAACATACTACCAAAATCGGCTTGTTTATTTCTTTTCTCACACATTAGACAATAAAACCCATCACCCAGCCTCTTTTGTCTGATTTGTTTGATCACACATCATCCACATATTGTAGATAAATATTAGTTGAGTTAAGGAAAGTGAATATACAGACAGATTTATCATCACTGTGTTTTCCAAGATCTTTCTTTACCACTTGCTGTAAGTACCCCATACTTGGACATCTCTGAACCTGCTCTCCTGTTCCCACCTACCTCAGAATGTGGGTGTGGCACAGGTCATCTTCCCACAGCCATTGCGGCAGCATTTCATGTTGTCAGGACACTGGTTGTCCAACTGGCACTGGTCCTCACAGATACCAAGCTTAGGGAAGTCCACACTGGGGCAGGTGCCCTGCTTTTCTGGGTAGACAAGTGAGTAGGGGGAGGTAAGCTGAGGGACACAGGTAGACAATCAGCAAAGCATGGCTGAGCACTGCCCTGAAGCTGGTTGCCCCACAACAGAGCTGCCTACCTGAGCTGATGTCGGGAACCTGAGGTTTCTCAGGGGTCTTGGAGAGATTATCCGCAAACCCCTAATTCCTGCTCTCAGATGGCTTTGAAATCACAGCACCTCAGTTTGAGTCCCAGTTCTGCCATTTTCTACCCTTGGGGCCCACATCTCCCAGAGCTTTAGCTGTCACATGGAATCCCTGTCACTCAGTTGTGAGGTTGTTACAAAAGCAATTATCCCCCACATACACCACCCTGAAAAACTGAACTACTTGATAACAATGAGTGATTACAAGCATTAACACTAACTAGTCCTGCTGGAGCCAAGCATTGTTTAGGCACTAGTTCATCCAATTCTCACAATAATCTTAAAAGAGGTGAATGGTTCTGTTAATACTTCCTTGCATCGCTGAGAAGGAAACTGAGGCAATTATGCTCTTAAGTGCTTTGCCTGAGGCCATGCAGGACTGAAGCAAGATTTGAACCACAGGAGATCTGGCTCCAGGGTGAATGCACTAGCCACCGGCTCTCTGCTACTTCCTAAGCTGTAAAGTACAGTGCACAGGTAAGAGGTGACACATGTTCCCTGCCCCTGCTCTCACAGTCACTGCCAGTAACAATCACTCATCACCACAGATCTCCATACACACCCGATCACCCATGCAGTTAAAACCACCACCACCCCACACACCCCAACACTATGTTCCATTCGACAGAAGTACCAGACAGAGCCAGGCCCAGCGAAAGGTAAGAGGCAGACAGTGAAGTGGGTAAGCAGGTAAAGGACCGTGAGAGGAGAGCTTGCCAGCGTCCTGACTTTGCTAATACAGATGCTGTTGGAGGCTACCCTGAGACAAAATGAGAATAAGGAGATTTATTACCAAAGCAAGCTGCCTTGTACAGCATGTCCACTCACGGAGGAGATGCTTTTGAGGGTGGCTGCATTTAGCTCCTCCTGCACCAGTCTTACAAATTGACCTCATCATGCCCGCTTTGCAAATGAACAGGCAGGGTTCCAAAGGACAAGCTGCTCAGGCTCACACCCTTAGGAAATGGTAGGGCTGGGATTCAAACCTCCGGGCTCCCCGCTGACCCGCTAGCTAGCTTGTCCAGCTGACACAAGAAAGCAGCCTCTTCATCCACATGACAGGCTGCTGTGCCAGTTGGCTCAACGCCATCTTCCCTGGTCATCCTTTTCCAGGCCCACCTATAAATAGCACCTCCACACCCTAAAGCTGCCCCTCAAGTCCTCCCTCCACCTTTCTGCTCATATCGCCTTAGGATCCCTAAGTTAGACATGCTCCCAGCCTCTGCTGGCATCTCTGGGGGAAACAGTAAAGACAAAACAGGGGGTAGGGTCTGTGTCCATGAGCAAGACCAGTATTTGTCACCTCTGTGTTCCCATCTTGTCCCCACCTCCACCTCTCAGCCTCAGCTTTTCCCTCTTGGAAAAGAAGCTTGGATTCCATACCAAGGTTACTTTCTTCCTCTGCCACGGCCGGTGGCGGTGGCGGTGGCACGGTGGAGACTTGACCTCCCTCTGATGGAGAAGTCTGGTTGGCTGATGGAATAGTATCCCGGGGCTTTTCCTCGTTCAGTCCTGAAGGTGGGAGGAGATGGTTTTAAAGGTAAAGGAGGGAAGCCAAGAAGTGTCAGAGGAAGAAACGGAACCTCTGCCCGCCACGGGATGGCGGTGTGACTTCGTGCAAGAATATTTCTTTTGGCCGCTCACTTCCACAGACGTAGGGTATGGCAAAGTTCTTTCCCGCCCTCAGGGAGAAATCTGGGGAGTCTAGTCAGGCCAGACGGTGGAAGGTCCTGAGGGAGGGACTCCGGAGGCAAGAGGTCTCCAGGGCTCGGGTCCCAGCCCTGACGCCACCCAGGGATTGCCCACAGTCTCCAGCCAAGTGAGCCACTGCTCCTGGGCCCCGGAACAAAGTCTCGCTGTGCGTGCCCGGAAGCCCGTCATGCACCAGAGAATCGAGCCCAACCAGGAATGGGGGTACCTCCTCCCCCTGGGCCGCGCCTCGGTGACGCCTTTGTCCCCCTGCATCCACCCCAGGCCGGACCAGGGCAGGCACAGGTGGATCGGGTTTCCACCTTCCCGCGTCCCTGCGTCTGGGGTGACCTTCTTCCCCGAGCCCCTGCGCTCCCGCCTCTCGCAGCCCTCGGCGGCCCCGCCTTGTCCCAGCCAGGTCGCTGAGGGGTTACCACTAGGGTCGAAACAGACAGAGCTGCAGCCAGCCTGGCAGCACTTTTGGTTGTTGAGGCATTGGTCGTCCGAGGAGCACTGCTTTGCGCAGTCGGTTCTCTCTTGGAGCTGGGGGCACACGCCGGGTTTCTCTGCTCCCGCACCTAGGGATGGTGGGAGCGAAGAACTGTCGGGGAGAACCAAAGCCCAATCCCACCAGGATACCCAACTCCTGCTCCAAGATCCTCAAATTTCAACCCCACGAAGTTCTGGTGGGGCTCTGGTCCCGGGGACCCTCCTAACACCCCCCAGGGGGCCCCACCCCCGGGCCAGGGGTCTCTGACACTTGGGGGCTCTCTGATGCTTGGCTTCAGAGCCCCAGTCCTCTGGGGACCTGAGCCTCTGGCTGCCAGCTTCAGTCATCCTGGGAGCTTCCCGCTCCACAGGGTCTCCGCCTTCAGCACAGAGAGAGCCTCCGCCCCTCCAACTTTCAGCTTTCAGCGGTCTCCCCGCCTCCAGAACACTGAACCCCAGATCCTAAGCTTCAAGAATCCCTAGCTGTAGGCCCCAGACTTCCCAAAATTTGCATTTTCATTGGCCTTCCCACTTTCGCCCCAGAACTCCCACTTCTGAGACTCCCTTCGGGGCTCTGCACTCCCGCTGCACTCACCTGCATCTGAGAGGTGGGCAAACAGCAGCAGCCCCAGAAGGAGGCCTGCGGCCCGCAAGCAGAGGCGACAGGCAGGCATGGTGCAGGTGTGAGCGGCAGCCAGGGTGGGGGGGATTTAACCGCTCGCGCCGGGGGCGGGGCCGAGCGAGGGGTGCAGGAGGCGGGTAGGAAGCACAGCGGGCAGCGCGGGCGCCCTGCCACCTCATGCCATTTCACAATCCCCCGGGATCAGGTGTCGTTCTTGGCTCTGATGGGAACCAGGAACCGAGACAGCTTCTGAGCCAGCTGTAGCCGGACACTTGTCCACCCCTCCCTCTTCCTACCTTTCTGGAGCCCGAGGGCAAGGCAGTGCAGCAGGAGCAGAGGGCCCAGGCCCAGGGCTCCTGGGCTCATTTAGAAAGTCTGGGGTCCTCGCTGGAGCGACTGGGGTCCAGGAATAAGGAGGAAAGGGCAAGGCTGCAGGGAGGCAATGGATGCTGGGGGATTAAGTGCTGAGACTTGGGGTCAGAGGGGTCAGAATCCTGTTCAAGGATTAGTAGAAGGCTGGTGTAGTCGAGGCTGCAGAAAAAGCAGTCCTTCACAAAGGAGCCCATCTGACCAGGATCAGGCCCGCGGAGGAGAAACAGCCGAGCAATTTCCAGCCCTTTTAGACACATTTCTGCCTCTTCCTGCCACACTCCGTTTGGGCAGAACGAGGAGCACCTGAGTCTCGTGACATCTTTCTCTACTGTGACGAGAGAGTTATTACTGCCAACTGCATATGACACACAGGCTGGACTTTGGGAGGCTAACCCCCAACCTAGGTTCTGAACCAAAGCTGCTCAGGTAAGGTTTTGAATACACATCTCTTCCTCCAGGCTGTTTCCTCCATCCCATTACAGGCATTTGCTGGGCACCCGCTGTATGACACATACAGAGAGAGTAACGCTGATGACTATGTAAAGGACAGGCACCTTTAGGGCAGATTTCCTGGCTAACAGCACCTTCTGGATATCCTTCCCGTTATCATCAGGTAAAACTTAGCAGTGCAAACTGGCCATGTGCAGGAGTGGACCTTTGCCTGAGATCCTCCCCATATGGATCTGTATATGTCTCCACAATAAATTCCTCATCCTTTCTAGCCTTCCTGTGTTGCTGAGAATACCACTTTGGAGTTTACTCCCTTGTTCTCCTGGCCTCTGCAGGTAACAAACGCTTCTCCTATCTTTTATGTCTTGAGTGGATTTATTTTCGCTTCACACTCACCACAATGTGAATCACTGTATTCAGTTACCATAATCAAAAGGGGGGGCTGTCCAGCTCCTATCTTGGGGTGACAGGGTCTAGGTTTGACTTCCACCTCCACCACTTCCCATTCGAAGGACCTTGGATGAAACATCTCTCTCTTCTGAAGAGCCATTTTTGTCATCTGTAAAAATGATGACTGGGGGCTAGAGATATGTCTCAGTGGATACAGCCCTTGCCCAGTATGTGTGAGGCCCCTAGGTTCAAACCTCAGGACTACAAACAGATAGAGAAAAAGAATAATGATTAAAGTCACATTTGATGAGAACAAGAATGTCATGCTCCTGCCCTGGAACAACTATGGAGTCAATACTTATTGACAGGAACCCCAGGGCCGGGCATATGACTACTACATACACAGCCATGAGTATCCAACAAATAATAAATAAATGCCTACTGTTATGGAGCCTGCTGAGT
The DNA here is from genome assembly GCF_949786415.1 of Peromyscus eremicus. Classification (NCBI taxonomy): domain Eukaryota; kingdom Metazoa; phylum Chordata; class Mammalia; order Rodentia; family Cricetidae; genus Peromyscus; species Peromyscus eremicus. The sequence goes on along the minus strand of NC_081419.1, from coordinate 137,933,240 downwards.
ACACTCTACCCTTTATGCTCCTGGGTCCCGTGTCCGCTGATGGAAAATACTTGATGACAAAACTGCCTGAACTGAACACGTACTGACTGTCGTTTCTTGTCATTGTCCCCTAAACAATACAGTGTATAGCTATCCTTGTGGCAGTGGGTATTTCACAAGATTTAAAGTACACCAGAATATACATGTGTTCTAGGCAAACATCACTCTAGTTTTTTTAATATATTTATTTTTCTAAATGTACAGCCCATTGAACCTGTCTATACATCTTTGCCAGTGGCTGGGCCTTCTCCACACTTTGTATTTCTGGTGTAAGTTACTGGGGTTCAGTGTCTTGAAGCAGTTTGATAAGTCCTTTACTAAGGAGCTCCTGAGGGGCTTCCTGCCCAGGGAACCCCAAATCTCAGTCTCTCAGAGACCAGAGCAGAGTGATAAGCTTCTAGTTGGGACCTTTCTTACAGAGCTCTGTCACGCTGGACTAGGTTTCTGAGCACGTACAGACTTAGACTTGGGCTCCTTGTTGGCTTTGCCCCAGGATTTGTTACTTCCTTGCTAGCTCTCTGGCATCTTTCTCTTGCCACCCTTGGGCAGTACGATGACACTCCGAGAACACTGGTGCCCACTGCAGTCCCAGCAAGAGGCAGTAAGAGCCAGAGGTGTCAGATGGCTGCAGGGGAACAGCGTCCTCCAGACGTAACAGACGTGTGTATCACAGGATCCACATAGGGACTCACAGACTGCGACAGCACAAACAAGACCCGCGTGGGTTCAAACCAGACAAAATCCCTGTGCTGAGAAGGGAAGTAAGTGGGCATCATGTCCCACTCCTAACCAAGAAGCTATTTCAAATTGATACCTGCCGGGTAAGGGAAATCTGTTCTCTCTGATGGAGTCTCACCAGGTGTATCAGCCACACTCCCAGGCAAACCCCATGCCCAGGAGTAGTGGGCCAACACAAAATGGACTGCATTTTTGGTGCACTTTTTGTTCTGTTTTGGTAGTGTGTGTGTGTGTGTGTGTGTGTGTGTGTGTGTGTGTGTGTGTGTTACTGGGTTTTTGTTTGATTTTATTTTCATTTGGGGGGCCGGGTAGGAGAGAAAGAACATGAAGTTGGGTGGGGAGAGAGGATGGGAGGGTGGATCTACAAAAAGTTGGGGGATGGAAAGAATATGATAAAAATATATTATCTCTTTAAAATGTAATAAAAAATTAAAACAAATATTGATGGGGAAAATGTCAAGATGTGGGAGCCACTGCTTTGTACAGGGGACTAATGTGGTTCTGGGTGTTTGTGGGAGACGTGGAGATACTTTCGTACAGCTATGTATATCAAACTCCAGGATTCAGAGCAGCAAATGCCAAAACAATGACCAAGCGCATTGCACAAGAAGTACCTGCAAGCTTGCCTCTAGCTCCAGCAATCCGAGACTCTAAGGCCCGAGGGGGACTTTTCCGCTGGGGGTGAGAGTTATCTGCAACAGTGAAAACTGGGATGTCGCCTGAGTAGGGTTTGGTGATATGGATGCATCCAACCGCTGAGCCAGTGAAGGATGTTGGTAAAAATGGCTGAAAAACGTCTCCTCCAGCTCTGCAGGCTGGGGACTGGAGACATGCCGTTTTGGGGAGTGGCGGAGGCTATTTACTCTGAGCTCAGAGAAAGTCAACAGCAAGAAGGGTGAGAGCTAGGTGGGGTCACAGCCCTGGACAGGCTCCTGAAAGCCAGAGCACACAGAGGGCACTTGGGTGAACAGCTGGTTTAGCCTGCAGACCAGACGGCTACTGGACATTTATCCTTGGGCAGCGCTGCACACGGCTTTCTTCCAGAACTTATCAAGTTTCCTTGCACAGGGTGTCGTCAGGTTCAAGCCCTCCCAGGCTCTCAGGGCTCCCTTGTTGAATGGCACTCTTTTCTGGAATACAGATTAGTTCAAGGCTTGAGGAGTGGGGGGCTGGCAGAAGATGGGGAAAACGTTCTTGAGGGATGTTAGATATTCAGCTTTGCGTCGGAGCTAGGCTCTGAGCTAAGCTGTCGTAAGTGTCTCTTCTGCACAAGTAAAAAGAACAGAGGCTTCTTCATAACTGAAAACACCAGAGTGCAAGCGAATCGAGGTGCATATAGCTTCTGGGCTGTGACTCAGAACAGAGCTTCACCTCGAGGGGCTACAATTTCTTCCACAAAATGGGCATCGTTGTAGCATCTTGTAGGATTGTTAAGAGGATTAAAGAGAAGAGCAAAAACGGGAGGGTGGGGGGTGTGGGAGTGGCAGATTCGGCTGGAGCACGTCTATTATTAGCCCACACAGTCAGTACATTTCTAAATTTTGAATTAGTTGCCAAAGTTTAAAAGTGGAGAATTTCACATAAAAGAAATAACCTTTTCAGTTCTCTTAGAAATAGTACAGGATCTGGCAGCAAGTTCTCAAACTCATAAAGCAATCGCAGCTAGAACGTAGCTCTCAAAACTGGGCCTGCACCACCGTCCCCTGAAGGGCTGGTTGAAGTGTAGCTCACGGGGATCTAGGGCTGTAGCTCAGTTGGTAGAGGGCTTGCCTATCACACAGGAAGCACTGGGTCCATCCCCCGCACTGCATAAACTGGGCCTGATGATGCATGCTCAGAGGCAGGAGAATCAGACATTCAAACTCATCCTTGGCTACATAGCAAGTATGAAGCCAACCTGGGCTATATGAGATCACCCCCAGAACAGGTCTGGAGTGTACACTCGTAACAGGATTCCAGATGCTGCTGGTGAAATGGCCACACTGGGGACGCTGTGACATAGAGCTAAGCTGGCATGCTTTCTTTCTATGAGAGAGCTGTCACTCTGCTGTCTCATGTGCTCCATCGTCCGTGGCTTCCTCTCCTAGCATCGGCCTAAGTACATTCAAATCTGTGGCCTGTGGGGTAGGCACGTCCTAGTGCTCAATGGAGAGTAGCTTGGGTCTACTTAGCAATATTATGGGTTAAGAAGTATCACTCATTTTGCAAATGAAAAAACTGTGCTCCAATGAGGCAGAGTGACTTGCTGCTGGGAACCCAGACCATCAATTGTTCCCTGTGGCTTCAGTTATTTCAGTATTACCCCCACCCACCCCATTACACATACACTCCCAAGTTTTAAAAAAAAAATTGCATGTCATTGTGGGGCACGCCTTTAATCCCAGAATTTAGGAAGCAGAGGCAGGCAGATCTCTGTTGAGTTTGAAGTCAGCCTGGTCTGCATAGTGAGTTCCAAGCAAGCCAGGGCTACACAGTGAGAACCTGCCAAAGAAGAAGAGGAGGAAAAATCAGAGGGTAAAAGCACTTGCCCTGCAAGCCTGACAACCTGAATTCAAGCTCCAGAGTCCACAGGACCAACCACATAAAGTAGTCGCCTGACCTCTGTCAGTGACGCATGCATGATGTACTCGCCACTGTCACCAAACCCCATTCACACACAACTAAGGAAAATCTTTTAAAAAATAGGTGATGCATCCAGACTTTGGGGCATGACTCCATGAGTATGAAATATATTGATAAGAGAAGGAAATAGAACAGAAAGGTGAGCAGGAAAGATTTACCATGGGAGGGGCTGTTAGTCACCTGCAGACATGCCCACTCTAAAAGACCGCAAACAAGTTTATGTGACACTTTAAGGAGTTCCCAGGAGCAAACAGGCTGCCTTGACTGTACAATGGGGGCTTTCCTCCTGAACTTATGGACTCTGTTAAACTTCATTTCATAGACACCTCTTTTACTAGATATATTGACTATTTTGTTTGGTTATCTACCATGTGTCTATCCTTTTTCTGGTAAAGCACTCTGATTTTGGTTTGGGGTGCTCTTCCCAAGCACGATAGCTGGCAAGGTTGTCAGCCAGAGTGCCTTCTCTACCCCCAGACAGAAAGTAGCCAATCAGATGCTGCCCTGAAGCCTTCAGTCTGAACAAAGGACTGGAGCTCCCTCACAGGTGTCCTGGGAAGGTCTCCATTCTCCCAGATTTACCTTCCTTTCCAAGGTTTCAGTTCTGTGGCCTAAGCCAAGCCAGCTGGTGCTACTGTAGTTACCTACCAGCGGTAGACCCTTTCCCTGGTTGGATTAGGAACAGAGAGCAGGCCCACTGCATCATTATACCACTTCCCTAAATTCCCCGGCATCACCCAAACTCAGACTCTGCAAAAATAAGATTTTTCTGGAGCCTTAGGAGTTGCATTCAGGGCATGCGGGTTCAGAGACTTCTGAGTCACTGTTCAAAGGGAGGTGGGAGGAGGGGGCCTGACCAGGAAGAACAAAGTCACAGAGGCTCCTTCGTAGGGACATTTGGAGAGTGCAGGATGAAAGGACCATGTCGCCCATGGAAGACAGAGAAAAGAATGCACGTTCTTAGTCAGGGCATGTGGAAAACAAGAGGCCAGCTGTATCTTGATGCATATCTCAAGGAGCCTCTGGGCTAGACGTAATCGTGAAGTCTGGAGTCAACAGGTAAAGGGAGGTGGTCAATGTTCGCAGTCCCTCCGCGGCTGTTTGCAAAGAGCATGGCAGGTCCTGTTTGCAAAGGACTTTGTGACTGGTGTAGACAGTACCATCTGTCCGTCTGTCTGTGCAGCTCTCAGACACACACCCCTTTCCTTTTCACACCTTCTCTGCCCACAATGGCTGGGCTTACTTTCCGTTGCTGGCAGCTAGTGACATCTGGCACCCTGTACCAGGGTCCGCACCAAGTCCCTCATTCGTTTCTACAGCTAATGGCTTTTTCTCAGTCTCCCTCCTTCTTAGGCTCACAGATAGAGCCCTCATGGCATAAATACAATAACGCTCACATCCCTTATACAAAAGCAAAAATTTTCCCACAGAGTTTCGATGTAAAAAGTCCATACGAAGCACAGCATCTGTGTCTGAAGTCTCTTGACTTCTCTGTCTGGATCTCCTGGGCTTTTAAAGACATGACTTTAACCCGCACTTGGGAGGCAGAGGCAGGAGGATCTCTGTGAGTTTGAGGCCAGCCTGGTCTACGTAGCAAGTTCCAGGATAGCCAGGGCTACACAGTGAGACCTTGTCTCAAGAAAGCAACGACAAAAAAACAAACGAACAAACAAAACCAAAACGAAACAAAACAAAAGCGACTTTGAAACCTCTTCTTCACAGGAGACGTCTGAGTCGTGGTCTTGAGTTCAAATCCTGTGTTTGTTACTCTTTTTACGGCTTTGACAAAATACCCAACCAGAGTAACTTCAGGAAAGGAGAGTTGATTTGGGCTCAAAGTCTAAGGCTACAGCCCTTCACAGAGGGGCAGCCATGGTGGTGGGAGCCTGAAGGCCCAGGGTACTCAGCCTCCTCTGTCGGGAAGCAGAGTGTGATGGATGCTCAGCTCAGCCCACTTGCTTCTTCGTAGGACCTCTCCGTGAAATGACTCCACCCACACTGACCATCAGTCTTCCTACTTTAACCCAATCTGGAAAGTCCCTCACAGACTCACCAAGAGGTTTCTTTCCTAGATGATAAAACTGTCCAGCTGGCTCTGAGTCTTAACCATCGTAGATGCCAACTCCGCCCTCACTGGCTGTGCCACCTTGGAAGTGGCTCACCCTCCGAGCTCCACTTTGCTCAGCTCTCACGTGGGGACGAAACTCCCCAGACTTTCGGGGTTTGGCACCAAGTACAGACCCTACTGTGGTAGCAGCACTTTGTCCCTCTCTTCGCCTTGAAGATTCTCCTTGACTCAGTGACTTCCTCCCCTGCTTCACGACAGGAGACTGTCTCTGCTGCTGTTTGTTGTTGGTGATGTCCTGTAACAGGCTTTTTCTTCCCACCCCCACCCCCCAGCTCCCAAATCATGACACAGAGATTTATTACTAGTTTTGAATGCTGGGCCTAGCTTAGGTTCATTTCTGGCTAGCTCTTTTAACTTAAATTAACCTGCTTTTCTTTATCTACCTTTTGCCTGGGGGCTTTTTACCCTTTCTTTCTTCTTTCTGTATATGTTACTTTCTCTGCTTCTCATGTCTGCTGGCTGGTGTCTACCTGGCTTCTGGGCCTGAGCATCTCCCTCATTTTCTCCTCCTTTCCGTCTTCCCCTTGAGCCTAGATTTCTCCTCCTATTTATTCTCTCTGCCCTCCAGTCCTGCCGACCCTTTTTTCCTCCCTTGCTATTGGCCATTCAGCTCTTTATTAGACCAATCAGGTGCCTTAGGCAGGCAAGGTGAAACAAATGCAACCCATCTTTACATGGTTAAACAAATGCAGCACAAACAAATGTAACACATCTTTGCCCAGATAAAATAATATTCCATAAAAATGTCCAGAAATTCTCTCATCTTCCCTGGATCTGTTATCTGTAGCACGAATCTTAACAGGTCTTATTAATAAAATCAAACCTGAAGCCAGGTATTGGGGTGAATGCTGGAAGATCGGAGAAGCAGAACAAGCCACAGCTTCCTCACCTTGCCAATTCCTCAGCTGATCTTGTTTCCTCAGACTGGAAGCTCCAGAGTCCTCATCCAAATGGATCTCAGCTGAACTGCTGCTAGAAGCCTAAAAGCTTAACTAGCCAAAAGCTTCTAATTTCTGGTCTTCACACCTTATATACCTTTCTGCTTTCTGCCATCACTCCCTGGGATTAAAGGCATGTGTCACCATGCTTGGCTGTATCCTTGAACACACAGAGATCCAGGTAGATTTCTGCCTCTGGAATGCTAGGATTAAAGACGTATGCTACACTGCCTATCCTCTATGTTTAATATTGTGACTGTTCTGTTCTCTGACCCCAGATAAGTTTATTAGCGTGCACAATATTTTGGGGAACACAATACCACCACAGTTATCTCACATGAAAATAAAACTATAACACCTTTCCTAGAGGCACCATTTTTGTTTGTTTCTTTTATTTTTATGTGTATTAGTGTTTTACCTGCATATATGTCTGTCTACCACATGTGTGCCTGGTGCCCAAGGAGGCCACAAGAGGATGTCAGATCCTCTGTGATTGGAGTTATGGGTGGTTGTGAGCTGCCCTGTGGGTCCTGGGAATCAAACCTGAGTCCTTTGGAAGAGCAGCCAGTGCTCTTAACCACTGAGCCATCTCTCCAGCCCCTGGAAGCACCTTTGAAGAGTTGCTTGTGACTATACCTGTGAAATGCCATCAGTGTGCCAGGCACAGGGTGAATGCAGTCTGTATCACTTTACATCCCCACCCCTCTTCTGAGTCTGTGAAACTCCTTGGTCTCTCTCTCCACCAACTGTTGTCTGTTGCCCAAAGCCTGTGTGTTGAAAGTTTGGCCCCCACAGGTGGCATTAATTGAGAGGTGACGGGATCATGATGTCATCAACGGATGGTTTTATCTGAAATCATGAACCAGACCAACTCTGTCTTCCTGTAAGTTGTTTCTCCGGGGAATTTTGTCACGGTCATGGGAAACTGAGTAGTGTGATCTCGTGTAAACACCTCCAGGCCAGGCGGCCGCCATCCCTGTGGCACTGTGGAGTCTCCCGTTCTGTCCTTGTCCACTACACCAAACTCAGTCTTCCTTCTAAACCCCTTCCAGGCCCCTCCTCTCCGCATTCCTGTTACCTCCTCTGCCACGCAGGCCCTTTTTACCCGAAGCTCAGATGATAACTGCCCCGTATCCTCCTTAAACATGCCACTGTGTGCCCATTGTGTATCCTAAATACACATCACCCCAAATGACATTATTTTTCTCTTTTTCCATTTTTATGTGTGTATATGGAATGCATGTGGGGTGGGGCACATATTGGGGGTGTGGGATGTGTGCGTGTATGTGTGTGTGTGTGTGTGTGTGTGTGCAAATCATCCTCAATTTCTCTTCTACTTTATTCAGTGAGGCAGGGTCTCTCAATTAGATCTGGAGCTCACAAATACAATTACAGGCCGATCACCCCGTCCCCTGACATTTCTGTGGGTTCTGGGGCATCCAAACTCTGATCCTTAGACTAGCAGGGCAAGTGCTGTAACCACTGAGCCATCTCCCCAGCCCCCTAAGGCATGTTCTTGATCCCCACCGCTTTAACCTGCCTATCCTGTCTCAGGAAATGGCAACTCTCTTTCTCTAGGTCCTCAGGCCAGAGGCCTGATGGTCCTTCTCAGTTGTTACAGGTCAGCCCAGTTTCTTCTGCAGAACTCAAGAACTCAAGATAGAAATAATAAAGAACCAAGCCACAGCAAGTGAGCACAGAGCAACAGGGCCTGGGTAGAGGGCTCCAGTCTAGCTCGGACAATAGGCATAAAGCTCATATAGTCTGACAGACAGGGCAGAGGAGTAGCTTGTTTTTAGCACTTGGAACTGCACTAGGCACGATGGTCTGCTCACACACAGTGAGTTCATTTGTGTCATCTTGCAGAAAGATGGCAGAGGGCTCATTACTGCCACCTTGGGAAGGTCATACATTGTTCGGAAACGGGCATTCTGTTCACATGGAGGCTTTGAGAAATCCCATTATAAACCCTAAAGGAAGCAGAGAGTGAAAAAGAGCCACACCAGCTTCTCAGTTAGAACAGAAAATTTGGGTTTCCAAGGTTCATGGACCATGGGTCCCATGATGGGGCCTTTTTTACTCTGTCTCACAGTCACTCTCTTTGTCTGTTAACCCATCACAGGCCACTGTCTCTGGCTTCAGATATATAAAAGTATCCAGAATGCATCTCTTACCATTTCTACCCCGTCTGGTACCATCACACTGCATGCACAGACATACCCCACTGTGGTGGTTTGGAGGAGAGACGTAGACTCGTGTATCTGAGCATACCTTTAGGAGGCAGAGCCTTGCTGGAGGAAGTACGTCATTGAGGACTGGACGTTGAGGTTTTATAGCATTGCTTGCTTCCTATTCTCCCCCAGGTGAGGATGAAAATGTGATCAGGTAGCTTCCTGCTGCCATGCTTTCCCTGTCTGTTGTCATGCCTGTCCTGTCCCCTGTACCCCTACTCCACTGCTGCACCCCTACACATACACACACACACACACACACACACACACACACACATATGCACATACACACACGTGCACACAAGCACACATACATACACACATGCACACACACACATGCACACACGTGCACATACACACACACACTCTATACTCTGGAACTGTAAACCCAAACAACGCTTTCTCCCCTAAGTTGCTTTCATCAGCATATTTTACCACAGCAACAGGAAAGTAACTAACGCACCCACCTCCCATCTGTACCAGGCTTCTCTGCACACAGCCAGAGGGATCCTTCTACATGCACTCCAGACCAGCACGTCTCTGCTCACACACACCAGCAGCTCCCATCAGTAAAAAAGCCAAAGCCTGTGGCGGCCCATCCCACTAGCCTCAGCCTCATCTGCTGCTCTTTCTCCTCCCAGAACTGTCTATCAGGGTTGGGCAGCCCTACCAGCTCACTCCGGGGCTTCTGGGTTCCCTTCTGCCCGAAGCTTCGGCCCCTCCCCAACCTCAGAAGCTGTCAATACTTATTCAACTTCCTCAGTGAAACACTTTTTGATGGTTCAATTTTAAATTACAGCTTCCCCTGCTTTTCGGTCCATAATCTCCTGGTTCTTCCCCTCAGCTGTTCTTACCAAGTGAGGAGCCCTGAGTGTTCTGCATGCTTCTTTATCTGGCTGTATCCCACTGTGTGATACAAGGTCAAAAAGCCAAGAGCTTATCTTGTTGACAGCTATATCCTGGGTCCTAGGAATGAAAGAGAGAGAGAGAGAGAGAGAGAGAGAGAGAGAGAGAGAGAGAGAGAGAGAGAGAGAGAGAGAGAGAAGCACAGATCTGGAGATGTAGCTCAATTGGTAGAGTGCTTGTCTAGCATGCACTCAACCCTATCGTCCATTCCCAGCCTTGCATAAACCAGTCACGGGGTAATCTCAGCACTTGGGAGGGAGAGGCAGGAGGATCAGAAATTCAAGACCATCTTCAGCTGCATAGAGAGGCCAACCTGGGGAGAGGTGAAGCTGCATGAGACCCTAGCTCAAAGAAATTTAAAGGAAGGATCACAAGGGAGAGGAAAGGAGAAAGCAAAGAGCTCTGAGTAGTACTTGGTAACTGGAGAGCGAAAAGTGATCTCCCATCAGGACACTGCAGTGACTTCTGTCCTCAGAGTCTGCTCTCCACAGCTGGGGGCTGTCACCGGGTTATGTCACTTCGATGATTAACTCTCCCCGCGGCTACTCTCACCTGTAGAGTAAAATCCTAAATCCTAACGTGAGCTCCCGTACTCCACCCAGCTTGGTTCCCATCTCCTTCTGAACTTCCGTTTCCTGGTCTCCTGTGCTGCCATCTCCGGCTCTCCGGGTCTCCACACTCCTCTTCAGCATTTCAGGCATCACTCCCGCAGGGTCTCTGCACTTGTCCCTTCCTCTGCCTGGAATTCTTTCTTCCCAGAAAATCACAAGCTTTCATTTTCCCTATGTTCTGGGCTCAGCCTAATATTGTTTCCTCTAGAGCAGTGTTTCTCAACCTCCTGATGCTGCGACCCTTTAACATAGTTCCTCATGTTGTGGTGACCCCCAAGCAAAATTATTTTTGTTGCTACTTCATAACTGTAATTTCGCTACTGTTATGAGTCATAATGTAACTATCTGATATGCAGGATAGCTGATATTTGACCCCTGTGAAAGAGTCATTCAACCCCAAAGGGGTCACAAACCATGGGTTGAGAACCACTGCTCTAGAGGCCTTGGCTGATGGCTGAGTGGGAAACAGCACCCACTCTCCCTCAGCTTTCCTCCCTCCACGGCGCTCACCACCAACAGCCACATCGCACATTGATGGATTCACTGGTGAGTCACTGCCCTTGTAGAATCTTAGCTGTAGGTCACCAGGAATGTTTCTGGTTCTTTGTCATGTTCTTGAGACCTGTGTCAGGTGCATTCTGGTCATAACCACTTGAGCAATATTTGTTGAATGGATGAATGGAATAACTCATTCTAAAAATAACTCATTGTATCCAGTTCCTGCTCTGGCTACCACATTTTACAGATCATCTCTCTTAAGCTTTAGAAAGATTCTTCCAGGTGACCATTCTTGTCTGCTCTGTGAAGTGAAGACAAGGAAAAAATTCAGAGAAAAAGAAAGGTTACATCCATTTCCCAGGACCCAGAACCTGAAGGTGTCACTCAGGATGAAAACCTTAGCTCTGGTATCCAAAAAACTCTATAGCAGTCTTGTTTTGATTCCAGCTCCAGAGTAAGAATCCGTCTGCCCTTGGACAGGGAAGTCCCTGTCTGTAAACTTCACTGGCCCTCTGCTGCCTTCAGGACAAAGACTGACCTCCTTAGGCAGATTTCTTTTTGTTTTGTTTTGTTTTTAAAAATGTTTAAACATTGTATGTGTATGCATGTTTAACCTACATGTGTGTCTGTGCACCCCATGCATGGCTGGTGCCCAAGGAGGCCAGACAAGGGTGCCAGATCCCTTGGGACTATAGTTAACAGCAGTTGTAAGCCATCACGTGGGGGCTAGGAATCAAATCTGGGTCCTCTAGAAGAGCAACCAGTGCTCTTAACCTCAGAGGCACCTCTCCAGGCTTAGTCCAATCTCTTGTGCCATCCTGACTTTATTCCCAGATACAGCCCTTGCTCTGTGAGGCACAGACCTCCCTAGAAGGTATCTATCCTATCAAAGGTCTTCTAACCTAGCTGACACCAGAATCCTCTTTTACAAATAGTCTGTTACACACTTGCAGTCAGTCAGATCATCTGGGATACAGAATTTATGTTACATGCCACAGTGAAGTTTTCTTTTTTTAATTTTCTAACCCTGAAGATCAGGATTAAGAAAGCAAAACTGTTTCAAACCTATGTGCTGAGTATTTTCTTATGGGAAGCTTCCCCCCCCCCCGTTTAATTCACTCATTAAACAAATATTTATTGTATCCTTAACACCTCCGATACAGAAAAGGTTGTTGAAGCTGCAACGTGCAAGACTGTGTTTTCTAAAGACTATGGCAACAACGTCTCCCATCCCATAGTTCTTTTGCAGTATGACCTAGCTATTCACCCTTTAAGAGGTGGAACTGGGGCCAGTGTGATGGCTCAGCAGGTAAAGGTGCTTGCTGTGAAGCCTGAAGACTTGAGTGCAATCCCTGGGACTCATATGATGAAACTCACATGGTGGGACTCACTTACTCCCTGACTGCCTCACGCATCCCAATGGCACATGCACACACTTGTATATGTGTGGGTAATAGCGCACACACAAGCACACACACACACACACACACACACACACATACACACACACACAAATAAATGAATAACTAAAATTTTTTGCGGGGGGGAGGGAATTCTAGACAGGGCTCCTCTGTGTAGCCTTGGCTGTCCTGGATCTCACTCTGTAGACCAGGCTGGCCTTGAACTCACAGAGATACGCCTGCCTCTGCCTCCCGAGTGCTGGGATTAAAGGTGTATGCTGCCACTTCCCAGCTGTAAAACATTTTTTTTTTAAAAAAAAGGAAAACAGTTTTTATTTGTTTCTTTAACAAGTAAAACTGACGTCTCCATTCCTAGAATCTTGGTGTGACTTCTGCCTGTTTAGAATCAGAGGCTAGGGCAGTAGGTCTGGAGTGTAGCTTGTTTACACTTGCTTGGCATATTCAAAACCCAATGTTTGAGCCCATACACTGGAAAAAAATAAAAACCTAATTCATTAAATATTCAAGACTTGATGGCTGGGATTAGCAATTAAGCGTTCTCTAACATGACCACACATTAGAATCACTGCGACCTGTGCCTTTGAAACCTCATTAACATATATGTCCTCTCATTTCCAAGAAGCAAGAGACCAGCAGACATGGTGTGGCAGAGCTCTAATCCCAGCACTTGGAAAGCAGAGGCAGGCAGATCTCTGAGTTCAAGGCCACCCTGGTCTACAAGGTGAGATCCAGGACAGCCAGATCTACTCAGAGAAACCCTGTCTTGTCTAGAAAAACCACAAAAGAAGCAGGAGACCAGCTGTATGTGGAGCCTGGAGACAGAGGAGAGACAGTCAGTGGGGCAGAGGGTCGTGCAGGTGACTTGCTTGCTGTTGGAACTCTTTCTGCTGAAAGCCCCAAGGATGAAAACACTGAGCCACGGTGACCAAATGCTGAAGTCATGATTCATCACTCACAGGGAAATCATGAATCATCCATCACTTGCAGAAAACCAGCTTCACACAAGGAGCCCTTGAGAAGTATGCCTGGCATGACAGGAAATCGATCAAGATGAAACTGGAAGGAGAGAAGCCAGAAAAAGGACGAGCAAACCTCAGCTCTCGCCAACGGTTACCAGGTGACAGGGTTGCTCTACTGATGCCTGTAAGGATGGTGTGGCCCCAAATACGACTCTTTAGGGCTGGTTTGGAAATGGAAATGAAGCAGATGCAGCAATTGCTTTGGATCTATCATCTGCCATGCTAACTGGCAGCTGATTGTCATCCATATGGTACCAGGGCTTAAGGCAAATGGGACCGATGTCATTTTGAGTTTCTCCATCATTATTATTATTACTATTACTTTGCTTTTTCAAGACAGAGTTTCTCTGTCCTGGAACTCACTTTGTAGACCAGGCTGGCCTTGAACTCACAGAGATCCATCTGCCTCTGTCTCCCAAGTGCTGGGCTCAAAGGTGTGCACTGCCACCACCTAGCCTGATTTTCTCCTTTACTCTGACGGTGATTTATTTGGGGAGAGAGACACTGGCTTTAAGGGATAATTTGTAAAAACAAAATACATTTAAAGTCATTTGAAGGGATGGGGTGATGATTCGGCGGGTAAAGGGCATCTAGCCATGTAAGCAGAGGGACCAGAGTTCTGGTCCCCAGCACCCATGTGAGTACTGGGCCTGTGTGGCAGCCTGCCTCTAATCTCTGGAGATGGAGACAAAGGACCCCAGAGCAAGGTGGCCAGCTAAACTAATGAAATTGGCAAGCTATGGGCTCAAGTGAGAGACCCTGCTTCAATACCCAAGGTGGAGAGCAATTGAGGAAGACACTGAACATGAACATCTGGCTTCCACTTGTTCCCCCATACACACATGCACCTGCACACACACACAGAGACTCATGCACATGTAAACACTAATGCACACCATACGCATATCAAGTAACTAAATAAAATGAATAAACTCTCTATGAGAATGCCTCTTATTTAATTAAATCCACCCCCATAGAGTCCTGGAGACTCAGGAAACTTGTGGATGACTGGGAGGAGGAATAAGACTGATGTGGAACAATCTTTGTACACTGTAAATATGTATTGCTCTCATTGTTAATAAAAATGCTAATAAAAAATAATAAAATCGGCTGTTGGCTAGGCAGGATTTTCATAGCAGAGAGAATGCTGGGAAGAAGAAGGGCAGAATCAGAGGATTTGCCAGCCAGACACAGAGGAAACAGGAGGTACAAGATGAAATAAAGGCAACACCACGTGGCAGAATGTAGATGAATACAAATAGGTTAATTTAAATGTAAGAGTTAGCTAGTAACCAGCCTGAGCTATTGGCTAAGCACTTATAATCAATATTAAGTCTCCGTATCGGTTATTTGGGAAGTGGCTGGTGGGACAGAGCTGATCAGCGGCTACAACTGTCTTCAGTTACTTCTGTGATTAAAACTGCTCCTGCAACTGGAATAGAAAAGGAAATAACCAAAGCTTTAACCCTGAGCCTCAGCAGAGTAAGAGACCATGCGGAATCTGAGGCTACATCACCTCAACAGAATAGTCGTCCCTGGAAGACATGGCCCAAAAAACGAAAAGAGACTAATTCAGTTGGTGTAGCACGAATTGTTAGAAGGCCAGTTATTGGGGTGAATGCTGGAAGATCAGGGAAGCAGAACAAGCCACAGCTTCCTCAGCTCGCCGGATCCTCAGCTGATCCTGTTTCCTCAGACTGGAAACCTCTGTATCCTCATGCAAATGGATCTCAGCTGAACTGCTGCTTTAAAGCCTAAAAGCTTAACCAGGCTAGTTCCTGGTCCTCACACCTTATATACCTTTCTGCTTCCTGCTATCACTTCCTGAGATTAAAGGTTCTTGTTACCATGCCTGGCTGTTTCCAGTGTGGCTTTGAACTCACAGAGATCCAGACGGATCTCTGCCTCTGGAATGTTAGGATTAAAGGTGTGTGTGCCACCATTTTCTGGCCTCTATATCTAGTGGCTGTTCTGTTCTCTGACCCCAGATAAGTTTATTAGGGTGCACAATATTTTGGGGAACACAATATCACCACAAGTTGGACATAATTTTTTGGTTTGTTTTGGAGTTTTGTTTGTTTGTTTGTTTTTGGTTTGTTTTCTGAGACAGGGTTTCTCTGTGTAGTTCTGCCTGTCCTGGAACTTGCTCTGTGGACCAGGCTGGCCTTGAACTCACAGAAATCTGCCTGCCTCAGCTTTCCAAGTACTTGGATTAAAGAAGTGTGCCACCACCACCTGGCATTTGAACATAATTTTTACAAACTGTTGTATGTCACCACATTCTGGGGTGTCTCATTGCACAGCCATAAATACAACTGAGATAAACCAGATAAGATCTCTGCTCCCATAGACCACATACCCATGAAGATCAGCAAATAAAATACTGTGTGAGATCAGCATCGCTGACATGGGTAAATGCCATAAAGAAAACAAACTGAGTCATATTACTGTAAGTTGGGGGTGAAAAATCCAGGAAAGGAATCTCTGAGAGGGTGACATTTGATCTGAGCCCCAAATAAACACACAACCATCTAGGGAGGGGCTACGTGTTACAGAAAAAGGATAAAACAGGTCCAAAATTTTCCAGGCTGCAGAGGCAGCAAGAAACAAGGGTGGCTGGAAGAGAGAGACAGAAGACGAAATTGAGAACAAGGGAGGGACGAGGCTGTGTAGGGCTCTGAGGGCCATGTCGGACCATACAGGGCACCTTCTACACGCAATGGGAAGTCACAGGCCAGTTTCAACTGGGAAGTGAGGTTACAAAATCGTCCAGTTCATAATTTTTGAAAATCATATGATTGCTCTAAAGAACGAATTACAAGAGAGAAGCTATTGACAGAGGAGAAGAATCCTAAGGAGCTTTTGGTTGTCGTCTTAGCACAGGATTGATGGTAATGAGCCTTTTTATTAGTCAAAGGAACAGGAAGTATTTGGTGCTGGTCAGTCTGTTACATCTAGAAGACGGATCTGACTGCATTGGACTGCCACCCTAAGATGAAGTTACAAGGATGTGGTTGCTTATTTGTGTGTTACCAGTGTGCCAATTCATCCTGTTGGCCTTTCCTGTGATGAAGAGGCTGGGGACACACATTAACTTCGCAAAAGCCACAACCTTAATAAAAGGAAGCATGCTGGGGACCGATGAGATTTCCTATGCCCAAGAGTGATGTGGGAGTTTTTAAATGCAAGTACGATTATTTGAGAGGTGAAGGCTAAGGACTAGGGGTAGGGCTTGATTGGTAGATTGCTTGCTTAGCATGCAGAAGGCCCAGGGTCACACCTGCAGCATTACACAAACCAGGTGTGGTACTCGCCTGCAGCGTAAGCAGGAGGCTATGAACTTCAAGGTGAGTTATGTAGAGAGTTGGAGGCTAGCCAGGGATATATGAGACATTGCCAGAGAGAGAGAAAGAGAGGGAGAGAGGGAGGGAGGGAGGGAAGGAAGGAGGGATGGAAGGAGAGAAAGAGAAAGAGAGAGGGAGAGAGGGAGACAAGGGGCGGGGGGGGGGGGGAGAGACAATGTCTCCCCTTTCCTTGACTCAAGGTTTGTGACTGCTTAGTACATGTGAGCGTCAGTGACTCTGAGCTAACTCACAAAAGCTCACAAAAGGGCAGTTCCTACTCTTCTCACCGGAACACTAGTTCTTGGGACCTGAGCCTGCATGGAATTAGTCTAAAGAAGCCCGACAGCTCCCGCTGAGCCGCGTCTTCCCATCACCCCAGCCCTGGTGCCAGGCAGATGCGTGAAGAAGATGCTAAAGGATTCCGGGTGGAGCTACTGAGCCCTCCTAGCTATTGGAGTCTTCCCAGGCAGAGGAGCTCAGCCATTGCCACTGTGCCTTCCCCAAATGCTCACCTTAGACCCATTAGCAGGACAAACGGTGCTGTGTGACACTGGTTTTAGGGTGACACCCCATGAAAATAGGTAAAGAGAGGGGTTGGGGATTTAGCTCAGTGGTAGAGCTCTTGCCTAGCAAGCACAAGGCCCTGGGCTCGGTCCTCAGCACTGGGTGAGAAAAAAAAAAAAAAAGGTAAAAGCCTGAGGTTTAGGTCTTGGGGTCTTGAGTTTAGCTCTCCTTTTTTTTTTTTTTTTTTGGTATTTTGAGACAGGGTTTCTCTGTGTAACTTTGGAGCCTTTCCTGGAACTCACTCTGTAAACCAGGCTGGCCTCGAACTCACAGAGATCCACCTGCCTCTGCCTCCGAGTACTGGGACTAAAGACGTGTGCCACCACCACTGGCTCAGCTCTACTTTCTAGCTCTATTGCCCTTGGCCAGTTATTTGAGCTCCCTAGGCCTCAGTTTCTTCTTCTGGCCTTATAAGGTCAATAAATAATGAGTTGTTGTTTTTTCAAAGCAATCAAATGGTATCTCACACTTGATTAATAGCTTTTGTCTAAAGGCGTGGTAGGGGCTGGAGAGAAGGCTCATCAGGTGAGAAGACACTTGCCACCACCAGGTCTGACACCCTGAGTCCCTCTGGGGACCCCTATGGTGAAGGAGAGCACTAACACCCAAAAGTTGTCCTCTGACCTCCACCTGAGGTGGCACAGATGGATGAACACACACACATACACATAAATGAACAAACAAATAAATGTGACTTGAAAAATACAAATTAAAGAGCTTGTAAATGTCCTGTGTCCCTTCTTCCTGGCTTCCTCCAAGCCCTCACCCGCCTGCAATGCAGGTGCCTCGGGCCTAGACCTAAGATATTTGTTCATACACAGCCGACCAGTTCACAGTGCCCGGGACATATTTCTTTCTTTGTATTGACTTCTGGCTCTGTCTCCAGGGGACACAGATTGATAGATAGTCCCAGGCACCCAGTTGCAGCTCTTCTTAGCATCATACTCCTTGAACTTTTCCCTCCAAAGTTTGTGCACTGAAGCCTTAAGGAGAGCCTTAGAAGATATTAAATTAGCTGGCAAGATGGCTCAGCTTGCTCCACAAGCCTAGAAACCTGAGTTCCATCCTCAGAACCTACAAAAAAGCGGAAGGAATCAACCTGACAAAATTGTCCTCTGTCTTCCACGTGCACACTGTGACGTGAACCACACATATACATCATACATATGCAATAATAATAATAAACACTTTTTAAAAGGAGTAAGTCAGCTGGGCAGTGGTGGCGCACGCCTTTAATCCCAGCACTCGGGAGGCAGAGCCAGGCGGATCTCTGTGAGTTCGAGGCCAGCCTGGGCTACCAAGTGAGTCCCAGAAAAGGCGCAAAGCTACACAGAGAAACCCTGTCTCGAAAAATAAAAAATAAAAAAATAAAAAATAAAAAAAAAAAGGAGTAAGTCAGCTGGGCAGTGGTGGCGCACGCCTTTAATCCCAGCACTCAGGAGGCAGAGCCAGGCGGATCTCTGTGAGTTCGAGGCCAGCCTGGGCTACAGAGTGAGTTCCAGGAAAGGAGCAAAGCTACACAGAGAAACCCTGTCTCGGAAAAAAAAAAAAAAAAAAAAAAAAAAGGAGTAAGTCATTAAGATGGATCAATGCAGCCAGGTGGTGGAAGCACATGCCTGTAATCCCAGCACTCAGGAGGCAGAGGCAGGAGGATTTTTATTTTGAGACCAGCCTGGTCCACAGAGCGAGTTCCAGGACAGCCAGGGTTGTTACACGAGAAACTTTGTCTCAAAAAACCAAAATAATGATAATCATAATCATAATAAAAGAAGAGGAAGGATCAATGCCCATTCTCTTGGAGGGAGTCTTCCTCCTGCAGGACTGGATTAATCCACAGGATCAAGTTGTATGAAGCAAGGCTGCTTGCCGTGGCCCACCCCTTTCCCTGGACTCACCCCTCTTCCATTTCCTACTGTGAGCTGAGGCAGCAACCAAACACAACTGTCCCATCTTAGACTTTCCATTGCCCAGAATTGAGAGCCAAGACAACACTCTTTTCTTTATAAACTGCCCACTCTCAGTAAACTAAGACACTTGCTGAAAAAGAAGAAGAAAAAGAAGAAGAAGAAGAAAAAGAAGAAGAAGAAGAAGAAGAAGAAGAAGAAGAAGAAGAAGAAGAAGAAGAAGAAGAAGAAGAGCAGCCTCAGGTCATTTTGATGAACTGAGGGACAAGAGGAGCCCTCAGGTCCAGTCCTGCTCCACCAGGACCTGCCTCATTTTCTGCCTCTTGCCAAATAGCATCACTCATCATAGGGCCAACAATTACATTTAGACGATTGCTTTCTCCACTGGCTTGAGGGCTCTCTAAGAACAGGGCGCAGGCTTGAATCACAATAGTGAGCTCACTTCATGCTCTATCTCCCAAGCCTAGAGACTCAACAGAGCCTCGCTGGCTGCCTGACCTGGTCCCTGACACAAGTCCGCTCTAATCTGAATTGGTGAGTCCCTCCTGTATGCAGGAAACACAGACACTGGCCGCTAGGAGTTTGTTGTCCCGTGTGGACAAGAAAACAGAGAATGAGGCTCTGTACTTCCTTTAGGGGAAGGGACCAAAGGGCACTGAACTGAGGCACTCGGGGAAAGTCAGGCGGGGCTTGCCAGGGTTGCTGAGCTGGGACTGAGTCTCAGCAGCTCAGAGAAGATCAGAGGGCTTCATGATGGTTTGGGATGAAGGGGAAAGAGCTATGGAAGGAGAGATGAGGGCAGGGGATGGGGCCGGGGAGGAGGCAGATGATGGAGGAGCTTGGTTCGGATGCATTCCGGAGATAGAATCAGAGGACCAGAAGGCTGCTCTGGTGACGGGAGCTGCTGAGGCGGCGGCCATGGAGAGAGAACGTGGCTGAATTGGAGGCTAGGGATATGTTCTACGTCTAGTCGTTTGTTTGGGCCTTTTAGTTGTTGTTCTTTGCTTTGGGGGATCTTTTTCTGTTTGTTTCCAGAGTCTCATTTTATAGCCCCAAGATGGACTTATTCTCATGGTCCTCCCATCTCAGCCTCCTGAGTGCTGAGATTACAAGCACGAGCCAATCACACCTGGCTGGATGGCTAAATTTGAGATGTTAAAGGACAAATGTCTTTTTGATTGGTTCTGAAAAGCATTTCTCCTCCTGTGCCTAGACTCAGCTAGGGGCTACAGCTATTGGAGAGCTACTGAACACCCGGGTCTAATAAGGACACTCTAGATCCTAAAGCCTGGAACCTAAAGAAAGCAGAAACCAACACGTTTACCTCTAGGCTTCAGGAGAGCGCAGTGGCTCTCTGAGTCACTGGGCAAACAGTGAGTCCTACAGAGGACCCGGTATTATGGACAGGAGCCATGATTAAGACATAAACCCTGCCTGCCCCTAAGGTCTGATGGCTTGGAGGGGGAAGGAAATAGTCCTAAGAGATGGGCTTGAAGGGCCTTTGGGGAATCCTAGGAGGCTGGAGGAGATGGAAGATGAATAAGACTACTCCACCTGCCTTGGAAATGTACACGCTGATGATACAGCATCTGAATTCACTGGGAATGTGTAGAAGCACTGGGGGACATGCAGGGGTGAGGGTAGGAGGGGTGGGGAATATTCTCCATTAGTTTGGAAGGAGGAGGAAGAGCAGGAGGAGGAGGAGAAGAAGAGGTGGACTTGCTTATGCAAACAAATCAGAAGGAACCATCCCTGGACTACATTGTTACTGTTTTTATAAAGTGGTAGGCGGTACAGTACCATTTATAATTATAAGATATATTGAAAATACAGAGAAAAACAGCACAGAAAGCCCTTGTGAAACCAGCCTCCCGGTGCCTCTCATGGTTTTCCTTTCCCTCCTCCTCACAGCCAACAACCTGTGTTTTGTGCTTACTAGGATCCTGCTTTCCTTAATAGTTTAACCACACAGGTATTTATTACTGAATGATACTCAACATACATATTCTTATTCTCCCAGCTTCTCTGACATTTCTAAAACCTTAAGTATTTGGGGTTTTTGCTCCCCCTCTGCCACTCCTGACTCTCCTCGATCATGCCTTGCTTCCTTTCTATTTTGTATTTTTTTTGTTTTTGTTTTTTTTTGTTTTTTTGTTTTTCGAGACAGGGTTTCTCTGTGTAGCTTTGCGCCTTTCCTGGAACTCACTTGGTAGCCCAGGCTGGCCTCAAACTCACAGAGATCCACCTGGCTCTGCCTCCTGAGTGCTGGGATTAAAGGTGTGCGCCACCACCGCCCGGCCTATTTTGTATTTTTTACCGTGAACCTGGCCAGGCTCCTTCCAGCTTTGTCTGTGAGGATTCTTGAGTACCTAAAGGGTGAATCCCTCCAAAGAAGTTTTGTTTCTGCTGCTTCTGGACACCTGCTATGATAGTTTGAATGTGATTATCCCCCATAATCTCATAGGGAGTGGTAATATTAGGAGGTGTGGCTTTGTTGGAGTGGGTATGGCCTTGTTAGAGGAAGAGTGTCACTGTAGGGGCTGACTTTGAGGTTTCCTATGCTCAGGATACCACCTAGTACACTGAAACCATTTTCTTGTTGCTTGCAAGATGTAGGACTCTCAGCTAATTTGCCAGCACCATGTCTGCCTGCACGCTGCCATGCTCCTCGCCGTGATGATAATGGACTGAACCTCTGAACTGTAAGTGAGCCACCTCAATTAAATGTTTTCCTTTGTAAGAGTTGCTGTGGTCGTCTTGAACAAATTGGCACAGGAGACCACTTCCAAAATATAACACCAGTAGCACAGACACTGAGAGCAACAATTAATAAATGGGACACCCTGAAACTGAGAAACTTCTGTAAGACAAAGGGCATGGTGAATAAGACAAAATGACAGCCTACAGAATGGGAAAAGATTTCCACCAACCCCACATCTGACAGAGGGCTGATCTCCAAAATATATAAAGAACTCAAGAAACTAGACATCAAAATAATGAACAATCTAATTTAAAAAAATGGGCTAAAGAGCTAAACAGAGAATTCTCAAAGGAAGAGTTTCAAATGGCCGAAAGACATTTAAGGAATTGCTCAGCATCCTTAGTCATCAGGGAAATGCAAATCAAAACGACTCTGAGATAACATCTTACACCTGTCAGAATGGCTAAGATCAAAAACACTGATGACAGCTTATGTTGGAGAGGATGTAGAGTATGGGGAGCACTCCTCTACTGTTGGTGGGAATGCAAACTTGTACAGCCACTTTGGAAATCAGTGTGGCAGCTTCTCAGAAAATTGGGAATCAATCTTCCCCAAGACCCAGCTATACCACTCTTAGGCATATACCCAAGAAATGTTCAATCATACCACAGGGACACATGCTCAGCTATGTTCATAGCAGCATTATTTGTAATAACCAGAATCTGGAAACAACCTAGATGCCCTCAACTGAAGAATGGATTAAGAAAATGTGGTACATATACACAATGGAGTACTACTCAGCAGAGAAAAACAATGACATCATGAAATTTGCAGGCAAATGGATGGAACTAGAAAATATCATCCTGAGTGAGGTAACCCAGACTCAGAAGGACAAACATGGTATGTACCCACTCATAAGTAGATACTAGATGTAAAGCAAAGGATAACCTGACAACAACCCACAACTCCAGAGAAGCTAGCTAACAAGGAAGACCCAAAGAGGGACACATGGATTGCCCTGGGAAGGGGAAATAGATGAGATATCCTTGAGTAAACTGGGGATGAGGCGTGGGCAATGGATGGTAGGGGATAGGGGATGAGAACATAAGTGAATGGGATGGTTGAGCTGGAATAGGGATGGAGTGGGAAAGCAATGAAAGAGATACCATGATAGAGGGAGATATCATGGGGATAGAGAGAAACCTGGTGCTAGGGAAGTTGCCAGGAATCCCCAAGGATGATCCCAGCTTGGACTACTAGAAATAGTGGAGAGGGTACCTGAACTAAACTGGCTTACCCCAGTGATCAGATCAGTCTGTAACTGTCATCACAGAGCTTTTCTCCAGTGACTGGTGGAAGCAGATGCAGCGCTCCACAGCCAAACACCAGGCTGAGTTCCAGGAGTCCAGTAGGAGAGAGAGAGGAAGGATTCTATGAGCAAGTGCATCAAGATCATGATGGGGAAACCTGCAGAGACGACCAAACCAAACTAGTGGGAACTCATGAAAATTGGATCAATGGCTGTGGAGCCTGCATGGGACTGGACTAGGCCTTCTGCATGGCGAGACAGTTGTGTAGCTTAATCTACTTGGGGGAACCCCTGGCAGTAGCATTAGAATCCATCCCCGGTGCATGAATGGGCTTTTTGGAGCCCACTACCTACAATGGAACATCTCACACAGCCCTGAGGCAGGGGGAAGGGCTTGGTTTTGCCTCTACTGGATGTGCCTCCCCATGGGAGGCCTTGCCTTCTTGTAGGGGGGAGTAGGGGGTGGGTTGGGAGGAGGAGACTGGGGGGTGGGAGAAGGGAAGAGGGGGATTTTTGATAGATGTGTAAAATGAATAAAAAATTTTCCTTAATAAAAAAAAGAGTTGCTATGGTCATAATAGTGTCTCTTCACAGTAATAGAAACCCTAACTAAGATAGAAATTGGTACCAAGGACTGGGGTATTGCTGTGATAGGCCTGACCATGTCTTTGTTTGGAGTAATATGGAGTTTGGATTAGGAAAGCCATGGAATGCTTTAAGCACTGCTAAATGGACCATACTAGTAGGAGCATGGAAGACAGTGGTGCTGAATGTGATTTGATAAATTGTGGGGGGGCTGACTCAAGAGGTTTCAGAAGAGAAGAATGTTAATGTGGACTAGAGACTATTCTTGTGATATTTCGGTGAAGAAAGTGGCTGCCTTTTGCCTTTGTCTGAGGCTAAAGTGAAAATTTTTGGATTAATTCCTTTGGTAGAGGAAATCTCAAAACAGCCTAGTATAGACTCTGCCATGTTGTTATTAGTGGCAATTCTAATAAAGATTTACAATGAAAAGGAGCAAGCTGAGCTGAGTAAATTACAAAATGTACATTTTGAGGAGGAAAAGAGCACCAGGAAGTCAAATGGAGCTAAACCCTGTGTTCAAGGGATAAACAGATTAAGAAATTGAGTAAAGGGAGTGATGACCTCAGGGCAAGATCCCACCCAGCTAAATTTCCAACTTGTAAAAAGGAATTAAAGAAAAATTTAGAGCCCAGTGTAATGGTGCATGCCTTTAATCCCAGCACTGGGAAGGCAGAGGCTGGTGGATCTCTGCGTTTGAGGCCAGCCTGATCTATAGAGCAAATTCAAGAACAGACAAGCTTAGACAGTGAAGAAAACTATGGAAAACAGAAATCTGGTGAAGCTGTAATTGAAAGATCTCTGAGTTTGAGGTCAGCCTAGCCTACAGGGCAAGTTTCAGGACACCCAAGCTGAGGCAATAAAGGTAACAGTCAAAAACAGCTGGTGAAGATGTAATGAAAGGAGGGGGCCATGTTCCAGCCCCAGCTAGCAGCAGAACTCGGCAGCTTCAGCCACGTAGTTCTGGCTTTAGAGTTAAGGATGGAAGAGAAGGGTTATAGAATTTACCCCAGCACCTAAGGAAAGCCACTGAGGCCAGGCATGTGTTAGGGGTGTTCCTGCATGGAAGCCTAGAAAAGTCATTTAATGAAGCTGTGAAGCTGAAGCCTGGCTTGTCTTGGAGAACCTAAGATGTTAGAGATGCAAGAGTTATGGGATACCTGCCAAGGAGAGCTGCTAAGAGGGAGTGGAACCAGACCAAGGGAAAGAAGTCTGTTGCAGTCAACAAAGCTGAATGGAGTTGGAGATCTGAAGAGTGTTTTGACATCAGACATGGAGATGCAGAGTTTGGAATTTGTCCAGCTGTTTTTGCTCTTGCTTTGGTCCGGTATTTCCTCACTATGCTCCCTTCCGTACGTTTTAGAACAGTAATGTATATCCTGTGTCATTATATGTTGGAAGTATGTGATCTGGTTTTTTTTTAGTTTGATTTTATAGGAGATTACAGTTAAGAGATTGCATGAATCTCAGAAGAGACTTTAAATTTTGGATTTTTAAGCATTGTTGAAACTGTGATAGATTATGGGGACTTTCAAAGTTGGACTAAATGCATTTTTGCATTATGATATTGTCACAAGTTTATGGGGGCCAATGTTGTAGAATATTCCTTTACACTGTGTGAAAATGTGTCACTATGATTGGTTTAATAAAGAGCGAACCAGCCAATAGCTAGGCAAGAGGTCAGGTGTGATTTCTGAGGATAGACAGGTCTCACTAGGAAAAAGAAATGCAGAGTCACCAGCAGAATAACCAGGATGGGCATAATGGATATGAGATAACGAGCGTATGGAAGAACATAGATTTAAAATATGAGTTAATTTAAGTTACAAGACCTTGTCAGAAACAAGCCTAAGCTAAGTTAATAAGTCTCTGTGTCATTTTTTTGTGAGCTGGTGGTCCAAAGAAAATCTGTTTACATATGGCATCCACAGTGGGTACATGTATTTCCACAAAGGACCTAACAAAGCTTAAAAAGAAAAATTCCAAAAACACAAACGTAGAGCCAAATATGGCTTCCTAGTTCCACAGTTTATCAGGCGGGCTGCATTGCACAGAGACAGGTCTCCTGGCTGCTGCCTGTGGGCTTGAGCTAAGCTAAGCTGCACAGTGGGTTTAAGGTTTGACTCCTGCAGTCAGAGAATGCTACAGGTGCCCAGTAAAGCAAGGTCCAGACAGGAAAAAAAATTATAGAAAGAAAATAGTTTAACAATAATAAAGTCTTTAAAGAAAGAGTAAAGTAATATAAAAAAAACAGGTAAGGATGGGAAATATAACACAGAGAGTTGGATCTTATATGGTACTTTGTTAATTTTGAATTTTTGGAATGCTAATGGATAGGCAACAGCTGCTGAGAGATATTGATTGTGAAGGGACTGCTGAATTAAACCAACCTATATACTTCAGAAATGCCTTAACTTTAAAATGGAAGTAAAAAAATGTATTACATTGGGGAAGAGGTTATGCTTTTGTTTCCACAGGAAATGGAAGGCTGTGGATTCCTTCCAGGTTAATAGATATCAGATTTGACTAGGAAAGACCTCCTGAGTATCTTGGCTACAGACATGGGGGAGGAAGCCAAGAAAGACTACAGGACAAGTGACATGTAAGCTGATCCCTCTGCATGGGAACAGCTCAGAGAAAAGATGAGACATGATAAACCTTGTTGACTATAGAGTCCTCATGATTTATTATTACATGCCATCCTTTCATATGACATGGACAGAGATTTATATTACAATTTAGTTATGCAGACCAAACGGACTTACAAAATTGACAGATGCCTTTTACCTGTTCAAACATAAAACAAAAAAATCCTCTTGGTTTTTTTCTTTGCTTTTTTTGTTTTGTTTTGTTTTTGTTTTTTTCTGGAGCTGAGGACTGAACCCAGGGCCCTGCACTTGCTAGGCAAGCGCTCTACCACTGAGCTAAATCCCCAACCCCCCAAAAATCATCTTTAACTCACTTGTGCACACTGCACATTCCATACTTGCTGGCTGGGATGGTCCAGCCTCACAGACTCCTCTAGCCAGGACTTCAGGTAAGCTTTGCACTTTCCCATTACACACAGACTGGACAACAAATGTTATGGCTAGCTCTCCTGGGACTTGACCATTATCTCAATTTTTTCAGGTTCCATAAAGATGCTGTCACTCCCAGACAGCAGGAAGCAGTCTAGAAAACACAATGCCTACATTCCTAAGAGGTGGGGTGGGTGGTTCTTGGTCATTCAGTGGGTTATGGATGTCTGTCATCATTTAGAGGGGTTGGTTACAAATTGTTACTGCTCATAGTCAGGGAGAAACCTAAACAAAGGAGATTAGATTCAGAGATTTCTTTCTGGAGAGAAAAAAGGGAAATATAGTATAGAAATGATGGAATAAAAGAGTGGATTGTTGGTCTACTTTTGTTTTTTTTTTTTGTTTGTTTGTTTGTTTTTAATGGAAAGTTTTTTTTAAAGGTTTATTTATCTATTATGTATACAGTGTTCTGCCTGCATGTGCCCTTGCAGGCCAGAAGAGGGCACCAGATCTAATTGCAAGTGGTTGTGAGCCACTATGTGGTTGCTGGGAATTGAACTCAGGACCTCTGGAAGAGCAGTCAGTGCTCTTAACCACTGAGCCATCTCTCCAGCCCCTGTTGGTCTACTTTTGAACAACCACTAGTCTCAAATATTTTACATTGGTATGGGTTTTTGTATATTGATTAAAATTTAAGGTTATTTTTGTTACACCATATATATGTTTCTATTCTTGTTTAAGGTATTGTACCAATACAGCTCATTTAAAAATGTAATGTAAAGGTTGGGGATTTAGCTCAGTGGTAGAGCACTTGCCTAGCAAGCACAAGGTCCTGGGTTTGGTCCTCAGCTCTGAAAAAAAAATGTAATATAAAGTGTTAGTCCTTGAAAGCTATTTAGGATAATAAAGAAATACAGGTTAATAGTTAGCCATCTATAACAACCAAACTTATAGTCATGCTAGGTATGTTTTCAAGGTCAATCAGAGACATATTTTAAATAAATAAATCATCTTCAAACATGTCAGAGACCTACAGAATATGGCGTTTTAATGTTTTAATAACATAGGGCTCTTCATGACAGTGAGACACATCTGTTTCTGGCAGTACCAATCTCCTTCATAAAAGCATAATGGGCAACAAAGAACCCCTGTATGGAATTTGCTTTCTTTGTGGCAAAAGCTAGCCCTTGCCTTAACTGCTGATAGTATGCTGTCCAAACTGGACACACAGGACACAAAGAAAAGTGACTGCTGAACTTTGCCAAGACAGGGTAGGATACTTCTTCAGAATTTTCCTGCTTTACAAAAAAGTCTTTCAGATATTCTAAGCCAGTAGGCAGAAGATGGATGCCCCAACATTAGAGGAACCTTGGGGTGACTGTCCAGGTGGCCAGATGTCTCTGTCGTTTCTATAGTTTTGGAAGTTGCTTTCTCTGCATTTCCTGTTTATTCAAGTACTATTTCATCCTTCTTGGGTCTCTAATGGAGTTGAAGACTAGATAGTTAGGGTTTTACAGTTTTTCTTGTTACCAAATTCAGAAAAGAAATTTACATAAGAAATGTAAAGTTTATAAGGTTGAGAAACAAAAAAGTTAAAATTGTTTATCTAAAAAGATGTTTTAAGGTCTAAAATAATATTTTTAGGATGATAATACAAGTATGACAAAAATAGTTTAGATATAAAACTTTGGACTAAGGTATGATAGATAATGGAGTATTTTCTCTGAATTTGCCAAATACTAATAAACTGGACATTGTAAATGTAATTCTTGCCTGATAATTGTTCTTATTGTATATAGTTTTACTGTGTTAGACTCAAAAACTTTCTTTTTTATTTAGACAAAAACAGGGAAATGTTGCAGAATATTCCTTTACACTGTGTGGAGTTGTATTATTGATTGGCTTAATAAAAAATCTAAATGACCAACAGCAAGGCAAGAGGTTAGGAGGGATTTCTGAGGACAAAGAGATCTCATTAAAAAGAAGAAAGGTGGAACCAGCCAGGTGTGGAATAACCAGGATGGGCATAATGGAGATGAGGTAATGAGCATGTGGAAGAACATAGATTTAAAAATATGGGTTGTAGATGTAACCGACCGTCTTATTAAATAAGAAACACAGAACCAATGCAAAGAAGAAAGCCAAGAGATCAGAGCTAAGAGCCTTACCCTGCAGCTAGCCTCTTAAGCCAAGAGACCTCTCCGAAAGAGAGCTACTTCCTGTGTGTTTGTCTTTATACAGTCTTTCTGTTCTGACTTTTCATTGGTTGTAAACCCAAACACATGACTGCCTCATCACTGCCTGTCTGTAGAGACTTCCGGGACTTCTATGGTTGGGATTGAGATTAAAGGCGTGTGTCTCCAATGCTGGCTGTATCCTTGAACACACAGAGATCTACCTAGCTCTGTCTACCAAGTGCTGGGATCAAAGGCGTGCGCCACCACCGCCCGGCTCTTGCTATGGCTCTACTAGCTCTGACCCTCAGGCAACTTTATTTATTAACATACAATTAAAATCACATTTCAG
This sequence comes from Peromyscus eremicus, assembly GCF_949786415.1. Classification (NCBI taxonomy): domain Eukaryota; kingdom Metazoa; phylum Chordata; class Mammalia; order Rodentia; family Cricetidae; genus Peromyscus; species Peromyscus eremicus. The sequence continues at coordinate 137,904,142 of NC_081419.1, read as the reverse complement.
TACAAATAAAATACCACCATAATGGGTTAATTTAAGCTATAAGAACTAGTTAGAAACAAACCTAAGCTAAGGCCAAGCTTTCATAATTAATAATAAGTCTCCATGTCATTTTTTGTGAGCTGGTGGCCCAAAAAGAAAAGTCTGCCTTCAGGTCAGGGAGTGGAATATGGTGGTTTGAACGTAATTGGCCGCTATAATCTCATAGAAAGTGGCACTATTAGGAAGTGTGGCTTTGTTGGTGTGGTTATGGTCTTGTTAGAAGAAGTGTGTCACTGTGGGGGTCAGCTTTGAGGTTTCCTATGCTCAGGATACCACTCAGTGACACTGAAACCATTTTCTTGTTGCCTGCAAGATGTAGGACTCTCAGCTCCTTCTCCAGCACCATGTCTGCCTGCACGCTGCCATGCTCCCTGCCATGATGATAATAGACTAAACCTCTGAAACTGTAAGCAAGCCCCCAGTTAAATGTTTATTTTTATAAAAGTTACCATGGTCATGGTGTCTCTTCACAGCAGTAGAAACCCTAAGACACCCACTTTCCCCAGGATCTCTTTAAACCAAGCATGCATTTCAAGGCTTTCCAGATAAGCCTATGGTTTGCTCCAGAGTTCCCAAACCATAGGAGAGCCAACTTGAATTCAGAGGCATAGGGAATGGGGACACCTGCTGTGGGATGGTCTGTATGTCAAGTGTGTTGCTGATTGGTCAATAAATAAATCACTGATTGGCCAGTGGCCAGGCAGGAAGTATAGGCGGGACAAGGAGGAGAAAAAGCTGGGAAGTGGAAGGCTGAGTCAGAGAGACACTGCCAGCCGCCATGATGAGAAACAGCATGTGAAGATGCCGGTAAGCCACAAGCCATGTGGCAAGGTATAGATTTATAGAAATGGATTAATTTAAGCTGTAAGAACAGTTAGCAAGAAGCCTGCCACAGCCATACAGTTTGTAAGCAATATAAGTCTCTGTGTTTACTTGGTCGGGTCTGAGTGGCTGTGGGACTGGCAGGTGAGAGAAATTTGTCCTGACTGTGGGCCAGGCAGGAAAACTCTAGCTACAGACACCCCCAGCTCCTGGATGCTAAGTCTCTTCTCTGCATGCACTGAGAGACCCAGCCAGCTAGAACACTCCCATGCCTACCCCAAGGGTCTCTGAGCTATAGCTAAGACCTTAAGTTGCTTTTGCTCAACCCCTCCAAAAAAACTGATAGGCAAGACTTCCTAAGAACTCTGTCGCTGTTCTTACCATTGTGTGACTTTAATAAGTCGCCAGAACACTCTGATGGTCCATTTTTCTTCTGTGGCATAGAAATATAGGGGTGGAGTAGAAGACACCTGTGCTGACTCAGCATTTGTCAAGAAAAGTGAATGTTCATGATAGATGGGAGCAGGATAAAAAGAGATGATTTTAGTCAGTTACTCCCCCTGTGGCAGGCACCTGCCCAATAAGCTTATATAGAACACTCATGTGACCACAAAGCCAAGGTGGCAGAGAGAAGGCAGTTTGCTGGAGTCCCACGGTCAGCACCCGCAAGGCCAGGAGTCGCTCCTTGGCTTCTGTCCAGCCCATGCTTCCAGCTACTGTGCTACATCCCTTGGAATCTCCCTCAGAGGAAGGAGTCAGGCCCCAGATGATGCTAAGTGTTGAAGGAAGACCTGTGTGCTGCCACCTTACCAGGTGAGGGGGCAGTGGGGGAATAGGAGGCTCAGGTCAAACACTGACCATTGATCTCATTATTAACACCAAGCCAGGGCTCTGCTGAAAGGCCCTAGACAGAGTGTGTAAAGTGGAGGGTAAAAGCTGGGGAGATATGGTTAAGAGCCCTTGCTGTGCCGCACAAGGACCTGAGCTGGTCTATGCAGCAAACTCTACATAGCCAACCAAAGTTACATGGCTGAGGCTGGAGAGATGGCTCAATGGTTAAAAGCACTGGATGACCTGTGCTCAAGCCCCAGCATTCACGGGTTGGCTCATAACCATCTGTGACTCCAGTTCCAGGGGATCAGACACTCTCTTCTGACCTCCCCTGGAACCAGCAGTGCATGTGGTGTGCAGAAATGCACGCAGGCAGAACACCATATGCATAAAATAATAATTTTTAAAGTATACCACACACAATTATGTACACTACATTACACTTGATACTGACAATAAACGGCTATGTTACCGGCTTATGTGCTTATTATATAATAAATAAATAAAAGTCAGGCATGCTATTCATTCCCATAACCTCAGTACTAGGGGAACAGATCAGAGACAGGAGGATCCCCAGGACTGCTGGCCATCATATTTAAAAAAAAAAAAAAAAAAAAAAAAAAAAGCTAAGCTCTAGTTTCAGTGAGGAACCTCTTGTCTCAAGGGAGTTAGGCAGAGAGTGACAGAACAGGACACTCCATGTCCTCTTCTGGTCTCCATGGTGCACTCACAGGTGATTGTGCCTGCACATACACACATCACACACATCACACACACACACACACACACACACACACACACACACACACACACAGACTTAGGGGTGTTTTTATTTTACTTTAACTTTTTTAGGCTTATTTATTTCATTTGATGTGCATGAGTGTTTTGCCTACATGCATGTCTGAGCACAATGGGTTTGCCTGGTGCCCATGGAGGTCAGAAGAGGGTGCTGGATCCATGGAATTCAATTACAGGTGGTTGTGGTCCACCCTGTGGGTTCTGGGAACTGAACTCAGGTCCTCTGCAAGAGAAACAAGAGCTCATAACTGCTGTGTCTTCTCTCCAGCCCCTCAGTTTACTTTTGAGATGGGGTCCTTGTGTCACCCAGCCTGGCCTCTGAGTTGCTGTACAGACAAGGGTGACCTTGAACTGATCTGCCTGCCTCTGCTCCCCAAGTGATGGTATTACAGGTGTGCACTGCCACTCCAGATTTCTGCAGACTACTAAACTTGGTGCACCAGGAACAGGGTTTCTCTGTGAAGCCATGGCTGTCCTGGAACTCGCTCTATAGACCAGGCTGGCCTTGAACTCACAGAGATTCACTTGACTCTGCTGGGATTAAAGGCTGTGCCACTACTGCCTGGCTGCAAAATATATTTTTTAATCTCTGTTTAAAAAAACAAAAACAAAAACCTAAGTTCCTCTCTCTTCCTGAATACTGTCTGTATGTATGGCTATTCTCCTTGTGCTTTCAGAATACTGAGCAGAGAACTTTATCAACCCACATCACAGAGGAAAAAAATAAAAGGCTTCATGCTTTCTGAGAGCGGGTGGCTCAGCTCCGTCCCCTGGGGCAGGGTACAGCTGGGGAAGACTGTGGGCTGTTTCACAAGAGAGCCTGAGGGGCATAAATAACAAAATGGGCCTTTAGAGCAAAGTGTCTGCATTACTACCCAACTGCAAAAGTTATTGTGTTCGACACCACCTTTGTTGTGAAAGAGAACCCTTTGCTCTGTTGCTGTTTTCTATATAACAGGGACCAAACCATACACACACACACACACACACACACACACACACACACACCACCCACTCCCACCACACACACACCCTTTACATCACATTCAGTCTATTGGGAGACCTTAGATCACCTCAAGGCCCAGGGTTAAATTTTTAGGACTTAGAATAAAAGAAGAAAAAGAACCTCTGCTCATCCTCACTCCAGATCTCTCTCTCTCTTTTAACCTATAAGATGTACTGTAATTATGTATTAATTATGTGTAATGTCTGTATGTGGGCATGTGCACTTGAGTGCCGGAGCATGTGGAGGCCAGAGATACCAGATCCCTTGGAGTTGGAGTAACAGACGCTTGTGATTTGCCTGGTGTGGGTGACGGGTTATCAAACCTGGGTCCCTCGGAACAGAGCGGGCATCCTTGCTGCAGACAGACCAGTTTCCATTCTCTGGGTGCCACATTGCCTTCACCTTCACAGCAGTGGAGAGCCTTGAAACAAGATCATGTGACCTCCAGGCCCTGTGTGGCTTCTTGGTTTATCTGTAATTGAGCCTGGCCTGGGGTCTAGCCCTTGCCTGCTTTTTTCTACACTGAAGAATGAGGAACTTTCAAGCTTTATGTATTCACCCTTCCTTATCCTCAGGGCCCTGGGGTTCAAGGTCATTCTCCCTCACTACACAACAAGCATGAGGCTGGGCTGACCACATGGAAACCCTGTCTAAATAAAGAAACAAATGAGTTTTAGAAACTTTCTGTCACTGTTCTGTTTTGTCTTTCATCTGCTCCATGATTGGCTTTCATTTGTCAGCCTCCTAGAATTTCACGTTTGATTGTTTGTTTGTTTTCCAGTGCGGGGCCTGTACTATTTTCTTCATGGTAGCTACCACTGCTAGGATTCTGCCCCCACTCCAGCTGCATGACCGCACATGCGCAGTTCAGGAGCTGAGCAAGGGGTCTTGCATCCTACGTCATCAGTGTGCACTGGTGATTACGTGCACAGCGTGGTCATGCAATCTGCACATGCATGGCATAGCTCCCTAAGCCCACCTGCACCTTAAAAAGCCAGACACAGATTCTTCCCCTCTCTCCTCTCTCTGTTCTGTTCTCTCTTCCCCTCATTATCTCTGTCTCTGTTCTCTGCACGTGCTTCTTTCCCAGGCCTGGTTCTTTTGTCCCATTCCCCCCCCCCCACCTCCTAATAAAGCTCTGATACTGGGTTTTGTTGTGGCTCGTGCCTCATGACCTTTCCGCACGGTAACCAGCAACGCTTATCATTTTTTAAAAACAACAACCACAATCTGAAACATGTATCTTACCCTCACTGCTTATGTTCTTGCCCCAGCGAGGCCATCAGTTCTGGGACAGCAGAGGCAGGAGACTAGGTCCTACGCTCACCACTGTGACCCAGTGACTTAACCGGTGCCCAGGACACATGGGATGTGCTCACCTGAAACATGGCCACTGAGTAACCCCGCACCCAGGCACTATTGTTAAAGTCTTGACTGGACTGAGTTGTAAAGTGCACTGGGGTCCTCACAACCCAAGAAGCAGGTGCTCACATCATCGCTTCCATTTATAGTGAGGCAGAAACTGTGGAGCAGTGGTTTGGCTGCCTCTGCCAGTCAAGCTGGAATCCCTGGGATCTCTGTGTGTGTGTATGTGTAGCTGGAGAGTTTTCTCTCTGGATCCCACCAAACCCTGGCAATCCGACAGCCCACTTATAAAATAAACACACAGACACTTATATTATTTAAACTGTTTGGCCTAATGGCTCAGGCTTCTAGCTATCTAGTTCTTACATCTTAAATTAATCCATTTCCATAAATCTATACCTTGCCACATGGCTCGTGGCTTACCGGCGTCTTCACATGCTGCTTGTCATGGCAGTGGATGGCAGTGCCTTCCTTCTGCCTTCCTGTTCTCTCAATTCTCCTCTCTGTTAGTCCCGCCTATACTTCCTGCCTGGTCACTGGCCAATCAGTGATTTATTTATTGACCAATCAGCAACACACTTGACATACAGACCATCCCACAGCGTGTGTGTGTGTGTGTGTGTGTGTGTGTGTGTGTGTGTGTGTGTTTGAGCCAAATAACACCACGTTGAACATGCTGGTCTTGAATACCTAGGATCAAGTAAACCTGTGATGTCAGCCTCCCAAGGAGCTGGTCCGCAGGTGGGTACCACTGCACTGTCTTGACTGTTCTTTCAGCCCTCATGTATGTGCTCTTCCTAATAAAGGGTCCTGAGCGTGTGAACAAATGAATCAGTGTCTATGAACATCCCCACCTGGATGTTCCTTGGGGTACCTTAGTCTCAACATCACACACATGAACTCGGGTCCTTCCTGCAAAGACATGCCCTTTGCCCACTCCCCTTATTGCCCAGGCCAGAAAAACCATTGCCCTTTGCCTTTTCTGTCCCTTACCCCCGCCCCATGCCACTTACCAGTGAAACACCCCTAACTGCTCTCTGGTGAGCAGAGACTACTGTCTGCCTCAGGCCCTGCCCCCTTCACTCCCTCCCAGGGGTCCTGGCACTTCCCTTGATCTTCGGATAATACCCCAAACCCTTAGCTTGCCCCTCAGGGCTCAGATGTCACATCTTGTATCCTCCCGCCTCACCTCCCCACTTGAACCCACACCACACATTCAATATCTACAAGAAAGTTCACTGCATGGGACAGGAAACTGGGTCTGGCTCATTCGCTGCAGGAATTGATGACATAATATTTATGCTAACATTAGCCTGCATTTTAGAAACTTGCTTTCTCAGCAAAAGAAAGGGAAAAAAATACTAGCCTTGACTCTAGAAGGCTTCCTGGTGTGTGTAACGCATTGGAATCTAGTCCCAGCACTGACAAATAAAATAAGAAAGGGAAGAAGAAGGAAGGGGGAGAGAGAGAGAGAGAGAGAGAGAGAGAGAGAGAGAGAGAGAGAGAGAGAGAGAGAGAGAGAGGCAGGAAGGGACAAAGGGAGGAAGGGAGGGTGCACAAGTAGCAGGTATCCAAAGAGTTAAACTCCCCTCGTAATGTGGAAGATGCCAGGTGACAGTGAAGGCCCAGTTCCATCTACTGCCACCAGAGGGCAGGCGGGGCCTTCTTAAGCGGAGTTTAAAACAGCAAGGGCTAGGGTCAAATAAGGACAGTGTGAGATGGATGGGCTTTTCCAGGCCCAGGCCAGGTGAAGCTATCCTATAAGCAAAAGGGTGTCAGGGTTCTCCCCAAGGAAGTCTGGGATCCACATTCAGAAGAGAGTGCAGCATGCCTGGTGTGTGGGGGCAGGGTTCCTTGGCCTACTTCCAGGAGCTGACATTACAGAAAATGCAGCTTGTTCATTTCTTTAGTGGAGTAGACCACACACCGGGAAAATGTCAAAGTGTGCGTTTCCGAGCTGGTGCTGCGGCTTACAGTGTTCAAACTGTGTCAGCGCATCATCAACACAGACCTTTAAGATGCCTGAGCCTGTGAGACCGGGGGCCCGTTTCAGGAGTCTGTGCTCCAAAAAAGGAAAATGCCCCCGACACAGGTGTGTCTTGCTCATCTCCCAGCATGCCTGAGGGCTAAGCCCCAGTTACAGCTGCGGCAGGCCGCCTTTCCACTCCTTCCTCACCTCCCGTCTCCGCCTTTGCCTTCCGTTCTTGGGAGCCCCGGAATAAAACAGACCCCGCACTGAACACTTGCACCATGCCTGGAGAATGAGCTCCCAGACCACCCGATCTTCCTTGCACTGGAGGACAAAGACCTCAGTCTGCCACACAGGCCTTTCTCAGCTACTGTGGATGGATATGTATCCCCATGCCCCCCCCAAAAGACATAGTGGAGTCCTTATCTCTAGATGTCATAATTCGACCTTATTTACATTTCACTGAAGTAATCATATTACAGTGAACTCATTACAGTGGACCCTAGCACTGTCCTAATTTAAAAAAAAAAAAGGAGGGGGCAAATTGGGAGACAGATAAGGCACTTCTATGAAGACTGGAATTATGTTGCTGTGAATCAACAGACTTTGAGAAGCTAGGAGAGACTCCTGGAACACAACTTTCCCTAGCAGTAAGACAGCTTTAACTGTCAATTTAACACAACAAGAGTCGCCTAGGAAGAGAGCCTTAATGACAGATTGTCTACACTGGTTGGCCATGTCTGTAGAAGATTGTCTTAATCAAGTCAATGATGTGGGAAGACCCAGCCCGCCATGGGCAGCACTATTCCTTATGCAGGGAATCCTGAACTGTATCAGAATAGAGCAATCAAGCTAAGCGTAAACAAGCAAGCATGTGACACGCATGCATTAATATCTCTCTGCTCTTGAGTGTGGCTGTGACTAGCTGCTTCCTGACCCTATCACTCTGCCTGTCCCAAAGTGGTGGATTACAACCTGGAGCTATAAATTAAAATAAACCCTCTCTCTACATTGCTTTTTGTCAGGGTATTTTAGTCACAGCAGCAGAAATGAAACTAGAACATGGTATATGAAAGAGCACGACCACCTCCGTGCCTTGATCTCGGACTTGTGCGTTCAGAATCGTGGGAGAACAGATCCCCATTGTTTAAGCCACTCAGTTAATAGCACATCGTTGTGGCAGTCCTGAGAAAACTGTACGCCAGCTCTGTGACATACCCGTGCCTCCACGTACGCCTTTGTAAAGTGGGAGCAGTAATGTCTCTTTGTGAAGCCTGCTGTGTGGTCATCGAGGCTCCGTTTGCCCTGAGCCTCACACTCGTTCCTTTCTCCTTTAGAGAACAGGAGAAGCCAAGGATAGCGCCTCGTACCTGTAGCCCAGCTACTGGGGAACCTGAAACAGGAGCGCGTCTTGAGTCCAAGACTTCAAACCCAGTCTGCATTACAGAGACTCCATCTCTCTCTTTAAAAGACAAAATGAACGAAAATGGGGTGAAACTAGAGTCCGAGCTAGAAATGGGGGAACATGCCTATAGTTCCAGTGCTTGGGAAGTAGAGACAGGAAGATCAGAAGTTCAAGACCAGTCTGTGCTCAGTGGTGAGTTCCAGGCCAGCCTGAGCTTGGACTGAAGGTTGGAAAGGGGGAAGAGCCACAGCCCCAGAGAAACACCTAGACCAACACTGACTGATGTAATGGGTGTGGCTGATGCTCAGAACTGGATGCCAGAACTCCACTTCTGCCAACACCGGAAGGGCACAGATGGAAGATGAAGGCGAGGATGAGAGCCAGGGCTAGAGTCCTGGCCGCAAACCCCTAACACCAGAGTTAGTCCTGTGCCAAGAGTGTTGCTTATGCTTGTATTCATCAAAACAAAACAAACAAACTTTTGGACTATTTGTGCTTAAAACTATGCTGGGAAAAAATATCATTTTTTAAAACCCACCCAGGGACTAGGGAGATGACGCATTAGGACTCAAGTTGGGATTCTCAGCTAAAGTGTTGTGTGGCATGTGTGCCTCTAGCCTTGGTCCTGGGAGTCAGCAACAGGCAGGTCCCTGGGGCTTGCTGGCCTGCCAGTCTGGTTCACCTCATTAGTGATTCTCAGGGTCGGTGGATGGTCCGATTTCTCTTCTGTTGTCGAGATAAAGTCACTCTGACCAAAAGCAACTTAAGTGGGGGAAAGGATTTATGTGTCTTTCACTTCCGGATTGTAGCCAGTCATTGAAGGAAGTCAGGGCAGGAACCTGAAGGAGAAATCGTGAAGGGGCAAGCTGGCTCATGTCCCAGGCTCATGTTCATCCCCAGATTGATGACTCTAGGCTGTGTTGAGTTGACAGTGCTAACTAGGACAGTGAGGGACTCTCTCAAAAAATGACATGGAGAAGTGATTTAAGAAGACATCCTGATTTCAGTCTCGGGTCTCCACCTGCACCTGCATGGGAGAGGACTGGTATACACATATGCAACACAACACACACACACACACACACACACACACACAGAGAGAGAGAGAGAGAGAGAGAGAGAGAGAGAGAGAGAGAGCGCCACGTGGCTCTTGTTCTCATGATACGTGGAATACACTGGATAACACAATGTGAACCAAATAAACCCTGGAGTGATCACCTGGAGAAAACAGAAAAACAGAGTCTGCTATGAAGGACAGTTTGAAGCGGAGGCAGAGAAAGGCTGGGCCTTGCAGAAGACACTTACAACCAGGCCTGGGGCTTTGGACTTCTGCATCTATGGCAGCACGGGTGTCAAGGTTGGGCAAGGGAAAGAAATGTGGGAATATCTCGCCCTTGACCTGGACCCTCACTGTCCCAGAAATGAGCCCTCAGGGCTGACACGGAAGAATCCAGTTCTGGATGGGAAAGACTTGGGAGCATGGCCGACTCCTGTGGAGGCAGCTGCCTCTGTGTCATCAGTAAGTAGGGAGTGTGAGATGGCTCTGATCACATCCAGAACTGGCCTCCTGACTGGCTGTCACATTTTATAGCTTCGCAGTTCATGTGACCACTTCCTCTTCCCAAGGCAGGAGAAGTTCCCTTGGTATCTGAGCGACTCCATGCAGGTGGAGTTGGACTCCATTCTTCCTAGGCCTTCCCTTCAGCCACTCCAGGTCCTGCTCCCCTAAACCCATCTCCCCCCCATCCCACTCCCCACCCCCCCCACCCCCCCACCCCCGCTTCTTAGGTTTTCTGTCGCTGTGAAGAGACACCATGACCACAGCAACTCTTATAAAGGAAAACATTTCATTGAGGCTAGCTTACAGTCCAAAGGTTTAGTCCATTATCATCATGGTAAGATATGGTGGTGTGCAGGCAGACGTGGTGCTGGAGAAGGAGCTGAGAGTTCTATATTTTGCTTCTTCTTCTTCTTCGGGAAAACACCAAATGGCTGGTGACACCGGTGCAGCAGGAGCAGTGGGAGGGCACGGAGGACCCAAGGGCCCAGGATTAGGAGGCCAAGGCGGCTTCCAGGGAGGATTCGGCAGCAGTCTTAGGGGCCGGGGTCATGGTCAAGGTCATGGCCATGGTCGGGGCTCGTGGAGGTAAAGCTGAAGACAAGGAGTGGATCTCCGTCACCAAGCTGGGCCACCTGGTTAAGGACATGAAGATCAAGTCCCTGGAGGAGATCTACCTGTCCTCCCTTCCCATTAAGGAATCCGAGATCATTGACTTTTTCCTGGGCACATCCCTAAAGGATGAGGTTCTAAAGATCATGCCAGTGCAGAAGCAGACTTGGGCTGGCCAGAGGACCAGGTTCAAGGCTTCTGTTGCTGTTGGGGACTACAATGGTCATGTTGGTCTTGGTGTTAAGTGCTCCAAAGTAGCCACTGCCATCCAAGGGGCCACCATCTTGGCCAAGCTTTCCATTGTCCCTGTGCGGAGAGGCTACTGGGGGAACGAGATTGGCAAGCCCCACACTGTGCCGTGCAAAGTGACAGGCCGCTGTGGCTCTGTGTTGGCGCGTCTCATTCCTGCCCCCAGAAGCACTGGCATCGTCTGCTCCTGTGCCCAAGAAGCTACTGATGATGGCTGGCATTGATGACTGCTACACATCAGCCAGGGGCTGCACTGCCACCCTGAGCAACTTTGCCAAGGCCATCTTTGATGCCGTCTCCAAGACCTACAGCTACCTGACCCCTGACCTCTGGAAAGAAACTGTGTTCACCAAGTCTCCTTATCAGAAATTCACTGACCATCTTGTGAAAACCCACACCAGAGTCTCTGTTCAGAGGACCCAGGCTCCAGCTGTGGTCACCACATAAGAGTTTTTATACAAGAAAAATAAAGTGAATTAAATTGGCGGGGGGGGGGGGGGGGGGGAGTTCTACCTCTTGATCCGCTGGCAGCAGAAGGAGACTGCTTGAGCAGTCTAGCTTGAGCATATGAGACCTCAAAGCCCACTTCTACGGTGACACACTTGTAGCTATAGTTTTCCTGCCTGGCCCACAGTCAGGACAAATCTCTCTCACCTGCCAGTCCCACAGCCGCTCAGACTCGACCAAGTAAACACAGAGACTTATATTGGTTACAAACTGTATGGCCGTGGCAGGCTTCTTGCTAACTGTTCTTACAGCTTAAATTAATCTATTTCCATTAATCTATACCTTGCCACATGGCTCGTGGCTTCCCGGCATCTTCACATGCTGTTTGTCCTGGTGGCGGCTGGCAGTGTCTCTCTGACTCAGCCTTCCACTTCCCAGCTTTATTCTCCTCCTTGTCCCGCCTATACTTCCTGCCTAGCCACTGGCCAATCAGTGATTTATTTATTGACCAATCAGAAACACACTTGACATACAGACCATCCCACAGCACACACTTCCTCCAAGGCCACACCTACTCCAAGAAGATCACACCTCATAATAGCACCACTCCTGTAGGCCAAGCATTCACACACATGAATCTTTGGGGGCCATTCCTATTCAAACCACCACACCCCCCAAATTGGTCCTCCTTCCCTCTGCAACCCCCATATGTGAACCTCTCACAGAGCCCAGAGCTGGCCTCGAAGAAGAATCCGGTCACAGGATCCTGCATGGACTCTGGAAGGAGGGTGTAGGCAGAAGGCAGCTGGTGGGTTCCAGAGGAGCCCTGTTCTCTTTCTCACATGGACATTTGTACCTTTCCACTTGAAAGATGAAACTCTACAGAACCCTGCTTTTGTGGAGGAGAGAAAACACTCTGTCTTCTTCACTCTGGTTGTCCTGCAAAGACAGGGCGACGGAACACCGAGGGGAGTTAAAACCTTGTTTATGCGTCCTTCCATCCTTCCTTTAGTTGTCCGAAGCGTATTTCCCTCTTGCAACTCAAACAGCTAAATAAAGACGGCCAATGAGATGGCTCGGGGAGTAAAGAGGCTAGCCACACAGACCTCACGACTTGGGTTTGACCCCAGGACCCACAGTGAATGGAGAGAACTGAGCCCTCAGAGCTGTGCTTCACACGTGCACGTGTATACACATGTGCACATGTATACACACGCGTATAAGTATACACACACTCACATGTATATACACACGCACATGTATACACACATGCACATGTATACACACACGCACATGTTTACACACTTACATGTATACACACATGCACAAGTATACACACACTCACATGTATACACACTGTACGTGCATACACATGAATGATGCTTTGAAGTGAATAAATATTTATTATAGAACAGACCACAGCTTTAGCAGATAAATGACATTTTTGAGAACTATTTATTGCCATTGGGGAAATGGCTGCAGTGTACTGTGAAGACATCCTATTTTTGTAAGGACTACAATCCATGTTATTTATGAGAATGTGGCTTTGGGCCTTTTGTAATCATCAGGCTTCACTTTTAAATAAAGTCATACAAAGAAAGCTGTTCTGGGTGCGTCCCTGGATATGGACTACAGAGCCCCACGTCCAGCCCGCTTATTAGCTCATCCCCACAGCTCCTATCCCATATCATGAGGGCCCAAGGAGCATCTGGAACCCATAGACTATTCCATCTCCGATGCAGTGGTCACCGCATGGTGCTGCGACCTTGGATGATGAAAACTGAGCCACTGGGAAGCCGGATGTTTCAAAAGGTACCACTGTGAGTTTCTGGGGCTACTCTTAGTTTTGAACAATTGAGAATTTGGGATTCCACAAGCCATCTCATCAAATTTAGGAAGACACCGGCTTAGTGTCAAGGTTACAATTAGAGGACACAGTTCTAAAAGAGCTCAAGCGAAGAGATGCATGGGGCAATGGATGGCCATCTCCAGGGTGCACCTCCCTCCAACCACAGGGATGCGTTTGCCAACCTGGAGGCTCTCCAAACCCACAGGCTAGGGGCTTTATTGAGGTTTTGTTACGGAGGCATGCCTGAGTCCCTCATCGGCCCTTGGTAATTGAACTGGGTCTCAGGGACCCAGTGGCCTTCCTGGAGATCATGGAGGGCAGGCCTGAAATTGCAAAAGCTTTAATCACCTGGCCAGGCTTTCCAGCAGCCAGCCCACATCCGCCTGTCTGTGGGGCTCAAGCTTTGAGTCATCTCATTAGCATATGCAAATCAGTAAAAATGGTGAGTTCCCAGAGAACCTTTCTGGGAACTTGGGGTAGAGACCCAATACTTGTTTTTCTTCTATTTTATTTTATTTCTTTTATCATACCACAGTGAGGTTCAAGGAAGGGGCTGTGGCCATGGATGGGCAGCGACAGAGAATACCAACAGCCTCAGATGGAAGCTGGGGTCCCACAGAGCTTTCTGAGGAACATTTGATAAGATGAACTCTTTAGATTCCTGAAGTGTGCTTAGAGCTAAAACCTCCCACTTTTTTCCTGGAAGCAGGAAAATTCCAGAGGGAAGCTTGGCCCAGTAGTGCATACCTAGAATCCCAGCACTTGGAGACCAAGGCCAAGATTGGAGGTCTAGGGCCAGCCTGGGCTGCAGAAAAAGAGTACTCTTCAAAATGAATTAATTGGCCGGGCCGTGGTGGTGCATGCCTTTAATCCCAGCACTCGGGAGGCAAAGCCAGGCGGATCTCTGTGAGTTCAAGGCCAGCCTGGGCTACCGAGTGACTTCCAGGTAAGGCGCAAAGCTACACAGAGAAACCCTGTCTTGAAAAACAAAACAAAAACAAAAAAAACAAACAAACAAAAAAAAAGAATTAATTGATGGATGGATCAATTAATAAAAGTTTAAATGTCCAAACAGAGCTTGGCTCTACTCAATCTCTTCCTTGCCTCTTGAGTCCCTCCGAGAAACATCCTCATTTTCCTGACCACAGAGATGAGCCAAGATTTACCTCCCAAGAGTTGCTGATATCACCCTAGCTGGCCACTAGGGTGAGCAAAAGGACAAGAACTATGCAGAGGCCAAGCAAAAGCTCACCTGGGCAGGCTCTGTGTCACTGGAGAGCTGCCAAGGCTTTCCAGACCTAGGCAGAGAGGGAACTGACGTGATGGGAGGGGACTGGGGAAGGAGAGGAGCTGGGGTCGGATGTCTCTGTCACCCTGTCTCTTCCTGCCTCAGGCTGCTGGCTGCTGGGGTCAAAGGGCTCTGGAGAAGCACTGCACAGACCTGGAAGAGCCAGGTTCACCTTGCAGATGTGGGAGGGGTCTTTGCAAGGGTGCTCTCTGTCCAGTTTCTTCTGGAGTGTCAGCACTGAGCACAGCTTTGCGTGCCAGGATTAGAAGAAGCAGAGGGCAGGGAGAAGATGCCTTCCCCACTCCTCCAGGAAGTGCTGGACTCTGGGGCCTAGCCAAGCAGCAGAGGGGACAAGACCAGAAGGAGGCAAGCCTCAAAAAGCCAAAGATGCCGCTACCCCACAGAAAGACCCAGCTGAACTCCAGCTTTATGCCTCTTTGCATCTCAGTGCAGGTCACTTGACTTTTGTAAGAATGACACAAAGACACGCACAGATGCACAGCACACACACACACACACACACACACACACACACACACACACACACGACTTATTGCACAGACTCCAATGCATTGACCCACACTTTGTGCACCGGTTAATGGGAGTAATTATTAATGTCACCCTACCCAGCAGTTCCCATCAACGCTGCCTAGGTGTGTGTGTGTGTACTTGTGTGTATTGCGTGTACTTGTATGTATTGTGTGTGCGCTCTGTGTGTGTGTGTGTGTGTGTGTGTGTGTGTGTGTGTGTGTCCTCTGCTGCTCTCCCAGGCTCCAGGGTCCTGCAGTTCCTCAAGCCACGGGAAAGGCATCTTCTCTGTAGACTTGTCAGCACTGATGAGGTTTCCTTCAGTCCTGCTGCTCAAAGACTGTCCTGTGCTGTCACTAAGAGAAAGCTGGAGCTGCAGGAAAGGGAGCTGCAGGAGCAGCTGCAGGAAAGGGGGCTGCAGGAGCAGCTGCAGGAGAGGGAGCTGCAGGAGTGGCTGCAGGAGAGGGAGCTGCAGGAGAGGGAGCTGCAGGAGAGGGAGCTGCAGGAGAGGCTGCAGGAGCAGCTGCAGGAGAGGGAGCTGCAGGAGAGGCTGCAGGAGAGGGAGCTGCAGGAGTGGCTGCAGGAGAGGGAGCTGCAGGAGAGGGAGTTGCAGGAGAGGGAGCTGCAGGAGAGGCTGCAGGAGCAGCTGCAGGAGAGGGAGCTGCAGGAGAGGCTGCAGGAGAGGGAGCTGCAGGAGAGGGAGCTGCAGGAGCGGCTGCAGGAGAGGGGGCTGCAGGAGAGGGAGCTGCAGGAGCGGCTGCAGGAGAGGGAGCTGCTCAGGCCTGCCAGATCAGAACCTGCACCCGAGAGCCACCAGGCCACTGTGCTGTCGTTGCTCAGGAAGTGTGTCTCCTGAGCTTTTTGACACACACCACTGAGCCTCACAGTGATATCCTAGAACTCATGATCCTCCTGCCTCAGCCTCTAAGTGGCTGAATTACATGTGTGTGCCTCTACACCTAGTGCATTCAAGTCCTTTTCATTTGTTGGTTCGTTTTTTGAGACAGGGTTTTTCTGTGTAGCCCTGGCTGTTCTGGAACTTGCTCTGTAGACCAGGCTGGCCTCAAACTCAGGGATCCGCCTGCTGTTGTTACCACTGCCTGGCTTAGTGCCTTCAAGTCTTGATGTGATTAAACTGACAGGACCCATTAACAAGCAGCAAACTCACCAGCTTATATTTGAGAGAGAAACACTTTTCCTATCCTAACTAGAAACAAACTCTTGCAGGCTGTGGAGGTTAGTACTGTAAACACCAAACACCACCCTCATCTCAAAAGGGAGAAGAGGCAGCTCATTACTGGGTGTGGTGGCACCTGCCTTTAACCCCAGCACTCGGGAGGCAGAGGCAAGCAGATCTCTGTGAGTTTGAGGACAGCCTGGGCTACAGAGCTAGTTCTAGGACAGCCAGGGCTACTTAGAGAGACCCTGTCTCAAAAAAAAAAAAAAAAAAAAAAAGAGGTAGCTTATTATCGATCCAAATTCAAGTGTCCATAGCCCAAGAACACACACACTCCGGTTACCCCAAATTCCATGTTCCAACTGTTATGAGGTAAGCCCACCAGAGACCACGACATGGACACTCCTAAAGCTGAAAAGAAAGTCTTATTGCCTAAACGGCCTTCCAGCCCTTGATCTTTTATGCACAAAAGCCACCTCCTGGTTGTCACACTTCAAGCAGCAGAACTACAGAAGCCAAAAGGGACTTTCCCAAACTATGGACCAGATGTTTGATGGATCAGGCCTTTGTTCCCATTTTGGCAGGTGTTAGGGCCTTTGTGCTAGGTTTTGAAGTCCGAATGGTGCCTCTAACATGGCGTCAGTTGTGCTAATTTCTGGGGCCAGTTACACAACATAGTAACAGTCTGGTGACGTTTTTATAGTCACAGAACAAAAAAGTCATAAATCAAAGTGCTTTTCAAGGGGCTGGAGAGATGGCTCAGTGGTTAAGAGCACTGACTGTTCTTCCAGAGGTCCTGAGTTCAATTCCCAGCAACCACATGGTGGTTCACAACCATCCATAGAGATCTGGTGTCCTCTTCTGGCCTACAGGCATGCATGTAGGCAGAACACTGCATACCTAATAAACAAATAAATCTTTAAAAAGAAAACCAAACAAAAGTGCTTTTCAAAGGCATTGATAGGGACCTTAGGGAAGGGGTACGGCAAGCAGGGGAACTTTGCTATAGGCCTCAGATGCTAGCTGCTGACTTTCTTAGCCCTGTGATTGGTTGGAAACTAGGTAGAGATCTGTTCATACATTCCAAAGGATTTACCTAATGGTCACAGAGACGTTAAGTCAAGTGCAGAGGAGTACAATAAATGTCCATTAAGGGAGCAAAAGATGCCCTGAGAGAGTTTGATCCTGGACTTACAACATTCCAACCTCTCCACATCATTGAAGTTCTAATCAGCTCATCAGCCTTGCAGAAGGTTCCGAGGAACGTGCAATTCTTTCCAGGAACTTTCCTTCACAGTATTAAGATGGCCACCATGTCAAATGGTTTCATCAGTCACTTACTGGGCTGCCACTGCTCAGCTAAGGCCGCCCCATGGTTCTGAGTTACTCAGAAAAGTGTAACTGTTTCTTCTTTCTCTGTCTTCTTCCAGAGCTCTGGGTTTTCTCACTGTTTCTCTGAAGCTACCCCCTCCCACCTCCGTCCAGGGAGGCTGCTCCGAGTCACGTGATTTTCCATCTTCTCTCCTCTGAGCAGCTGCCAAGGCTTACAGCTTGCCTGCCTGTTGTTAGTCTCAAACTCTAATAAAATTGTCCTGGAACTTAAAAAAAGAAAGGAAAAAGAGCATTTTCCACAGTCAAGTGGACCTGGGGTTTTGGCGAATTAGTGTCCTGGGCTCTGAATCTCTGAGTGTGCAAAATGGAATTTATAAAAGCAACCCGCCCCCCGCCCCTCTCCGAACATTAAAGCAGGTGTTTGAGATTACAGAACACAGAGGACTAGAGTTGAAAACGATAAATAATTCACAGCTCCCGAGAGAAAAGTTTGGATCTTATCTCAGGCCGACAGAGGGGGCCTCTTTTCTCTGCCCGGCAGATGGGGCAAAGAGCCTGCACCTGTTTTGTGAGTTGAGCTACAACCACCTCTTCTTACCTTATTCCTCCGAGCCGCCTACCAACCAGCTACGGATGGAAACGTGAGACTTCTACCAAAAATGGGGAACCGAGGCCGCCAAGATGGCGCGCAGCCAGCCCAAGCACTCCTTTGATGGCGGGAAAGGCCAGTTTGGTGATGGTTGACAGCCTCTGGTCGCCTTAGCGCGCCTGGCCAAGCTTGAGACACTGCCATTCCCCCGTGAGACCAGGAGGGGGCGGCAAACCTCACCCCGCATTGGAAAGCGCCTGGACAGCTCGCACCTAGTAGAGCCAAGAGAATCCATTGGGCCTCCAAGGTCCCGATGCTCAGTCCAACATGACAGCTCTTCCATAAACACTTCCTAAAGTTTGGTGGGTTTTCTGTGAATCTTATTCAACTTCTCTCCGTTAAACAAAAGCCACAGCAAAAATCTGCTAGAGAAGGGCTCATCTCCATTTTCAGGCCCCTCTGAGTATGCAGAGACTGTCAAGATTCTTAAAAATGGGGGTGGAGTTGAAGTGGAGTGGGGGGGGGGGAGGGGGCTCAGGCTCTGCTTGGGATCCCAGCACTGATCACAACCGTCCAGTAACTCCAGCTCCAAGGAGCTGACTCCTGCTAGTGGCCTCTGTGGGCTCTGCACTCATGTGCACACCCTTAAATCTTTAACCAACTTAAAGATTCTTTAAAAGACTTTCTTGCCAGGCGGTGGTGGCGCACGCCTTTAATCCCAGCACTCGGGAGGCAGAGCCAGGCGGATCTCTGTGAGTTCGAGGCCAGCCTGGGCTACCAAGTGAGTCCCAGGAAAGGCGCACAGCGACACAGAGAAACCCTGTCTCGAAAAACCAAAAAAAAAAAAAAAAGACTTTCTTATTGGGGCTGGAGGGATGGCTCAGAGGTTAAGAGCACTGACTCCTCTTCCAGAGGTCCTGAGTTCAATTTCCAGCAACCACATGGTGGCTCACATCCATCCATAATGAGATCTGGTGCCCTCTTCTGGCCTGCAGGCATACATGCTGTATACATAATAAATAAATAAAATCTTTAATAAAAAAAAAAAAGAAAAAAAGACTTTCTTATTGACACAGAGGCCTATACAATATACCCTCGTGGTCTTTATAGAGAGGAGAGATGTGTAAGTGGTGGAGTTTACACCTCGTATGTTGGAGGCCCTGGATTTGGTCCCTAGAATTAAAAACATCAATAATCTTGCCAGGAACGCCTACACGTACCCTCGGCCAGCTGTGTAACTTTCTCAGAGCATGCTGGTGCCAAGATAACCAGAACTGGGCCCGTATCAGCTCAGAGCTCCAAACAGAAAGTGAACACGGTATAATTGTCACGGGACAGCCCCTAAGCCAGAGGAAAGTGTCAGTTGATTGAGTGCAAAAAGATGAGTCCTTAGAAAATCTGTTACCACCCAATCTTTTAATGTCTCAGCTTTGATAAAAAGATACAGGGTTGTGGTTTCCCGGGGCTAGAGGTTTGGACTGAATGAGTCAAAGTGCCAGGGAACTCCGGTGAAAACACATAGCCCACAGCCCAAAGCAGTCAACTGAAAAAATGAACATGGAAAAAGCTCCCCCAAGAACAGCCCAGACAGCACGTCACAGTAAAAAGACGTGCCAGTGGAATCCCCTTTGCACTGTTCAGTTTTTCTTATTTCTGTGACAAAGTGCCTGGCAACAGCGACCCAGGGAAGGGGTTCTTCTGGTTCACAGTTTGAAGGGATGCAGTCTGTCAGGATGGAGAAGGCCCGGTGGGAGTGTGAGGTGGCTGATGGTGTAACAGTTACAGTCTGGAAACAGTGATGATGCTAGTGTTCAGCTCACTTTCTCCTGTCTGCTTCATCAAGGACCCCAGTGCCCTCCACCCTCACAGTCATCCACTACAGCATTACAGCAGGTCACCCTGCTTCAGTTAAGTCTCTCGGGAAACGCCCTCCCTGCTACCACTGATACATCCAGACGTGTGTCTCCCAGATGACTCTAAATCTGACCAAGCTGAGATTTACAGCCTTTACCCCAGAGTGCCTTCAGGCTGGAGAGCAGCGTGCAGGAGCAAACCTCAGACTGCGCTGTGGGGCTGGGATAAGAACAACAGAGCTCAGATTCAGGAGAGAGAAATCAAAGCGAACACACTGACACCGACGGAAGAAGGAAAATGGACAGGGCAGATCCCCATCCCGAACATGAGCTCGGTGAGAGGAAACCACAGAGCAGATCTGTGCCATCCCACAGCTGGTGCTCCTGTTTATACCCGTCGGTATGGCTGGAGCCTTTAAAATAAGTGCGGCCATTCATACAAGACAATAAACACATTATTCCCGAATTAAATAAATAAACCAAGACAAAGGGCTGCTGTCTCTCCCGGGATGTTGAGAAGCTAGCTGGAAGGCTCTGGCTGGAGACCAACAATAACAGAAGGAGAGGAGGCATTCTGTCTCCCTCAGGGACCATGCCATCCATCCCACTCACTTTGCAGAAAACCGAGGCCCCAAGGAGTCACTTCCAGTTCGAGATCTCCCAGACTCATCTACAGTCGTGAGTCTAAGACTGGGATTCTGGAGAAGGCAGTGCTGGCGTATGAAACTTGTTCAGTAGCCCCCCCGCAAGCCCCTCCAAAGAGAGTGACCCCACCTCCAAGACAAGGAGTCCCATTCTTCTGACTCCACTCATATCCCCTTGCTCATCTAGAAAATGCAAAGCAAGATTCTTCCCAGAGGCCTGGTTGAAATGGGGCCCCTTCTCCTTCAGCGGCAGGTGTATGTCCCAGCCCCCTAATCCCGGCCCAGAACTATGAGCCACTGATACCCCAGAGTTAAGCAGCAACTTGCTCTCTGCCAGGTGGGTGTGATAGTATTAGAAAAGCCCTCAAATAGGCCTGGCAGTGGTGACCCATGCCTTTAATCCCAGCACTCAGGAGGCAGGGCAGACGGACCTCTGTGAGTTCGAGGTCACTGTCCTGTGTCCTCAGAAAGATGATGAAAACAAAAAGGCAGATTTCCCTCCTCGCAGGGGTGGGGCGGGGGTGTCTCCCAGGAGCCAGGAGGAACGGCACTCTGGAGAGTTGGCATGTTTGTCCTCTGAGCAGGGCCTACTGTTCTCTGCCACCTGCGGCTCCATTCCAAGCCCCTGAAGGCTCTTCCTGCCTAGCAGGAAACATGCGCTAGAAGAGCATGCAGAGGGAGTGGCTGAAGGTCAGGGAGTCTCCACGAGCCTGGGTGGGACTCCATCCCCCCCCCCCCCCACAGTTGGCATAAGATCCCTAAGGCTCATCCATGTGTCAGCTTCCTTCCTTTTAAAGGTTGAACAAGCGCCATTGTTACATTCTTTGACAATGACCAGGGGTCTGCCCTGACCTGGCATGGGGGGGCCCTCCCATGCCCAATCATCACTTCTGGTCCTGCACCTAGTATAGACATTTGCTCTTACTATAAGGGAAACAGCTATGTAAGATCAGACAGAAGCCACAAACGGGGACACACTGTCATTTCCATGACACTCTTGTCCTTGGGGATGACACTGGTGTCTGGGGACACACTTCAATGTTACAAAGACCAATTTGGATCCTGTGAAATCACACCAAGAAGAACATGTTAAGCAAGTAATGAGCAGTGGCCTAGGCTTAAAGTGGGGAAGCAAAGTGAATGGAACCCACTGTGGCTTTAGCCCAAGCTGAAACCCTTAAATCAAATAGACAGGAGCATCCCTGCTTGCTGGTCATCCCTGCTCGCCGATCACCCCCTCAGAGGCCTTTCCTACATGCCCTCTCATGTGAATCCTGTTTTATTCTTCTTTATAACACCTGTGTTTATTATCTGCCTCCTTTGCTGAACTTGAGTGTGGAAGTTCCCTGTGTGGTTCCTGGTCGGGTCCCCAGGGCCTAGAACAATGCTTAGCATACAGTCAGTGCTAGATAAAGTATTTGTTGACTGCTTAGAAGAATGGACAGAGGCTATGCGGTGGTGGCGCACACCTTTAATCCCAGTACTCAGGAGACAAAGGCAGGCAGATCTCTGAGTTTGAGGCCAGGGCTACACAGAGAAACCCTGTCTCGAAACAATCCCCCCTATCCACCAAAAAATAAAAAAGAATGGATAGGAAAAAGAAATACAGATGCATCAGCAGTGAGCGAACTAATTACTGCGCGACTGTAGAAGCCCGGTTAAAGATGTGATCACCGAAGGAGTGGGAAGAAGTCAGTGAGGTCTTCGTGCACGTAGAACAAAATGAGCAGGGCAGTGGAGGGAGAGCACAGGCCCAGGCAGAGACTGGAAAGTATGAGATAATCTAAGCAAGGTGGGTCCGCCCTTCCTCCCTCTCCTGCGCTTCCTGCTCCAGGCAGGGGCTCTGCCTCAACCCAGACTTCTGTGCCTCCTGTTCTGTCCTGCTGTGGATGGAAAGGGCCAGGGCGAAGCCCTTCCAGCCCCGAGGTGCACAGGGCCTTGCACTGCTCCCTGTGAGCCTCCTAAGAGCACCTAGCAGGGGCAGCTCTTGCCACCAGACGGCCTCCCAGGTCAGTTCTCCATGCCTCCTTCCGACCCAATGGACCTCCTGACTCAAAACATTCTCATCTGCCGGATTAGCACAGTCATTCACCTTCCTCTCTACAAAGGACACAGGGGTCACTCCCCCCGAAAGGGTTACTGCGTGAGCAGCACAGGTTACAAATCAGGCCATCTGAGCTCTAATTCCTGTCTCATCCCTCACAGCTTATGGGTCCCTAAGCCCTTAGGTTCATCTGTAAACGAACATACCCCGTGGGATTGTTATGAGAACAAGTTACATGTCAAGTCCTTAGCGCAGGACCTGGTCACCATATGCTCAATAAGAGGCATGTGTCATCACTTGTTGACGACCCTGGCCTGGCAGCTTAATTCCTCCAAGGCGTACAGTGTGAAACACAGAATGCTTTGTTTGCGTTTTAACTGGTACTCCTTATATTCTTAATGCTGGGGGTGCTAGGCTAGCAGAGGCAGAGTTTCCTGTATTCCTATAATCCACAAAGTACCCACTTTGCGTCCTGCAAGGGTCCTGGCAGGCATGTAATAAACGCTGATGTCTGATAAACAGAGTGGAAGTGGGTTACAAGGCACGGGGAAAGCTGTGAAAGGCTTCTACCAGCTACTTCGTATCTGCAGGCTCCTCACTTACCTCCTAACCCTTTCTTAAGAGTTGTCAGGGACAGAAGCACTTTTCGCTCACGCTTCCAGCCACCCCATCTTACACCCCAAGGGGCTGACTGGGGGCACCTCTAGCTCTTTCCCCAGATGCCACTGCCTTGTGCCAACTCTGTTGGAGAAGGCTATCGTCAGGCCCACACCAGAAGCCTTAGTGAGCTTAAAGGAAATGCTCTTGCCCCAAGCGCTGGGATAGATGGTCATTCCGGTGTTGGCAGAGCGGGGATGCCAGGGTACCATGTGCGGCTCGGCTTGGTCCTGGAAATGACTGGGCAACAAGGGAGTAAAGAAAGGGCAGACACAGGTACAGGGAAGCTAGGGTTGGGTGGGCAAGGCATGCAGCAGCACCAACTACACAGCAACCCGGAACCTCAGCCTGCTTCTCCCGTGCAGAACCAGTTGGGGTGAGCTTGTCTCGGTAGGAGGTCTCTGTAGGGGAGAAGTCTCAGGCTGCAGTCCTCTGGATGAGGAAGCAGCAGTTGCTAGTTTTAGCACACTCAGTCAACACTCACACTTGGACCAGGGGAAGGCTTTGCCCCTTCCCACCAGCCTGAGGTATTGGTCCTTGTCAATAATACACATTCACACAGGACTTGACCCACTCCTTACATATTCACGCAAGGCTTCCCGAAGCACACACCAAGACCCCAAAGCTGACAGACAACTGCTTGGCCTGACTTGCTTAGCAGGGAGCTTTCTGTGTGACCTTAGGTCATTCCCATATGTGACAAGGCAGGGAGAGCTGGAGTGGAGAATAACCAGGAAAGGAACAAGCTTGGGGCTTAAGGAGGAGCTAGAGATAGGGTGTGACCAGGAACACCCCTTAGAAAACTTGATAGTGGAAGGGAAAAGAAGGCCGGAAGGCTGGGAGATGGCTGGCCTGGTAAAGGGCTTGCTGAGTCAGCGTGAGGACCAGAGTTCAGTCCCTAGAAGACATGTACAGGAGGCATGGTGACATGTATGTGTAATCCCAGTGCTGGGGAGATGTGGACAGGCAGATCTCATGGGGGCGTTTCCTAGCCAGCTTTGACCAATCCCAAGGCAGTGAGAGACGCTGTCTCAAAAAACAAGGTGGTGGGCTGGAGGGATGGCTCAGGGGTTAGGAACACGGGCTGTTCTTTGAGAGGACCTGGCTTTCATTTCCAGCACCCACATGGTGGCTCACAATCATCCATAACTCACCACAGAGGATATGATACCTCTTCTGGTCTCTGTGAGCACTGTATGCATGTGATGCACAGACATCCATGCAGGCAAAACACTCATACACATGAAAATAATTAAAATAAAAAAGTGCAAGATGACACTTGCTGTTGACATCTAGCTTCGATATGCGCCCACACACACAAAGGCGTCAGATTCTGAATTTATTTTGAAGTGCACGCAGGATATGGAGATCAAAGACGACTCAAGGGGCTGGACAGACAGAAAGAGGACGAATGTCACCGACAGACATAGAGGACTATGGGTGAACACATCTGGTGTGGAACAGGGATGTGAGAAGTTCAGCTGTGGGGATTCTGGCTGTCCAAATGGGGAAGGGCAGCAGATGAAGGCGGCTGGGGAAATGAATCCTTGGAGAAATGAACACGACATACAGGTGCTGTCAGCATGTGGAGGTCATTTCTAATGATGAATCAGGCCTACTTCATGTTCTTCTGACTTGGCCATCATCCCACACCACTTGGCTGCCAAGACCATTTAGTTTTTGAGAGCCATTCACCTAAATTTTTTTTTCTGTTTTTTTTGAGACAAGGTATTGCTATGCAGCCCTGGCTGTCCTGAAACTTACTAGATCAGGCTGGCTTTTTTTCTTTTTGACTGGTGCTGAGAAGTCCATTTTTTTTATTAAGAGATTTTTTTTATTCATTTTACATACCAACCACAGATTCCCCTGTCCTCCCTCCTCCCACCCCACCCCCCAGCCTTCCCTAACCCACCCCCCATTCCTACCTCCTCCAAGGCAAGGTCTCCCATGGGGAGTCAGCAGAGCCTGGTACATTCAGTTGACACAGGTCCAAGCCCCTCCTCCCTGCACCAAGGCTGCACAGTGTCTCACCATAGGCACTAGGCTCCAAAAAGCTGGCTCATGCACTAGGGACAGGTCCCGATCCCACAGCCTGGAGGGCCCCCTAAACATTTCAAGCTAAACAACTGTCTCATTTATCCAGAGGGCCTAGTCCAGTACCATGGGGACTCCTCAGCTATTGGTCCACAGTTCATGCGTTCCCACTAGTTTGGCTGGTTGTCTCTGTACTTTCCAATCATGGTCTTGATATGCCTTGCTCATAGAATCCCTCTTCTCTCTAATTGGTTGGACTCTTGGAGCTCCGCCTGGGACCCAGCCGTGGATCTCTGCATCTGCTTCCATCAGTCACTGGATGAGGGTTCTATGATGACAGTTAGGGTATTCAGCCATCTGATCACCAGAGTAGTAGGTCAGCTCAGGGACCCTCTCAACTATTGCCAATAGTCTATGGTGGAGTCATCCTTGTGGCTTCCTGGGAACCTCCCTAGCACTCTGCTTCTCCCTCTTCCCATGGTGTCTTCATTTATCACGGTATCTCTTTCCTTGCTCCCCCACTCTGTTCCCATTCCAGCTCAAACTTCCAGCTCCCCTAAGCTCTCATTCCCTGTCCCTTGCCCTCCATTACCCTCCCTCACCCCCAGTTTGCTCAGGTAGATCTCATCCATTTCTCCATTGCTGGGCAATCCATGTGCCCTTCCTAGGGTCCTCCTTCCTAGCTAGTCTACCTGTCTCTGCCTCCTTAGTGCTTGGATAAAAGATGTGTGCTAATGTTTTTTTCTATGTTTACTAAAGATGGGGTCTACGTAGCCTGATTGAGCCTTGAACTCACAATCCTTACTCCAGCCTGGAGCACTGAGATTACAGGTTGTAAGCACGGCTCCTGGCCCAGCTACACTCATGCCTTTCACAGCTTGCTTATTTGCTACTTGGGGAGAAAGGGCAAGGAAAAATGTGTAGACCAACCTGCTTTTGCCCCGGTCTGGACTAACCCAGCACCTTCCCCTCCTTTCACCTGCCTAGGCTAGCAAAAGACCTAAAATGGCTCAGCCAGTGGCCCTGACCAGAATTCACGCAGATGCTCGCCATTGCTGACTGAGATGGGCCACGTCCTCCTGAAAGACCCTACGCAGCAAACTCTGTCTAATGAAGTTGACAGGCACGAGCAGATAACAAGGGACAAGATAAGTGCAAGGGCCTGTGGGACAAGCAGAGGGCACTGATGACATCCTGGTGTGTCATAGACTTCCCAGAGGAAGCAATGTCTCATTTGGCTTTGGAAGAGAGTGTACCAGGCAGTTAAGGGGTGCGTGGTTAGTGAGCAGTGCATTTATGCCATGTTGGGAGAAAAAGTGGGGTAGGGTGGACAGAACAAGTTAGCTCAAGTGTGCTGGAGGAAAAGCAGGGGCTCATTGCCTAAGGACCTGTTCTCTAGGATCCCAGAGTTCTCTAACAAGGGGAGGTGGGCAGGGGCAAGCTTGCAGCCAATGGGCTGACTTCAGAGCTTGTGGGTGGTCTAAGGAGTGGTCCTTAACATCAAACATCTCCAAGCGCCAGAGTGAGCCCCAGCCGTTCCCGCCTCTGCCCTTGCTGATAGGATTCATTTTCATGATCATAGATTCTATTTACAGAAAACCTCCCAGCCAAACCCAAAGTTGGAGAATTACTTTGAGAGGGGTGGGGAGAATACACAAGATGAGGAGGAATTTCTGGCACGGGTGGGCAGAGCACTCATATAGAAGCTTTAGCCGAGAACTATTCCCAAGCTTCAAGGAGGAAGCAACGACCTAGGAAGGCAGCCACTTTATTACAACAGTAAATTCAACCCTCCACACAGTAACACAAGCTCTTCTGCATCCCATTACCTGGGCCATCAGAGCATCCTGCAATGATGAAAATGTCTCGCAGGCTGTCCAACTTACAGCAGCACTAGCCACTTGTGGGCAGAAGTGTGGCTACTCCAGATGAAGAAGGGAAATGTGCATTTCAATGCTACCTTTGGCTCGAGGCTACCAAAACAGACACCACAGCTCTAGGCCAGGGCTAGGGGGAGTGTGCTTCAAAAGCTAACTCTGGAGACAGAAGGAATGGCAGAAAAAGTCCTGCCCCTGCTCCCTTGGACGGGGGTGAGCGGGTGGGGGTGCAGCTGTAGCTGCTAAAGAAGGGGTGTATTAGAGAGGGGGGACACCACGGGCCCTCCTGATGAGGTTAGCCAGTCTCTTGGCCAGGCCACCCGATTTGGGCTCCTCAATGTGGAAGGTCCGGGTGAGGAGGTTGTAGAAGGAGCCGTAGCACACAGCCACCACAGTGCATGTAAGGCAGATCACGTTGTAGGGCATGCTGAAGTCAGGGGTAGGCAGGTTCACTAGCAAGGGCTCTGTGTAGAGTCGCACAAAGTAGCTGGAGCCATCAGACACCGGGAACCTAGGGATGGGAAACAGCGGGTGAGATGGGACTGGCTGTTCCTCCCTCCCTGCCTGTCTCCCCACCTTGAGTCTCAGACTCCAGATGCGCACACACACACACACACACACACACACACACACACACACACACACGTGCGTGCGCCTGCTCAAAGGAGAGCCACCAGCACTGAAGGAAAGGGTTTACCTTGCCTACTGCCTTAGCCTAGTCTCAGCCTAAACAGGTGTCCTCACAAAAATAAGTAACTTATTATACTACCGCCCCCAGCACCACTCTAAGTTGGAACAATTACCCTTCGGGCTATGAGCCAGGGGGACAGCCAGGTTGTATGTCAGGTGCTTTCTAAAGTCCCTGCCACTCAGTAAGTAGTTCTCCTGCTGTTAATGCTACTAGTCTCTCCTATTTGTTTAAGCAGCAGCAACTTGGAAGCCCTTTTTACATCTTCACACATTTCACAGACCACTAGGATTTTCACAAGGGCTGATTAAATCTCACATGACTTTGGAAGGCCCAGTAGGCAGTTGAGGACCTAAGAGCAGGAGGGCGTGGTCACACTTACAAAGTGTTGAAGAGAGGACTCCCTTCCCAGTCCACTGGTTTGGCTGCTACCACACTGGGCACGAGAGCGCTGAGGACAGATGGGCTGCAGAAAAGCAGACATACGGACTAAGTTCTTTACTGACTCCTTCCACCAAAGGGTCAGAGCAAAAGTGGGGGACATGCAGCCTATTGGGGAAGATCCTACCTGACGTAGAAGCCATGGTTGGGGTCTGGTGTATACTCTGTCCACTTGAGCAGGGCCCGCTCAAACTGGATGGAGACCTTGGTGATGGAGTTGGCTGGCAGCTGAATCAGCATCTCCAGGAGGTGGGGCTGCTGCCGGTCCTGGGCAGGTTGGTAGTGGATGTAACCTGGATGGAAGCAAGAGCCACCTAGACTCTGTTCCTAAAATCACACTAACTATACCTCCTCCCCCTCTGCCTTGGGACCAAAAGGAAGTCAAGCCAGGGAAGAAATGAGTTCTCAGAAAAGGGAGAACATGTTTCCAGGATATCAAAAGAGGCTGCTGCCATGAACGCTGCAGACCATCAATCTTCACATCACTAAAACTGGGGCATCTCGGTAGGGAGGAGGCTCATGGGTAAAGACACCTGCTACTGAGCCCAACAGCCTTGCTTGCTTCGACCCTTGGAACCCAATGGTGAAGGAGAAAATCAGCTCCTGCAAGCTGTCCTCTGACCTCTTCACACACATCCCAGAACAAAGACCCTCCCATAAATAACCAATAGATAAATAAGTAAATAATTGATTAAACTGGGGCACCAGACATCACTCTCTGATGTAATACAAGAGGAAGTTCACAGAGTCATTTGGGAATTCTTGCCAAAAATATAGGCCATAAATCTAATCAAGTTTCTAAATCTAACACCAGCTCACACTAAACAGTGGCACAAGGACAAATCTAGAATGTCGAACATTCCTTACACACGTTATATAACAGACGACCCAGTTTTAGCAAAGAGCACTTTTTAAAAAGTATGTATGAGAGAGCCATAAGAAGACCTCTTACTTTGTAAGTGAATTAAAAAATAAGATTAAAACAAAAAGCTGCGAACTGTTATAGATTGGTGTTAGCACTTACCAAGCACGAGGTTCTGGGTTCAATCTCCAGCACAATCATGTTTTTCAGTAGTTCTTTTTAAATTATTATTTTATTTTTGTTTTGTTTTATGTTTATGTATGTATGTCTGTGAGTGGGTATGTGCACATGAATGTAGTACCTAAAAAGGCCAGAAGAGGGCATCAGATTCCCCCAGGAGCTGGAGTTACAGGTGGTTGTGATCTGCCTGATGTGGATGCTAGGAACCAAACTTAGGTCCTCTTAGAAGAAAGAGTAGCGAGTGCTTTTCACCTGCTAAGCCATCTCTCCAGCCACCTCCACCACCAGCACCAATATTTAAAAGAAAAAGCTGGGTGGTGGTGGTGGAGAATGCCTTTAATCCCAACACTCAGAGGCAGGTGGATCTCTGTGAGTTCAAGGCCAATTTGGTCTACAGAGCAAGTTCCAGGACAGTCAGGGCTACACAGAGAAACCCTGTCTCGAGAAAAAAAAAGCTAGGAAGTTGGAGACTACTAAAGGTGTGATAGGCAGGTGGGAACCTACTGTGCTTGGGTGTGTTCAAAATTCTCTAGAGTCAAAGATAAAACACAACTGAGCCTGAAAGAATAGGCCTGTGCTCCTAGCTGCTTGGAAGGCTAAGGCAAGCAGATAGACGACAGTTCAAGGCCAGTCTGAGCAGCTTCACAAGACTCTGTTTCCAAGTGTACAGGTCAGAAGAAAGGTGAGCATAACAGCGATCCCAGCAGGCCAGCCAGGGCTAGGCAGGGAGACCCTATCTCCACAAACAAACAAACAACAACCACAAACAAACAAAACAAAGAGGGCTGGGGGTCTAATTTAACAGAGAGCACTTGTCTAGCATGTAGAAGGCCCTAGTTTCAAATTCAATTCCCAATACTCTAGTAGCAAAAAAAGGTACAAAATTTCCCCTGAGGAATGTATAAAATATCCACAGAAGGTGTCTGAAATACAGTTTTGAAAATATAGGAAACATGACTTAAAAGTTCCTCAGACCGGGCAGTGGTGGCGCATGCCTTAGTCCCAGCACTCGGGAGGCAGAGGCAGGTGGATCTCCGTGAGTTCAAGGCCAGCCTGGGCTACAGAGCTAGTTCCAGGAAAGGCTCCAAAGCTACACAGAGAAACCCTGTCTCAAAAAACCAAAACCAAAACCAAAACCAAAACCAAAACCAAAACCAAAACCAAAAAAACAAAAAAACAAACAACCAAACAAAAGTCCTTCACTTTGTCCCTGGGATTGATGTCAGCCTCCTTCTTCGTCATCAGTACCAGTACCGCTCGCCTCCAAAGAACAGCGCTCTGGAGCTATACCAGACACTCAGGAGGAAGCATCAGCAACTGTCAATACTTCCTTAAAAAATAACAAAATTTCTTTTTTTTAATTTTTAATTTATTTATTTGGGGGCAGGGTTCAAGACAGGGTTTCTCTGTGTAGCCCTGGCTGTCCTGGAACTTTCTCTATAGACCACTGACCTCAAACTTAGCAATCTGCTTGTCTCAGCCTCCTGAGTGCTGAAATTAAAGGTGTGTAAAAAAAAAAAACCAAATTCTAAACTTTCCCTCTGTGCTGGCTAATTTTATCTCAACTTGACACAAACTAGAGTTCCCTGAAAGTAGGGAACCTTAAATGAGAAAATGCTTCCATAAGTACGGGCTACAGGGCATTTTCTTAATTAGTGATTGATAGGAGGGCCAGGCCCATTGTGGGTGGTGCCATCCCTGGGCTGGTGGTTCTGGCTTCTATACAAAAGCAGGCCGAGCAAGCCATGAGGAGCAAGCCAGTAAGCAGCACTTCTCCATGGCCTCGCATCAGCTCCTGCCTCCAGGCTCCTGTCCTGTTTGAGTTCCTGTCAGTGACGGACTATGATGTGGAAGAGTAAGCCAAATAATCCTTTCCTCCTCAATATGCTTTTGGTCATGGTGTTCATCACAGCAACAGAAATCCTAAACTAGGACAGAAGTTTGTACCAGGAGTCGGGGATTGCTGTGACAGATGTGTTGTTTCTGGGAGGATTGTGGAAGGACTTTGGGCTAGAAAAGTCACCGAGTCCTGAGAGCTCAGTGGGATGTTCTGTGGGAGCTTGGAAGATAAGAAGGTTGCAAGCAGTGCAGACAATAAAGGCCTGGCTTGTGATGTTTTAGAGGGAAGCAAAGACTCTGCCCAGCCTTTTGTGTGAAGAATCTGTGGTTCTGGTCAGCTGGAGCTGAAGAACTGACCGTGAGTAACAAGAGACCAGAGCCACTAAAGTAAAGCCTTTGCTTTTCTGGGACAATAAATGTTGGCCATCTGGGCTGAAGAACTAGCAGTGACTATAAAGCAAACAGCATCACTGAGGTGACTGATGTCTTCTAGGAAGTGTTTTCTTAGAGTCAGCACACAGAAGCTGTGTTCCAGAGGCAGCCAAGGTTGTATCTTGTGCTAGGCAACTAAGTTTGGTCATATAAAAGTCACCTAGGGGCTGGAGAGATGGCTTAGTGGTCAAGAGCACTGACTGCTCTTCCAGAGGACCCTGGTTCAATTCCCAGCACCCACATGGCAGCTCACAACTGTCTGTAACTTCAGTTCCTGAGACCCAACACCCATTGCAAAACACCAATGTACGTGAAATAAAAATAAATAAAATTTTAAAATAAAATAAAATAAAAAAGGAGGGCAGACAGGATTCTTGGCAGTACGTCTCCCCCATGTTAAAAAAAAAAAAAAAAAAAAAAAAAGCCGGGCAGTGGTGGCGCATGCCTTTAATCCCAGCACTTGGGAGGCAGAGGCAGGTGGATTTCTTTGAGTTCGAAGCCAGCCTGGACTACAAAGTGGGTTCCAGGAAAGGAGCAAAGGTATACAGAGAAACCCTGTCTTGAAAAAAGAAAAAAAAAAAAGTCACCTAGGTGCCGGTGGTGGTGGCCTTTATTCCCAGCATTCGGAAGGCAGGGCCAGGCAGGTCTCTGTGAGTTCAAGGCCAGCCTGATCTACAGAGTGAGATTCAGGACAGGCACCAAAACTACACAGAGAAACCCTGTCTCAAAAAACCAAAGAGTCACCTAGGTAGTGCTGGTTTTGAAGGTATGAAGGTGTCATGGAGAACACCTGAGGCTTGGCACTATGTGACAGGGTTGAAGTCCCTGAAGAGAGCCCAAGAGAAAGATATTGGTGAAAATGTAGCCCAGTGTCAGTAGAAGATCTCAGCACATTAGAGATGCCAGCACCATGGGATGACCACCAAGAACAGCAGCAGCAGTGGAGGGGAGCAGCTGGAGCCTAGAGGACAAGCTGTGTGCTGCAGGGGGTTAGCCAGGGAAGTGACCCAAGCCCTTTGGAGGAGTCCAGAAGACTATGAGTGAATCCTAGACATTGGACATTGTATTGTTTATACCGCTGGAGTTTGGGTTTGCATTGTTCAGATTGTGACTGTGTCTGGTTCTGTGTCAGTTCTGTCTTGAACTGAGAAGCACTTATTTTTGTTTTACAGGAGCCCACAGTTGAAAGACTTTAAATTATTTCCCCCCCAAGACAGGGTTTCTCTGTGTAGCCCTGGCTGTCCTGGAACTCTCTCTGTGTAGCCCTGGCTGTCCTGGAACTCACTCTGTGTAGCACAGGCTGTCCTGGAACTCTCTCTGTGTAGCCCTGGCTGTCCTGGAACTCTCTCTGTGTAGCACAGGCTGTCCTGGAACTCTCTCTGTGTAGCCCTGGCTGTCCTGGAACTCTCTCTGTGTAGCACAGGCTGTCCTGGAACTCACTCTGTGTAGCCCTGGCTGTCCTGGAACTCACTCTGTAGATCAGACTGGCTTGAAACTCTAAAGGTGTGTGTCACCACCACCTGGCTAAGACTTTGAAATTTAAAAGGAACTGGCTATTTTTGAGAGATGGAATTTTCAAATGTCTGGGACCTTTCAAATTTGGAATGTTGACATTAATAAATGATTTAGGGGAAGAACAAGAAAGAAAAAATTCTGGCTTAACAGTGATGTGTTTGTGTATCAAGATGACAAGGGGTCAACCCCTTTACTCTCCCAAGAAAGCGAAGAGACATATATCCGCCCCCCCTGCCAGCTTCTCAGCTTCCACAACCCATTCTGTAGACTCTGTTTGTCATGAATCAGAAGGACGTGCTCACAGGTTCAGGGAGGAGGAAGTGAGAAGGAAGGAAGCTGCTGCCCTTGGAATGCTCTAAAAACCATTGGCAGCACAAATTCCAGAGGTACAAAAGTATGGCTTTTGCCTTGTAAGTTACTTCTGGAAGCTTTCTGCTGTATTTTTAAAACCGTTCTTAACCCTCTATTCCACCTTCACAGGCCTTCAGGGGTACTTTGGGAAGTACTAAGAAGGAAGTCTGGAGGTCAGTCCTGAAGAGAGAAGGAGCTGAGGTGAACTGGGGTGTGTGTGTGTGTGTGTGTGTGTGTGTGTGTGTGTGTGTGTGTGTGTAATGGCTGGGGCTTAGCTCCTCACTTGGTTTGTTCTCCTTGCCCTTGGAGGTGATGGTGAGGGTGTGCACATACAACCGTAGGTACCAGGGCACAGCATCCAGCAGTAGCACGGGGAAGGCCCGGTAAGGGTGGGAATTGTACAGCAGTGTGTTCAGCTCTCCGTTCTGCAGCCCATAGCCACTCACATACCGCTGCGCGTGCAGGAAAGGCACGGGCAGGGCTTCTGCTAAGAGAAAAAGAATCAACATTGAATTCCCTCCCCAGCTCCCTGAGCCATACTCAGAGTCCCAAAGCAGGGAAAGGTAGGGAAAGCTCTGCCATAAGAACTGGGACGCATGGGCTCTGGAATCATCCAGCTTTCCTCGATCACAAGGATAAGATGATGACTATTACCTCGTGCTCACGTGTGCAACACTGTGTCCCCTTCCTGCCCACAGCAGCACTCTCAGGGTGTTTCTCCCTTTCTTTTTGGAAACAACTGTAATGAACTAATGCTATTCTTTTACATTGTAAAAGTGGTAAATAAGACAGTATTATTTATCACTCTATGCCTAGCACATGGCACCAGTTCAAAACTATTTCACCAGCTAAATATACGAATGAACTCTATTACATCCCATCACTAGGTATTAATGTCCCTGTCTGTTATAGACACTAAGGCCCAGCGCAGGTAGGAACTGACCCAGTCATTAAGTTTAGAAGAGGTGGGTTTAGAACCAGTAACATGAATGCAGAGTTGGGTCTAAAGCCCTATGAACTTGAAGAAAAGACATAAATCCGAGGGTCTGCACCCTTCCCCCAATCGACTCACCATTCTCTGGCGGTCTCTTCCATCTGAGCTGGAGGTTGAGGCTGCGGGAGTTACTGATCACGGCTGTGTCAAACAAGTCATAGACAGCATAGGTCCTCTGGGTGCCCAAAATGACATCCTGGTACGTGGAGGTGGGAGGAGGGCTCACCTCCAGTGTTCCATTGTCCTGGCAACACAAGAGCAGCACTCAGAAGCAAGCAGAGGGGCAGGCTGACGTTGGGGAAGAAGGGTAAGTGTGCAGCTGAACACCTGGGTACCTGGCTGTGGCCTGTGACGTCCACGTAAACTAGGCTCTGCGATGCCAGTGGGCAGGCCTCTGTGAGAGTCCGAGAGAACATGCGGAAGAGGGACCAGTCTGAGAAGAAAGAACAGGGCTGAACCAGGGCTGGGGTGGTTGGGTCCGTGCAGACAGAGCAGGACCTCGACAGGTGGGCAGAGATGACGTGCCAAGGCAGCTTACCTTTCTTCCCCTGCCCCGTGATGAAAGCATCAAACACAACTGAAAGCGTCTGCCTCAGCTCCCAGGAGACGCTGGTGCAATGAGCATCCTGTCATAAGGGCCAATGGTAGCCGTCATCCATCCACACAGCCCCAACGACTAACTTGGACATACTCTGTCTGTGTATCCTCACTTCTACTGACTTGCTACTCTTCCCTACGGAACACTTGACCCTGAGCCAGATCCCATGTCAACAGCTTTATGAGCATCAGTTTGATGAACTATTACAACCACTCCCAAAGTAGAATCTATTATTTTCATGTGACAGATGAGAGAGTGAGTTCAAGGAAATGAAATGATATCCTCAAGGTCACGCCAGCTGGCGAGTGACTGAGCCAGTAGTTGTAATCACACGGTGCTGTTCCTGACTTTGTGCTCCACGATAGAGATTTATTGAGTGCTTCCCAGGCAACCACTCAATTACCCTGGTGCACAGCCAATGCCCCACATAATGAGTACCACTTCTGCCTCTCGCTACTCACTCAGCCAGAATCAGCCAGATTTACCTGTACTGTCTCTCAGAGCCTCTGGATAACACCTATCCCCATTCCCCACGGCTTACTCTGCAGATAGGACGGATATGCACTGCCTGGGAGTGGTAACTGGTGTGGAACAAGCGATCTGCCTTCAATAGCACCGAGAGACCTGCCTGGAGGAGACAGGAAGAGATACAGGGCTGGTCAGTACCCTACATGGAGCACTTGACATGGGGCACAGATTCTCTTAAATACACTCTGGCTGCCAGGCTGTGAAGGGACACCTGCCAACTCCCTTCACCTTGTGGGACTCCCACCCACCCACCCACCCACACTCACCTTGGAACTACAAGGCAAGAGCTTCTTCCATGGGGTGAGGTTCTCGGTGCAGACAACCTCCCGAGGTAGCACAGCATAGCGCAGGAAGTAGTGATCGGTGTCTGAGGGAGACAGAGGTTTACCGAGAGTATACCTGGGTCCTACTCTCCAGGAGCCACCCTCCAAAGATGTGGGTGGCCCCATCTTCTCCCTGTGCCACTCTAGTACCACTGCCAAGTGGTCCCACCTCCAGTCAGAGTAGGCAATGCAGACAGGAGTTTTAGGAAGCTACCTGCACACCCATGGGATCTAGGATCTAGCTCAGCTGTGGGAGAGGAGGCCACAGCGAAGGAGGCAAATGTTGGGGTAGAAGGTACAAGGAAGACAGACCTCACGGGCTATCTCACCATTGGCCAGCCCCAGAGGTTTGAAGGAGGCAGTGGGAGTGACAGTATTGGTGGAGTCGATGAAGTTGAGGGATGCGCAGAAGATTCCCGAGAGAACATTGCTGAGCTCCTTCCAAGATTTGTCCACACTAGACAGAGACACACACCGACTTACTGTCCCGTGGTTACACCTTTGAAACTCCAGATCTTGTGTGACCTCCTTCATACAGCCACAGCTAACTGCCAAGTCCATGGTACAACGAGGCCGTATCTCCACCGTGACCAGACGATGGAAGTCAGAACATCACGACCCCTGCTCAGTGATGCCCTTGCCTCACCTTACCTCCTTAGCCTCTTCTCTGAGCATCTTGGCAGCTCCGCAGGTCTTTGTTCAAGTAGTTCATCTTGCCTGGGAACACTCTGCTCATGGATTTCTGCTGCCTTCAAAGTTCTGCCCCCATTCTTGTCCCCCTCCTCCAAGGAGCCTTTTCTGCTCTCCTCAAGCACACTGTTGCTTTGCTCTGTTGTGTGTCTGAGCACTCAAGACCCTACTCAATTCTCTTTTAGGAGATGGCTAGGTGGCGGCAGCCCTAAGAGCCATGCTTCATTTGGTGTGCATAATACCGACCCATATAGCATTCAGTAAATTTTAAAATTACTTGTTGATATTTAAAAGTCAATTTTCATGCTAAAGTCTGATCTCTCTTGAAAGCGACAGTCTGAGTACATTAGACCTCCACTGTCATATGGTAGCAATCCATAGGAACTGAGTGGTGGCTGTCCACTTCAGACTGTCACACAAGCGCTTTCTCGGATCTGCCACAACACTACCTCTCCCTGTCATTGCTCTAAACCTGGTAATATTTGTGCTATGGATCCTGATGGGTAGTTAAAAGAGGCAAATGAAACATCCTGAAACACCCTTCTCACGCCAGTGCTTCATCAATGGTTTTACTCCTTCAGTCAGTGTGCTATCCCACAAATGTTTTGTTAGGCACCAATATTATTTTTTAAAATACAAATGAATATTTGTCTTAAAAAAAAAACCACCTAGTTTGCCAATTATTTGTGGCTTTACATGCCAATAATAGGCACCAATCACCTGCTATTTGCCTCTTTAGAGAAATGCATATAGTATCTCAGACTTGAAAGTATTCAGGATAGAACGTTCACTCAGCAAAGTAAAGAACATCACTCTGTGTTAATGTAATTCTTTGTGTTGCACATGCATGCACACTGATGCACACAGCTCCAGAGGTCAACATTTGTCATCTTCATTCCCTCTCTATTTTTTTTTTTTGGGGGGGGCGGTGATTAGAGTCTCTTATTGAACCTGGAGTTCACTGATTCAGCTAGACTGGCTTGTCTGGCAAACCTGTTCCTCCTGTCTCCCACCTCCTCCTCAGTCCTGGGATTCCAGACCTGCATCATCAGCTCGGCTTTTTAGGTGGGTTCTGGAACTTAAACTCAGATCCTCAAGCTTGAGTGGCAAATATTTTATGACTTGGCATCTCCCCAGCCCTGTATTACCATTCCTTACTTCCAAAATCAACTTGGTGGGATCGCCACCCGTTACAGTAGCTAATCACCAAGGGCAAAGCAAGATAACAACACCTTCCCCTGCCACACTCCCTCCATGGCCTGTAACAGTCGCCAAAATGGGAACTCACTCTGTGACAGTGTCTTGGAACCAGACCCAGAGCTCTGCACCTGAGGGAGCCTGCAGGAAGGGTGGCCCCCAGTATCGGGTCCTCCAAAAGCCTTGCGTGAATGACAGGTGTAGCTCCCGCAGAGAATACTTGGAGATCAACTGCCCCAGGGCTTTGGGGAAGAGCCTGTAATGAGACACTGAAGAAACCAGGGCAGGTGAGTGGCGACCCAGGCCCCGCCCCCAGATACCGCTCGCTTTACCAACTCAGTGAGGTGTCAGAAATTTTTCTCAGGTCCTGAACTCACCTCCTTCCCGCTGCAGATCCGAATCCCAACGCGTACGGAACTGGAATGTGGCGGCCACGTCGCCGGAAGGCAGCGGAGTGATAACAAGCTCCTCTCTCAGGCTGTCGCGTGGGCGCTCCGCGTGGCCCCAGCAGCCCCGTACCACCAGCAGCAGCAACAGCACAGCGAGCGGCATGGCCGCCGCCATGCCTGCGGCCGCTTCCGCCTCCCAGCAGCGCCCGCGCCCACCAAGGCCGGCATCCAATAGGAAGAGCGTGTGAGGAAGGACTTCCGGTGACGACCCGGAAACCGCAGTGTGGTTACCGGAGGGACACTGTGACCGGCTACAAATCCTGGAGATTGCCGACCCCGCGTGAAGGGGTGTGGGTTTGTGGCGGGGAGAGGCGGCTGGCCTGGGGGCCCACGCACCTCGAGGTGTTTCCACCCACTAGGAAGTGCTCAATATGCAGTATGGCCATTTCGTAGTTGAAGGAACGTACTGAGAAACCCCAGTACCGAGGGCTGGGATTACAGGTGTGAGCTACAAACGTCGTGTCTGTTAACTTGGCTCTAAACCTAGCGAGCAACTTCTACAACCCCATCCCCGTGGTCTTTTATTATAAGTAATTTAAACTGTATGGCAAAATTGAAAGAATGAGCAGCTGTTAAACATTTTTCTCCAATCATGTACATTCATTCCATTAACACGTTATGGGTGAACACCAGCAAGTCCACTCACCTATCTTAGCTTTGATGCCACTACAGAGTAAATTTCACACAGAGATGTACTCCATTCTCAAGAGTTCGGTTTTATTCACATTTCTTTCTTGTAAAATCATCTGGGCTTTGGATTAATATACCATTGTAACCCCCAATCTTACACGATATAGAATGTTCCTTAGATCTGGGACTGGGGATGTAACTGACGCAGTGGTGGTAGAGTGCTTAGCATGCATGAGACCTTGAGTTCATACCCAGCATAGCAGTGTGGGTTGGGAGGGAACCCCCAAACTTAAAACATAAAAGCCAAACAAAAGTCCCACTTCCTAGAAAGTGGCTAATACCTTTTCCTTCTCAATGTCTAGCTCCAGAACAAGGGCAACTAATGTTCTTGTAATAGATTGATCTGTTCTAGGACTAAACGTAGTAACTTTTTGTCTGTTCTTTCTCGAACGAAATGATTTTGAAACCACATTGTGCAGACTGAAAGCATAGCTTCATGGGAGTTGGCTCTACATCATCCTGTCGTCTCCAGGGACACAGTGCTGTGTGGCCTCATGTTCCCACGTGTCTAAGACTTTCTATTTATTGCTATGCAGTGATAACATTGTGTGGATAAGCCAGTTTCTCCATTCTGTTAGTGGGCCTCAGAGTTCTTGGCAGTTTGGGTTATAGTGGACAAAGTTGATTATAGTCTATACAAGTTGCTGTGTAGATTTAGGTCTATCATGTCCCTTGGAAGAATATTTAGGAGCAGGAAGGCTGAATCAAAAAGAGAATGTGTTTAATGTTTAGTAAGAAATGGACCTTTCTCCAAAATCTGTCATTTTATTTGTCTATTAAAAATATGCAAGTTAGCTGGGCAGTGGTGGCGCACACCTTTGATCCCAGCACTCAGGAGGATCTCTGAGTTCAAGGCCAACCTGATTTACAGAGGGAGTTCCAGGACAGCCAGGACTACACAGAGAAACCCTGCCTCAAAAAAAACCAAAGTAAGTAAGTAAATAAATAACTACAACAACAAAACCCAAAAACCAAGTTCTGGTTGCTCCACATCCTACTAAACATTTGGTATTTTTAGGTTTTGGACTCAGCTATCTGGATGGTCTCACTGTGGGACACTTTGCATTTTCCTCACTAATGGTGCTGAGCACTTGTTCATGTTCTTGTCATTCATTCATGTGTCTTCTCTCATGAAAGATGTTACCTTTTTTGTATACTTTTTTTTTAACTTTATTATTGATCTGTGGCTGTTCCAATATTAAACTGATTTGTTTTTTCCACTTGCCCTCCGGGAAACACATTCATGAAGGATTGTCAACAGACTCTTGGGTGAATCTCACAACTATATTTCCAGGAAGAGCCCAAACTTGGTCATAAGAAGGCCTGCCAAGATAGACTCCAACAAAAATGAATTGTTAAAAGATGACTTTAGGGCTTTAGAGATGACTTGTTGGCTAAGAGTACTCACTGCTCTTCCAGATACCTGAGTTTGGTTCCCAGCACCCACAATGGCTCACAACCACCTCTAATTCCAGCTCCAGATTTAATGCCTTTAGCCTTTGAGAGCCCCTGAATTCATGTGCACAAATCCATATGCATACACATATACATACATAACTAAAATATATATAATTATTGAAAAAATTACTTCATTCTCCCACATCTAGCATTTTTGATTCCATTAGACTTGCAGTAGCAAGGGAGAGACTAGATGTCAGGGAAGGGTTCAGAGCCCTAATCTGCATAAGTATGAATCAACCAACCTGAGGGTCACTTTTGCTTATCTGTAAAAACCTACTTTCAGGGGGCTGGAGAGACGGTTCAGTGGTTGGAAGCACTTACAGCTCTTGCAGAAGACCTGAGTTCAGTTCCCAGCACCCACCCTGATTGCCCAACTGCTTACTACTCTAGTTCTAAGGCATCTGGTGCCCTCTTCTGGCCTCCATGGATACACATACACAAATAAAAGGAACAATTTAAAAAAACAAAAACAAAAAACAAAAACAAAAAACAAAACAAAAAATAACCCTACCTTTCAGGGTCATTGTTAACATGTTGGAGATTAATAGCCCTATCTCTTCAAATGACTTTATCAGTTGAGGGCCATCTTCATTTAATAGATAAGGAAACTAAAGTATGGAAACTGAAATAATTTAAGTTCACAGTGTGTGTTGGAGCCAGAAAAAGTGGCTACATTACCAGCCTCCAAATGATTTCTTACAAAGGAAGATGCCATCATGGTTATTTCAGTTTATGCTGTTTCCTCCTGAAATTGTCCTCATCATCAGAGCGCACCCACCTCCTGGGAAGACTTGCCCTGCTCCTGTAGCACACCAGTGCAGTTGTACTGTGGCCTTCACTGTGTTCTACGTCCACTATCTGGGGCATGTCTGTTCTAGAAGAGCTCTTGGTCGCCTTGGTATTTTTGTTGTCTGTACAAATGCCAGCACATTGTAGGAATACTCAGTCATATCTAAATGAACAATTAGACATGATACCACAGTACTGTTGTCCTCCCATTACCATGCTGTTTGAAGGATTCTGCACACTCCTGGGGACTGTTACAAGGTAAGGTTTTAGTGACTCTCCTGACCTGTGATCCCTTCTGTTTCCTCCACAGCACAAGGTTCTGCAGAGATGAGTTTAGTCTTCTTCCCTCTCCAGAGTCTATTCGATGTCTACCCAGTAAGCCTTGCAATAGAAAGAAGCCACACTGTGGCTTGGAAGACTGAACGCTGGGCTCCTTAATTTGGAGTTGGCTCTAAATCGGCATGTTGTCTCCAAGGATACTGTGTAGCCTGAGGAAACAGTCAGCTGTAGATGAAGCCTCTGAAGGCTAGCCAGACCCCTGTGGTTTGGCAGAAGGAGAGGTCATTGTCCCAACCAGGAAGTGGTCTTGTGGTCCCATTGACCCTAGTCTTTTCCAGACAGAGCTGGGACTCATACTAGCTCAACTGGAGATTTCCCAGGGACTTACAAACAGGTCTATTTCTCAAGAGTGCTAGAGATCCCTCCCCCAAGAAGAGGCTCCTGCTCCAAACTCCACAATCTTAGCATTGTGTGTCTAGAAAACTAAGGATTTATTGGAATGTTGATGGTAACCAAGCAAGTACAGCTTCTCATCATTCATCCTGAAGAGTGGTGGTGGTCCCCAAAAGCCCTGTCAGAGATTGGTTGGGCTCAGAGGCCCATCAAGAGAGGTAGAGCTTTGCTATGCTCAGGGAAGGTGGGCACAAACAGGGACTCTTGTCAGTATGCAGCAAAGTCATAGGCAACTTAGAGAAATTCTAGGGATTAACCTAAGGCCTAACTTAATAGATGATCTCAGCTTGGACCCAGAGACCTTTGGGCAGAAGGTATTTATGCTACAAGTTCATAGAGACAGGGAAAAGCTGAAGGACACTCTAGCTTCCTTGGAGATGCCACCAATTTCTCAGTATCCTTAGGAATAGTAACTTACAATGGCTTCATGGAGGGAAAAAAATGAAACTGTAAGCAGATTGTCACTCAGCCTGAAGAGCTTTGGATTTAGGCTAAAGGTCACCACCGGTCCTGCAGGTAGTAGTTTGATATGTGAAGGGAAGCACGTTTAATGACTTTTTAATGTAAAAAGTAAACTAGAGATCCTTAAGGCTGCGTCCTAAAATTTATTTCATTTGGGCTGGAGAGATGGCTCAGAGGTTAAGAGCACTGACTGCTCTTCCAAAGGTCCTGAGTTCAAGTCCCAGCAACCACATGGTGGCTCACAACCATTTGTAATGAGATCTGGCACCCTCTTCTGCACACACAGTAAACAAACAAACAAATAAATAAATTTCTTTCATTCGACATTTCCTGGGCAAGTTCATTCTCACTATGGCCTCACTTCCCACCCATGCATTGATGAATGCATACTTGTTATGTTTAGTTTTTCAGTCTAATCCTTTAACTCAAATTCCACACTCATGGACCCAGGTGTCTGCTTGTCATGTTGTCTTCGATGTATCAAAAACACTCAAACTCAATACATCTAAAACAAATTTATTACAATCTTTAGCCCAAACCCTGCAAACCGTCCTATAGGATGAGATACACACAATGCTGGTACCTTTGTCCCCTTCCTTTCTAATTCACCCATTAGGAAGGTTTCCAGGTTAGCCTCTGAAGTCTGAATCTTCCACCTTCGTCTACCCCAGCACTTCTACCCTGGCTCCTATCTCTTATTTAGGTGAATGCAATCATCTGGTTTCCAGGCATTGATCCCTTCCAATCAGTATGCCACAAGGGGCCTCCAGTATTTCTTTCTTCCCTGGCTTGTTCCTACTTGTTATTCAGATCTCAGCTCCAATGTCACTTCCTCAAGGGAGACTCCCTGGGGACCTCTTTGAATAGGCTGGCAGCTTTGTGCCACTAGTCATAGCTGCAAATTTGTATTTGGGCTCCACTACACTAAGCTCCACGACAGAATCGAATTTTTCTTTTTTCTTCTCTTTTTGGCCAATACTGTATGTTTTACAGCTGTTAAATGCCAGTATGTAATATTTATGGAACAATTAATGTCATATTTTGTTTACATCCTGCTCCAGCCTAAAAAAGGTAATCACCACTTCCTACTGGACCACCATTATTGCTTTCATACATTACTGTATTATTATTTGTCTGTCTAGAGCCTGCCTTCTCCAGTATATTCTCTAAACTGCAGCCAGAATTATGTTTTAAACAAGCAAGTCCAACTGATGAACCAGCCTGCTTCCATCTTAGGCTTGAAAGCCATCTTACAGTAAAGACAAGTAAGGTTCATTCCTATTTATGATTAAACCTGTTTCTCAAGCATTGGGCTGTGCCCCACCTGTAACCTTCACTACACACGGTTCTGCACTGCCTGATCCAGGAAATGGCAACTATGTCTTTGTTTCAAAAAGTTGTAATGACCATTTTTGCAACCCTACTTTTGTTTCAAAAGGTTGCAATCACTACCTGTTGTTATGACTACCTTGTTATGACCACCTTGTTATGGTCTTTGCCTGCCAAATCCCCCTTTGGAAACCCCATACCCCTGAGCTATAAAAACCTTATCTTCCCCATGTCCAAAGCTGACCTTCTGAACCCCTCCCATAGGGAGAGACAGCCTGTATACACAAATAGAAAAAGTTTGCTTTAATTGCTTGCTTGCTTTAATTAATTTGGCCATGATGATTTGGGTCGGTAGTCTTTCTCCTCAATTTTTGTGTGTGTGTGTGTGTGTGTGTGTGTGTGTGTGTGTGTGTGTGTGGTTTTTCTAGATAGGGTTTC
Source organism: Peromyscus eremicus (assembly GCF_949786415.1). NCBI lineage: Eukaryota > Metazoa > Chordata > Mammalia > Rodentia > Cricetidae > Peromyscus > Peromyscus eremicus. Next base: position 137,860,181 of record NC_081419.1, on the reverse strand, counting down.
TCTGTGTAGTTTTGGTGCCTGTCCTGGATCTTGCTCTGTAGACCAGGCTGACCTTGAACTCACAGAGATCTGCCTAGCTCTGCCGTGCACCACTGCCACCCGGCTCTCCTCACATCTCTGAGATTAATACAACCACTTCTAATCCTTCATTATTCCCAATAAAGTCCAAACTCTTTAACATGACCTCTTACCACGCACACTGCTAATGGCTACTATCCTCTTGCTCCTTAGTAGAAACCCCTGACTGGTTGAGACAGTAGAGTGCCCTAGGAAAAGGGGTATCTAGGCTCCCCCAGATGTGTTTTTCATGTCAGCTGGTACTGGAATCTAAACGCACTGGCAACTCAGTGATTTGAAAAGGTTACTGTCTTTCCAAAAGCTAGAATCTTCTCTTCTAGAAAATGCTGTGTCAAAGCGTCTAGAAAATGTCTAAACGCAAACATTTTCTGTTACCAAATTCTGGGCAATGAAACAGAAGGGGTACCATTTCTTACAGCTTTCAGGTGAGAGCAGACCCCAGGCTGTGCCCTCTTTGCCCATTCTCCATTTCTTCTCGTTTTCTGCCATTTTCAAAGCCATGCTGGCTGATGCTTTGTCAGCCATCCTAAATAGGAGACACGAGCAAGAACTGATGTCATGTGCCTTGGGTGGCTAGGGAAAACAAGCCAAAAAGCAGCTCAGTGCTCAGTTCCTATGGAGCTTCTCCACAGCCCCATGGTTTGGACTTCTTTAGTATGAGGAAATAATTTTGTATCTTAAGTCATGATCTTTTACTAGCTGTCAAACTGAAACCTAATACAGGCTTCAAAGCGTTTCACAATCTGACCTTTGTCAAGTTTACCTCTCCCTGTATATTTTCAAATCCAACAATTTATCCAAACTAAATGCATTTAACCTTCTTTACGCTAGTCTCTTAGTCTTTTCTTCTTCTGCTTAATTTTATTTTTTATTTTTGAAACAGAGTCTCATGAAACCCAAGCTGGCCTCAAATGTCATGACACCACAGCTGTCCTTGAACCCCTGATCCTCCTGCCTCCACCTTTCAAGTGCTGAGAATACATGCATGCATGCCCCCACATCCAGTTTCTCTTTCCATTTATTGTTTACAAGCTGCAGCTTCTTCCTGGATGGGATCCCTCTCCCTCTGCCCAGTTTGGCTACTCCCAATTGTCCTTCAGATCTCAGCTTAAATTATTTCTTCAATTTTGTTTCCTGATACCAGAAGAGGACTTGATCATGCTACTTACTATACTGTGAATTATATTTACCCGATTTTCTCCAACACAGACAGTAAACTCTGTGAAAACAATAAAGTACTTCATCTTACTCAGAACTCTATTCCAACTGCCTCGCAGAGATATTAAAGTCTTAAGTTTTTCTTGACTAGATGGAGTAAATGAATGATGGAGATGTGGCAGAGGTTAGTTAAGGACGGTAGCTTTGGTAACTTTGCAATGAAGAATGAGCTGAAATGAGTGGTATATTATAGTTTATTATTTATACTATATCCTCTTCCGAAAAGGACTTAAAGAGGCAGGATTACTGCAGTACAACCCCACAGCGTGCCAAGTGGAACTCCTCAGAACTCCCTTCAGAGACACTGACTTAGGAGACTCTAGTGGGAAGACTACAAGGTCATGTGGGGGCAGGAGGGGTACTAAGAAAGCAGTGGCATCTTGTCCTACCTCATCTTCCCGCTTCTCATTTGGAAGTCCTACCACAGAAGAAAACCACTGGTGGGAGGGTTGTAGCAGGAGAAAGTTAGCAGAAAGCGGGGGAAGGCTAATTCTCAGGTCCACCATCCGCCATCCTCTCCTCCCTTTGTGCTGATGGCCAGGAAAGTGTCCGGTCTTCTCCATGTGCTCTGCTGGGCCTGGGACCTCCTCCCACTGAGAACAGCCAGACTGATCAGTCTTCAAGAGGTCCACTGCTAGCTGCAGGGTCCAGGCTCTGCCCCTCCATCATCCCCATCCTCCTCATCAGACTGTGCCAAGGGTGTGTCTGCTCCCCCATCACTTGGATTTGGACTGCGCAGGTTGGACGAGTCAGAGGACAAGGAGGAGGTTCGGGATGTGGTCCTGTCTGGCGTGGGTACCGGCAGGCTCAGCCCCTCTGGATGGCTGTCCACTCCTACCCAGAGAGAAGAGCTGGTTAGGACCACACACAGGGCTTTAGAGAACTCAGAGATGTATCTGGCCAGAGAAACTGAAGTACAAAGAAGGGTGGGCACCTGTCCAGAATTACTTCCCACGCAGTAAGGAGCCAGGATAGGACCTCCAGCCCCTTCCATATCACTATACCATCCTATGTGCTGGAATCAACCCAAGAGCTCTTCTTCCTGAATGGCTGTAGGCAAGTCATTTTTCCTATCAAGGAAGGACTCTGTCCTTCCTGTGAAAAGGATACCTACATTTCTAAGTTTTTACAGTAAAATCTTAAGAATGCCTGTCGAACATCTGAGGCCATCAGAAAATAATAGCAATTTGGTTTTTTGCAGACAGGATCTTGTTCTGTAGCTGGCTTCAAACTCACCATCATCCTGCTTCTGTTTCCTGAGGCCTGTCATTAGACGAAGCTAGAAGTCTCGGCAGCAGTTTTAAATAAGAGTGTGTGTCTTACACGTTAAGCCTCCAGGACTGGGAGCCAGATAAAAGTTTGAATACCAGCTTCTCCACTTCCTGCCTACGTGACCGAACTTCTCTGAGCCTAATTTTCTTTTCTTTTCAGTGCTAGATTCAAACTCAGGGTCTTGTACCTGCCAGGCAAGCATACTATATATATTATGCTTCTGAACTCAATCCCTAGCCTCTAATTTGGAGACACGGTTTCTCTGTGTAGCTCTGGCTGTCCTGGAACTCACCCTGTAGATCAGGCTGGCCTCCAAATCACTGAGATCCATCTGCCTCTGCCCCGAGTGCTGGAATTAAAGTCGTGTACCACCACCACCCGGCTTCTAACTTCTTTCTTTATGAAATGAAGAGTCTACTCCCTATCCTCATAGAACATTATAAAGATCGAGAAAGGGGCTGGAGAGATGGCTCAGCAGTTAAGAGCACTGGCTGCAATTCCAGAGGACCTGGGTTCAGTTCCCAGCACCCACATGGCAGCTCACAACTATCCAGTTCCAGGGGATCTGACACCTTCACACCAATGCACATAAAATGAATTTAAATAAATCATTAAAAAAAAAAAAAAAAAGATCAAGCCGGGCGGTGGTGGCGCATGCCTTTAATCCCAGCACTTGGGAGGCAGAGCCAGGTGGATCTCTGTGAGTTCGAGGCCAGCCTGGGCTACCAAGTGAGTTCCAGGAAAGGCGCAAAGCTACACAGAGAAACCCTGTCTCGGAAAAAAAAAAAAAAAGATCGAGAGAAAATATGTGCAATATTAAGAACCCAGTAAACTGTTTGGTAAAATTTAGTATTATGACTAAAATCGCTTAGGTTGTCTAACATGATCATTACGTTTTACATTATTTTAGTTATAATAATTACATGAATTTCACAAATATAAAAATTTAAAAGCTAGATTAGTTAGCCGTTCGTAGACCAGTTCCTCCTGAGGGTCAACTTCCCTAAATCAGAACAGCCAGCTGTTTCTCTAGCAGAGACACACACTTCCAGCTTCTACTTAAGAGTCTTTCCTAGCTCAGATGTGCAACCTCATTTCTGGGCCCAAATATCCAGTTCTGGCCAAATGGTACCCAGGTCCCCAAAGCAGAGAGGCATACCAGACATCTGGGGAGTTGGTGGTGAATCCTCACAAGGCAAGAACACATCTGCTCCATCCTGATCCGCAAGGTCAATAAATTCCACCTGCTCCAGTGTGTCCACATTCACCTCCATGGACGAGATGCTACCTATGGGGGCTGCAGATGAGAGAGAGCTTAGGGCAGGCAGACCAGGCTAAAGCTGAGAGGACGGTCAGACTTGCCTGTAAGGTCCCCATTTCAGTTTACTGGGCCACAAAAACAGGAAGGGAGAAAGCCCCCAAGATTTGAGAGCCAGAGGGACATCTTCCCCAACCCACCCTAATTCTACTCCTCAGGACTTGAAACTCACGTCTTTGTGACTCGAGATGCAGATGGGATAGCGGGAAAACAAACTCTGTCTCTGGCTGTAAAATGTCCTCAAAGAATTTCTGCCGTTCCCTGAGACGCAGCTGCTGGCGCTCCAGGGCTGCTCGTGGATTTGGGTCCATGTCAGCCCCTGGGGGGTAAAGAAGTAAGACAAAGACAGTTGTGGGGATGAGAGAGAAAGAAGTGGGGGCTTAGGCACAAGGAGCCCTGTGGGAGCCAGCATCCCGGCCTTTGCTTCCAGTCTGGAGCGCGCTGGCCTTGGCAGCCTCTTTCCCTTCTGTGAAACAAAACTCATCCCACAGACTTCAAGCTCATAGAGGAAGGGCCGCAGGCCCTGGTTCCACAAAGGGGATGTCGGTTCCAGGCACCGCAAGAGCCTGCTGTTAATCCAGGCTGCCAATGGCCGCCTAACTGCCGACAATGCCCTTCTGAGAGGCCGGGAGGGGCTGGCCACTTCATGGACCCCGCTCCCCTCGGAAGGCCAGGGAAGAACAGGGTGCTGCAGCTCTGGTTCTTCCCACCCCTTCAAAACCCAAAGAAAGACTCCAGCAGCTTTCCTCCCCCACACTTCTCTTTTTCTCCACACACACCATCACCATGGTCCTCACTATCTCCAAATCCTCTCTCTGAAGGCAAAGACCTAAACTTCCCGGCTTGCCTCTGCCCCTGAGAAAACTATCTTTCTGGCCCCAGGTTCCCACCTGAAGGCATTATCCTACCTACTTGTAACCCTGCATGGCAAGACTCCATGAAGAAAAGCTGCTTAGAGAACTGGCCACCTTTCCTCCGATCTGTGGGAGTTGTCCTCCTCCTCTCTCTCACATCTGTCTGGCTTACCACCTCCCCTGCTACCAAGTACCAACTAGAAGGGTGGGGCCTGGGTAGTGCAGACCAGGCCTCTGGACTCCCAGTGCTGAATTTTGCAGACCACCACAGCCCTGTACGTTCACTCTCATTCCTGGTACACTGCTCTGAACCCATCCCCAGGAGCAGGAAAATGTCTAGGGTGAGGACCAAATTGTCATCCTCCAAAAACCTCATCTGGACACAGTGTATCCCAGCTCTTGGCCAGGTCTTCAAGCACTGGGGTAACTCATGAGGAACCCAAAATCAATGAGCCAGGCATGGCCAAGGAAGTGCCAGGAGCTGATGTGGCCGCCGGCTGGCCTTGGAGAAGGGAGACGCTGACGCGGACTCCAGAGAAAGACTCTTAGAGCTGCCGCCCAGGTCACAACGCTAAAAATACCCAGGGCCCCAGGGGCGGTCTGCAGAGCTGCGGGGAGGGGTGGCGAGCTGCCGCGGACCGGGGCCACCCAGACGCCTCTCTCCTCTCCCCTCCCCCTGACGCTGTGGTCTTACCAGGTTGAAGAGATTGCCCACCAGGGGCCGCGGAGCTGAGATCGGGAGCTAAGTACTTGTTTACGCGACCATAGGTACTAGGAAGAGTGGAGATTTGGAGACAGGCTGCTGAGACCCAGGCAGGAGCCAGGAAAATGGAGAACGCCCTCTGCCCTGGCCCCACCCGCGCCCGAGGAAGCAAGAGGCAAAGAATTCCCTAAAAGGGGACCGGCGCGTGGGCGAAGACGGGGCGGGCGGAGGAGGGCGCCCCGCGTTCCCGTGCTGCGTGGCCCCGGTCCGCCACACCTGATTCCAACCCGCGCACCCCCTACCTGCAGCGCCCGCAGCCTGCTGGCTCACTGGAAGCGCTCCCGACAAGCGGCGGCGGGGGCGTGGGAGCGAGCAGCGCCGGCCGGGTGGGGCTATGCCTGCGGGGCTCCCTGGGGACCGGCGGCCCTGGGAGCCGGGAACGAGGAAGAGGCGGGAGGCGGAAGTGGGGGCGGGGCGGGCACTCGGGGCCGGCGGCGGGGGACAGCCCCACGGAATGCCGCGACCCGGACTTGCGGGGCGGGCGAAAAGTTCCCGCACGCATCCCTCCTTGCTCGGGCGGTCGCGACCGCCTGCGCGGTGCTGCGCGTGCCCCTAAGCGCTTGCGGCACCCCCGCCCAGCGCACAGCAGCGGCGGGCACACGCGCCGGCTCTGGCCCACGCACACTTGATGCGCTCCGACTTGCGAGCAGCGCCCACGCAACGACCACGCGCACGCACCCATTGCCCGCCTCTCCGCACCTCGAACAACCTGGCCACGCTTACGCGCGTACTTTTCCAGGAGGTGCGGGATGGGGAAGCGAGGGTCGGCTGCCGCCCAATGAGACAGGTGCATTGCGGCTAACGACCCCGGGACCTTGGATTCGCTCAGCTGGCCCCAGGACCATACTGAGCCGCCGCCCTACTGGTCAGCGCACTAGGCGGGTCTGGGCTGGAGGGGATGAGCCGGTGCCGCACCCTACACGCCGGCAGGGAGCCAACACCTCGAGGTGTTAGCAGAGATGCCAGACGTCCGGCCAGGCGTGGGTGGCGGTCCAGATGGAAACTGCCCACTTTACAGCACCTCCTGGCTCAGACCAGTGCTAGCAGTGTCCAGTATAGCAGCTCCTGGATTAAGCCTGTTCCCTTTTTTCTTCTTCTCTCTCACCCATCCCTTTGCTGTCTGTCTGTCTGTAGGTCTGTCTGTGTGTGTTCATTAGAAATCTGTGTTGGGGGTCAAGCTGTCTGGAAGCCATCATCTCCCTCTCCTTTGAAGCCCATATTGAAATACTCCTCCATTTCATGTCAATTCTGTTTCCTAAGTATCTTTTCAATCCACCATTCCTGTTTCTACCACTCTCTGGCTTTGGCTACCACTGTAGTAGCCTCCATCAGGTTCTCCTGTGTCCTCTCTAGTTTAGCTACATTCTTCACACAGCAGTCAGCTTGGACAGTGCAGAGCACAAGTGTTCTAATCCCCTCCTTTGTTAAAGTCAAATCTAGGCTCTGGTGTGGCAAGTCAGTCTCTCTGTCTCTCTTCCTCTCCCTCCTCCCCTCCCTGTCTCTCTCTATGTCTCTGTCTCCCCCCACCCCCCACCCCCAGGGTTTCTTTGTGTAGCTCTGCTGTCCTGGAACTTGCTAGGTCAACCAGGCTGGTCTCAAACTAAGATCCGCCTGCCTCTGCCTCCCAAGTATGTTTCCATGCTCAGCTTCTAAGTGAAGTCTTGAAAAGCAGGGAAGAGGAAGGGCATGGGCAAAGGGATGGCTGTGAGAAGCATGATGATTGGGTTCCCCTACAGAGATCGTACTCCAGCAATCCTAAGGCACTGGCTCTTCTGTGACGAGACTTGAGAAGAACCCTGTGAAGTAACTACAGCAAGCAAGTTCCTCCTCCGCGACCAGTGGAGCTAGTTCAGGGGCAGCAGTGAGTGAAGGGGCTGAGAGTGTGGGTGCTGATTGCTGTCAGACCCCTCTTAAGACGTAAACCCACCTCAGCAAACACATCTCCGATCCTCGATCCTGTCCATTAGGAATAATTAATCCCCCCTCTTATAATTCATACAAAATGCTTAGTGCAGGCCTCCGGCTACACTGGAAATGCTCTCTTGGTTGGGATGGGTTCTGAGAAAGGGACAGAGCTGCATCCTACCATGTACTTGTGACATTTAGGAAGGGAGTCCTAATTGTCAGCACTTCTATGGGAGTTATTGGTGTCAGGTGCTACAATAAGTGCTTTACATATATTAACCCTTAATCCTTGGAGGTAAATGCTAGTATGTCCACTTTACATACAGAGAAACAGCTACAGGGAGGTAGAGGGACTGTTCAAGGTCCTCCAGCTAGTCTGTGGGCCTGGGCAGGCCGCCTCCTGAGACGGACGGCTGTCACCACAGCTCCTGGTGTGCTCTTTTGTCCTGTTTGAGTTTTAGTCTCATTAGTGAACGGAGTAGATACTTGGTCTCATTTCCACCACAGAAAAACGGGGCCATGTCTGGAGGACGGGGCTGGAGCTCAGCTACTGCGGTCACATATCACCGATTCACAACACCATCTCCCACCCTGCCCCATTTTCAAACTCATCTCTGGAAGAAGGACTCCGGAGACTTTTTCTTTCTCTTCTTTTCTTTTCCTTTTTTTTTTTTTTTTAACTAATAAAGTGTAGTAGTGAGAAGAGAGGAAAGTATAAACTGGGAGTTCAGTCTATAACTGATTGTAAACAATCAGTTGGTCCACAGATTATTTTCAATCAAAGATGATGAAAGATTAGGGATGTCTGTCCCTTCTTGTTGCCAGATACCTGCCAAAAACTGGTTGGCAGAGTGGGACATCCAAGGTGAAATTAATTCAGTGAGCTACACTGGAAGTGTGTCATCCAGAAGAATGACCCAGGCTGGCAAGGAATGGAATGGCCAAGAGAGTTGAAAAGAACAGTAAAAGTAGATGGCTTGATGCTCTGGCTTCCAGCTGGGATGCAGAGGCTGGGAAGAGCATTACCACACTAATGACAATTGGACAGTCTTCAAAGCTTTTGTCAACCTTCAGAGAACTGAGGTTGCAAAGCAACTAATTAACGTGAATTCCAAAGGACAGGAGGCTCTAAGAAGACACAGAATGCAGGCACCGATTTCCTTCTGAGGGGATATGAAATCTCCATGCATGAAAGTAAGAAGAGTTAGAAGAACTAGCTAAAATGTTATTGAACTGTTTCGGCCCACTGTGGCTCAGACAGGGGCAGATGATCTGTGGGAATCCAGATGACAGAACAGTGACAGAGACAACTCAGGCCCTCACACCAATGGCCTAGCACAAGACAGAAATTTCCAGGTACAAATGGCATTGTGCCTACCATCCTATGTCCACAGACTGGTCAAAAATCACAGTGCACACATGGAAGCATTTTTTCAAAAACCGAAAATGTGGCACACACCTGTAATCCCAGCGCTTGGGAGGCAGAGGAAGGTGGAGCTCTGAGTTCAAGGCCAGCCTGCTCTACAGAGCAAGTTCCAGGATAGCCAGGGCTACAAAGAGAAACCCTTTCCAGAAAAACCAAAACCAAAAACAACAACCCTTTGTCAAGAGTCATAGTAATCAGGCTCTTCCTGTAGGCGGCCTAAGGTGACCTGTGAAGATGGTTCGCTACTCGCTTGACCCAGAAAACCCTACGAAATCATGCAAATCAAGAGGTTCAAATCTTCGGGTTCACTTTAAGAACACCCGTGAAACTGCCCAGGCCATCAAGGGTATGCATATCCGAAAAGCCACCAAATATCTGAAAGATGTCACTTTAAAGAAGCAATGTGTGCCTTTCCGGCGATATAACGGTGGAGTCGGTAGGTGTGCCCAGGCCAAACAGTGGGGCTGGACACAGGGCTGGTGACCTAAAAAGAGTGCTGAATTTTTGCTGCACATGCTTAAGAATGCAGAGAGTGATGCTGAACTTAAGGGTTTGGATGTGGATTCTCTAGTCATTGAACACATCCAGGTGAACAAAGCACCTAAGATGCGCCGACGGACTTACAGAGCTCATGGCCGGATTAACCCATACATGAGCTCCCCCTGCCACATCGAGATGATCCTCACTGAAAAGGAACAAATTGTTCCAAAGCCAGAAGAGGAGGTGGCGCAGAAGAAGAAGATATCCCAGAAGAAACTGAAGAAACAAAAACTTATGGCACGGGAATAAATTCCGCATAAAATAAATGCAGAAAAAGTAAAGGTCTTCTGGTCATCTGTCTAAGCATTGTCTCAGATTGCCTGTCCATCCACCCTGGTGGGAGGGATGTTTATCATGCTGGAAAGGTTTATTAAAATGATGGAGCAGGGAAACAAGACTGTTGGAAAAAAAAAAAAAAAAAGAGTCATAGTAATCAGGAAGACCAGACCTGAGGCCCAGATGCTGTAGCTGTCTGACAGAGATTTAAGAGAATGATCATTCATGGAAAGCTCTTGTGGAAAATGTATACAATATAGATGAGCAGAATTTTAGCAAAGAGCAAGAAGCTATCACACATCATATGCAACACTAGAAACAGACATGCTCAGGATTTGAAGAACACCTTTGACTCATCAATAAGTTCAACACAGTTAAGGGAGAAATGGGTGGATTTGAAGACAATTCGGCAGAGGCTACGTAAGCTGAAACACATGAAAAAGTTAAACAGAATCACAATAGGGCTGGGGATGTCACTCAGCAGGTAGAGTGTCGGCCTGATATGTACAGGTTCTTGAGTTTCATCTCCAGCACTGCATAAAAACTGGGCCTGGTACCTGTACCTGTTATCTCAACACTTGGAGGTGGAGGCAGGAGAATCAGAGGGTCACCCTTCATCTGCATAGTGAGTTTGAGGCCAGCTTGGGCTAAATGAAACTCTACTTTAAAAAAAAAAAAAAGACAATTGCATATCTAGAGTAAAAAATGATGTAGGCCAGATGTGTTGGCACATGCCTTTAATTCCAGCATTCTGGAGGAAGAGGCAGGTGGATCTCTGAGTTGGAGGCCAGGCTGGTCAACAGAGAGTTCCAGGAGAGCCAGGGCTACACAGAGACTCCTTGTCTTGAAAAATAAAAATAGAATAAAAAAACCAAAGAAACAAACAAAAATATTTAGGGCTATAAATAACAAGCTAATGGAGACAGATGTTGAATTGTTAAAATGTGGGAATAGATAACTGGTTTGCTTCACTATTGCTCTGTGTGTGTGTGTGTGTGTATGTGTGTGTGTGTGTGTGTGTGTGTGTGTGTGTGTGTACATATGAGAATACAAGTATGTACATACAGGTGTGCTATGCACAGGTGTGCATGTGTGGCCAGAGGTCAACAACAGGTATCTTCCTCCATCACCTACTCACATTATTTTTTGAGAGAGGGTCTCTCTCCAGATCTGGATCTCACACACTGGCTAGCCTGACTGGCCAGTGAGCCCCAAGAATCCACTTGTGGCAGCCCCTTCCCTGCCACCAGCAGTAGGGTTAGACTCCGGCTACCACACCTTGCTCTTTCATGGGGGCTGTGGCTCCAAACTCAGGCCCTCATGCATGCACAGCAGGCACTTTATTGACTGAGTGGTTGGTCTCCCCCGCTCCTCATTATCACTATTTTATTATCTGTATCCTATAAAATCAGAATATATATATATATATATATATATATATATATATATATATATATATATATATTTGTTTGTTTTTTGAGACAGGGTTTATCTGTGGCTTTGGCTCCTGTCCTGGAACTCACTCTGTAGCCCAGGCTGGCCTCAAACTCACAGAGATCCGCCTGCCTCTGCCTCCCGAGTGCTGGGATTAAAAGCGTGTGCCACCACCGCTAGATTTCTATACAGAATTCCACAAAGATTTTGACTCTGTTCTGTTTGTTTTATGAGCATTCTGCAATACAGTCCTAGCCAGCCTGGAACTTGTAGCAATCCTCCTGCCTCTGCCCCCAAGACTGTGGAATTACAGGTGTGTGCCATCACACTCTACTGTGGACTCTGCTCTTGAACTCTGTTCTCAATCATTCCACCTTTGTGTGTTCAGTATTCAGTCACAGGTGAGGTGCTTTCAACCTGTACCTGCCAGTAGACTTGTGGAGACAGGGGCCTTTCCTCACTGTTTAAAAATATTTTTAAATTTACATTTACTTACTTACAGCTTGCCACAGTGCGCATGTGGAGATCAGAGAACAAATTGCAGGATTCAGTTTTCTCTTTCTACCATGTGGATTCCAGGAATCAAACTCAGGTTGTCAGGCTTTGCAGCGAGCATCTTTACCCAAAAGCCATCTTGCCAGCCTAAAGTTATTTGTAAAATTTTGAAATGATTATAGATTCAAAGAAAATTGAACATATTTTCAATTCCTCTTTGGTTTGAGAAAGATTATCTCTCAGAGTTGCCAGATGTATTATACTGTTCAGAGCCAAGGTCCTGAATGCAGTTGGGAATTAAACTAGTTTAGTAAAGTGGGATAGGTTCTGTAAGATCCATGACTTCACTACAACACAACTCCTATACCTAAGACTCAGAAGGCCAGCTGTGATGGCACATACCTTCAATCTCAGCACTCAGGATGCAGAAGCAGGCAGATCTTGGTGAGTTCAAGACCAGCCTGGTCTACAGAGTGAGTTCCAGGACAGCCAGCGCTACACAGAGAAACCCTGTCTCGAAAAACAGAAAGACTCAGAGCACATCAAGGAAGAGGAGGTAGGAAGATTGTAAGTGCCAAAGGACCAGAAATCTGAGATTGTGTCTCCAGGAAATGACAGGAAGCTTTACCCATGAAACTCCAACAGCACGGCTGCCTAAGAGACATTTGAGGAATTACAACACCAACAGGCATGCTAACCCGGAAAGGGCAAACAAATCTCACAAGGCCCGCTGACACAAAACAACCTAAGCAATGCTGACAGTGGGAGAAATAGTCTTTCCTAGGAATGAGCCCCTAAATTGGTTATCCAATACCAACTGGTCAGCCTTAAAGTCATATACTGGCAAGCTGTATTTTTGTATACATATATATAGTGTGTAACAATAATTTTTTAAAAGGCCATGAATTTGAGAGGGAGCAAGGTGGGAGGGGACATAGGAGGGCAGAAAAGATGTAATTATATTTTAATTTCAGCAAAAGTGAAGGACAAACCACACAAGTGTTATGGTGCATGGATGCATGACCAAGAGTCTTTTTTCCTTTGGGGTGGTGTTAGATACCATGACCGAGGCAACTCATAAAAGAAAGCATTTAATTGGGGTTACAATAACAGTTAACTTGCTTACAGTTCCAGAGGGTACTCACCCCTTACCATTGTGGTGGGAAGCAGACAGGCATGGTACTGGAGCAGCAGCTGAGAGTTTTTCATCCTGAACCACAAGCAGCAGCAGACACCTGGCCTGGCATGGGCTTTTGAAACCTCAAAGCCCACTCCCAGTGACACACCTTCTCCTACAAGGCTACACCCTCTCTGACAAGGCTACACCCCCTAATCTTTTCCAAACAGCTCATCAGTTGGGGACTAAGCATGGAAAACTACAAGCCTATGGGAGCCATTTTCAGTCATACACCAGAGGGGGCCACTGGTAGGTGGTCCAGGCCCCAGGAGATGACTTTGTACCCATGAGCATATCGGCAGCATCAAGTGGACTCAATGTGTTACAAGAACAGAGAGGGTGTTTAAATTGGGAGGGAGATGAATTAGGGAGGGAGTCCCAGGGGAGTTGAGAGGGAGGCAATGGGGTGGATATGACCAAGATACCCTGTGTATGTGTATGAAGTCTTCAAAGAATAGAAAAAGAATTAAGATAATAAATGATATGTTCTATTCACTATTCACTATACTTTTTTTGTTTGTTTGTTTTTAGAGACAGGATTTCTCTGTGTAACATTCCTGGCTGTCCTGGAACTTGATTGGTAAACTAGGCTGACCTTGAACTCACAGAGATCCACCTGCCCCTTCTGCCTAAGTGCTGGGATTAAAGGCATGCACCAATACTGCCTGGCTGTTTTTTTACTTTTAGAGACAGGATCTCTCTGTGTAGCCCTGGCTGTCCTGGAACTTGCTCTGTACACCAGGCTGGCCTCCTACTCACAGAGATCTGCCTGTTAATATTCTGACCCACCCCTTGAAATCCCACCCCCTTGGTGCCACCCTGCGTTGTGACGTAAAAGCCTCATTCTAAGGAAAAACTCCTTCCCTTCCTCTCTCTCTCTCTTCCACTTTTCCTCCCACGAGGTATGCATCCTAAACCTCTCTCTCTCCCTTCTTCTCTCTTTCTCTCTGTCTCTCTCTTTTCTATCTTTCTCTTCATCTCTCTATTATAATAAACTCTCCACGTGGATGCAGCGTCCATTCATGGGTTGTGAATTACTGGCCTCTGCTGCTGCTGCCATGCCCCCATGGCATGCATCTGCCCAGCCTGCCACTGCATCTGCCCAGCATGTTTCCCTGCACACTCGGGATACTTCAGGGGTTCCCCCCACCCACCCACCCCTGGACAATAATTCATAACATTGGCACCCAATGTCGCCAGGCAATCCCACTGCTTTCTCTGCCCACAGGGAGTCTGAGGAGCTCTGGGATCCTGTACTACCTGCCATTTTTCAGGCTGGAGCACTGCCGGGGACTCTTCATCCCACCGAACTGGTAAGATTCCTCTCTTCCCTTCTGGTCATTTTCCCACAAGTGAGGATTCGTCTAGCTTTGCTCATTGGTACCACATCTTTCAGGCTCTAAGCCCCATCCGTCCCTATGCAACAGCATATGGAGACAGCTTGTGCACACTCAATTCCACAGCCCATAGCCTTTGTTACGACAGTCCTTTGGCTATCTTGCGCCATTATTATTGGCCCTCACTGACCCTCTGGGACACCGGAGGTCAGTCTACTAGGACTTACACCTCCTCGTGGAAAAATGCGCCTATGCCCCACCCCGCCCCCACCACTGCTTGGGTTCATTCCCCTCAGACTGCTCACACCATGCCACAGCCCAGGGGCGGGTCCCTCTCTCCCACCAAGCTGCACTGCTACTTCTCCATCTTTCTTTCACAAAGTCTATTTCCTATGTGCAAACGGAAATGTATGATTGATATGGCCATCTATATTTCTTTCTGACAAACTTTTAAATGCTTCAATTTATCTGTTCCTTATCTGCTCAGTTTATTAAAAAAAGATATGATTATGTAGTCAGGCAGTGCCATCTTAAATATGGGCAATCACATGGCCAAGCTGCCATCTTAAATAAGGTCAAAACAGGCAGGTCATATGACCTCACTACCATCTTTACTAAGGGCAGCACGCTCCTATGCCAGGATAATGTGGCAACAGTAATGCTTAAGAGATTTTAAATCTTTTTTTTTTTTTTTTTTGAGACAGGGTTTCTCTATGTAGTTTTGGTGCCTGTCCTGGATCTCACTCTGTAGACCAGGCTGGCCTCGAACTCACAGAGATCCACCTGGCTCTGCCTCCCAAGTGCTGGGATTAAAGGCGTGTGCCACCACCGCCTGGCTTAAATCTTTTTAAAATGCCATGTACTGGGTCTCTGGATAAATGATTCAGGATATAAATACCAGTTATATATACTTTTAAACATAAATCTGTAGCCGGGCGGTGGTGGCGCACGCCTTTAATCCCAGCACTCGGGAGGCAGAGCCAGGCGGATCTCTGTGAGTTCGAGGCCAGCCTGGGCTACCAAGTGAGTCCCAGGAAAGGCGCAAAGCTACACAGAGAAACCCTGTCTCGAAAAAACCAAAAAAAAAAAAAAAAAAACAAAAAAAAACATAAATCTGTAATTCTGCTAGAACTCAAGGGTATGAGTCTATTTCTGCTGTCTTGCAGATATCCATTGTCTGCTCTTCTGTGATATGGATTTCAGTATTGATTAATGATACTAATTTATCTAAAACTTTTATTTTTCCTTACTTGTCTATTTCTAAGGATGGTATTTTTTCTCTCTCCTGGTCTTGGGACTCCTGCTCTTCCCAATTACTAAGACCATGGGCCAAAAGGCTCCAAATAAATTCATACATTTTAACTCTCATCTCTAGTCTATTTTCAGCAGGCTGGCAGAAACACTGAAGCAGCAGTTGTGGACCACAACCTGCAGCACTTTCCCTGTTACAGATGCTGGCAGAGATTCTTGTCTATGTGATGTAGACCAGTCCAGCCAAACATAATTGTTCCCTGCCTCTATAGCCAGGTCAGATAACCAAATGCTTCTGACAAATGCCCCATTGCCCAGCCTTTGACTGGCCTTTCAGTCTTTTTTTGGGCCCTGACAACAACGTCCCAATACCAGCTCGAAGCTGTTCCAGAAGAGAATACATCGTCCCATGTTCCCTATCCAGAATAGGCTGAAATGCTGGGTCAAAAGGAAACCCCCTACCGTAGAGGACTAATTGGCTATCTAATGCCCATTGATGTTTGTTAATTAAAATGGTTCTGCAATAAGATAAGACACTTGACCTTTATGCAGAACAAGGGAGGTATTGTATAACCTTAAGAAATTATTATTTCTATATAAATATATATAAATCAATCAGGATGGAGTTTCTGGTCCACCAAGAAGGTCCTTTTCCTCTTCTCAGAGGGTCCTCTTCTCAGAGTTGGGCTGCACCCTGACTCACAAGCCCTTTTTTTCCTGTTCCCGTTCGGCCTTGGGATCTTTCCTGTTACTCTTCTTTGCCTTCTCAGGAGACAGCAAGTCCTAGCCGTATGGAAGCTGCTAAGATATGGGAGACTTAGGGAATACTGGCTGACAGTTAGCCATTCATACCTAATAGTCAGTCCTTAAATGCTCAGAGATCTGCAGAATATGGCATTTAAAATGTTAATCAAAAAAGATTATTATATGAGACAGAGACTTCCAGATTCTAACAGTGACCCAAGGTCTCTGAAGAAGATGTCTTCATCTGGATGATGGCAACACTGACCTCTGGGCAAATTGCCTAAATTTGACACCTGCTGCCAGGACCTGACCCAGACTGTGGACAAACAGCAGGACATCGGAGAATTGATTGCACCCCTTTTGCCTAGATAAAATAAAGTCAGTCTTTCCTATGTCCCTCTTCTATGGGAAAACTCCCACCTCATGGTCCTGAAGGGCTGAAGATTGATGCTCTTCTAATACTTCTGCCAATGATATGGAGACCAGGGTATAGCTAACGGGATATGGACTGGTCCCTGTCATTTTTAACAGATTCGAAAGCTGCTTGGTCTACATTCAGATATGATTTATCCTTCTCAGATCTCCGATTCCATTTGACAGCCAGGCTTTGCTTTAGCTGCTTTCTCAGTTCTCTATATAACATTCACAGGTCCCCCTCTCCCAGGAATGTAACTTTTTACTATTGACTGCTCTCTGTATATCCTGGTTTGTTTAAATGAAGATAGGAAAGCTGTCTCACTTCTTAAATTTATCCTTCTAAGATCTGATGGTGTTTGATGACCCAAGACTACAAGCACCTTGATAGCTCATTAGTAAGTTTCCTGTTAAAAATCTATTCCAGCTGGCTTACAGATACCTACATATCCCTGGGAAAAGTTCTGTTACTGCATCAAAAAATCTGGTCTGATAAAAATTAACAGTCTTCAGAGACATTTTGACCTCAGCCATTTTCAAGCATATTTTGCAGTTTCCTTCTCCTGCCTGGGCCAAGGGGCTTTCCAGATACACCAGCTGGCACCAGCTCTGAGGATGCCAACCCCCAACCGAGGATACCAACTGGGATGGATGCACCCCCACCTCCAGAGAAATGGCAGATGTGATGGCTCCTGCACTCCTAAAGAACACATCATCCTTCAATTCACTGCTGGTACCATCTCTCCAGGCTCAGGCAGGCACCTGCCCAGCAACTGGAACCTGATTTTCCAAGATGTTCCAATGAAGGGCGTACCTGTTCTCGTGTCTCACTCATTCACTCTTGCCTCTTCTTTACAACCAGGGCACTTCTCTGTTCCATTCTTTCTGGCAGTTATCACTCTTCCCATGACTAGGCCAGCTCATAAGGCCAATGATGACAACCTATTTTTTTTTTTTCCTAGCAACTTCAAGGAACAGACACCTGAGATCTCCATGATGACAGCTAACTAAATGCTTCTTCACTCCCACCTCCTGCCATGCATGACTCCTGGTTCCCCCATCCCCACTTTGCCCCTTGTCTGCTTGAAGTAGCCTTGAGAGTTCAGCGCCCTTGTCCCCTCACTTGCTTCCATAACTCACCTCTTTTATAATAATCAAAATGGAGGAATGTTAATATTCTGACCTTAAAATCCCACCCCCTTGGCACTGCCCTGTGTCCTGATGTAAAAGCCTCATCTAGAGGGACCTTTCTCCTTGGCCTATGGGCTTGAAAACACACAGAAAGGGGGCATGCTCTGCCTACAGTTACTGTCCATGGTGCCCACAGCAGATCCCAGCCCCTGGAGTTGACAGAGCTGATGAAGCTACCAGGCACCAAGGCCTCAGAGCATGTGCAGTCTAGATGTAAAAACCTGCATGGCATGCATCTGCCCAGCATGTTTCCCTGCACTCACAGGATACCCTTGGGGTCTCCCCCTCCCTGCGCAATAATTCATAACATTGCCTGCCTCTGCTTCCCTAATGCTGGGATTAAAGGCATGCACCACCACTGCCCAACTTCACTATACCTATTTTTTTTTTTTCGAGACAGAGTTTCTCTGTGTAGCTTTGGAGACCAGGCTGGCCTCGAACTCACAGAGATCCTCCTGCCTCTGCTTCCCCAGTGCTGGGACTAAAGGTGTGTGCCACCACTCACTATTCCTATTTTTAAGAGCTTTCTTGTGTTTATTATTCAAGGCTTACCGCCTATGTCACTGGGTAGATTTCTCTCCCCCGTGAAAGCTTGTATTTTCCCTGTGTAAATGGAAAGAGCAAACAAGATGGAATATGGAAAACTGCTCATGAACCACTGTTACTGTACTCTGGTCTCCTGGGTCTGAACTGCTCAGGTGGCTCTAACTTCAGAAGGTGTGGAGTGACAGAAAGAGTGACAGAATTGACTAAGCTGGGTGTGAAGGCTCACATCTAGAGTCCTGGCATTCCCAGCACTCTAGAGGCTAAGGCAGGAGGATTGCAAGTTTGAGACCAGTCTGCACTATATAGTGAGTTCTAGCCTAGGTTGGGCTATGTATCAAGACCCTGTGTTGAAAAACAAAACAAAACAAAAGCTGTAAAGGTTGAGTTACCGCTACTTAGGAAGACAGTTCGGAGCCATCTTACAAAACTAAGCAGATGATCAGCAGTTGCAGTCTCAGGCATTTATCTACAGGAGTGGGAAGCGTCTGTCTGCATAAACACCTGAGCACAGATGTTCACAGCAGCTTTATTCATAATTGCCCAAACCTGGAGTCACAGAAGTTCTTCAGTAGGTGAAGGATAAATAAACTGATGCTTACAGAAAATAACATTATTCAGCACTAAAAAGAGTTTGCTTAAATGCTGTTATTAAAGAAATGCCCATAAAACGTGGCTAGATACTTATTTTTTATTTTGACATATTTTTTATTTTGACATTTTTATTTGACAGGACATACTGGAAGGCAGTAAAGAGGTCAGTGTCTGCCAGTGCTTGGTGGAGAAGGAGGAATGAATACAGTAGAGCACAGGATTGTTAGGGAAATAGACAATTCTGTGTGATGTAATATCAAGGACATGTTATTAAACATTCATCCAAACCCATACAGTGGACAACAGCAAGAGGGAACCCTAATATAAAGGATGGCTTCTGGGTGATAATGCTAATGTATCACACTGTATGTCTGTCAGAGACTTAACTGGTAATGTTGATGGGGTGAGGAGGGGGCTACTCACATACAAGGCTGGGAGGGTTATGGGAAATTACTGTGCATTCTACTTAACTTTTTTTTCTTTTTGAGACAGGGTCTTACTACATAGCTATGGCTAGTCTGGAACTCACTGTGTAGTCCAGGATAGTCTTGAACTCAAGAGACATCTGCCTCTCAAGTGCTGGGATTAAAGGTGTGCATCACCATATCCAGCTACTTAATTTTGAAATAAGCTTCAACCTCCTGTAAGGGTAAACTCTTACAAACCTTTTAAAAGATGGATGAACTACAAAGGAATAATAAAGGCTGTCAGCCTTGCCCCAGCGCAATCCAGCCGGTGTCTGCAGACTGAGCCCTCCTGGCGCTCTCAGAGCTGACTCCTAGGCTCTCAGCCAGGCTCCTAAGCACAGAGCACGTAAGTCGTGCTCACTTTTCCAGGTCCGCCCTGCCATACTTGGTCCCACTCTCTTCCCCAGTAAAACACAATGACTTAGAACTCCATTGCACACCTATCTCTAAATTCCCTCTTGTGAGCAGGCCCTGAGCAGGCCCTGCCCACCTCATATCCTTTACTTGGCTAACTTCTTTATTTCCTTCGCTAATTCCCATAGACATTTACCCTAGTCATAGATAATGTTAAATATTTGGGGAGAGTTGTTTTGTTTTTACCCTGATTATGGTCTACGATCCGAACAGACACAGTTCTAGGTCCTGGGGGTTATCAATAAGTGAAACAGACAACAACTCCTGCCCTTGAGGGGCCTGCACTCTAGAGGGACCTTTCTCCTTGGCCATGGGCTTGAAAGCACACAGAAAGGGGGCATGCTCTGCCTACAGTTACTGTCCATGGTGCCCACAGCAGATCCCACCTGTGGAGTTGACAGAGCTCATGAAGCTACCAGGCACCAAGGCCTTAGAGCATGTGCAGTCTAGTACAATCCATTTGGCAAACACCACAGTGGCACTAGCAAGGAGAAGGGTACCTGGGCAGGCAGAGAGGCCAAGGAGTCCTCGGATCCACAGAAGAGTGGGCACAAAGTTACTGTCCTTGATATCTTCCTTCCTAATTACCCCTTGTTATCTTCCCTGAGGCAGATTAACATCCCCACACACCTTCATATTACTGATACAGGACTTTTAAGAAAGTCTAGTATGGAGTGGGAACCAAACTTGATTGGGTGTCAGACTGGTCAGTGAGTGGGACAGCACCTGAGAAGCTATTTGTCACAAGCTCTTTGGATCATTCTGACATAGCCAACTACACAGCCTCCATCTCCTTCCGGGCTCTGCCCAAATCTCATCCTGATAAGTATTTCCCAAACCAGACTTCTGCCTTAAAGAAAAAGATTACGTGTATGTGTGTGTGTGTGCGCACAGGTGCACCTGCCTTAAAGAAAAAGATTACATGTATGTGTGTGCGCATGTGAGTGCAGGTACCTGTGGAAGCCAGAGGTGTTAGAACCCCCTGGAACTGAAGCTACAGGTGGCTGTGAGCTGCTCGACACAGGTGCTGGGAACTGCTAAGGTCCTCTTTAAGAGATGTGCTTTTAACCACTGAGCTATCTCTCCAGCCCTGTTTTGTCTTGTCTTGGAGATAGGGTCTCTCTGTGTAGTCAGGCTGGTCTTGAACTGATCTTCCTGCCCCAGGCTCCCAAGCTGGGACTCCAGGCTTGCACAATCACACTTTCTAATACAACATACCCTATCTTTATCCTTCTTATCCCTGTTTACTTTGATCCATGCACTTAGGTCCATCTGCTTTGAGTGACATGCTAAATCTGACTCAGAGGCTCAGGAAGTCTACCCCTCCATGTTGAGAAACTCTTCAAGCTGGTTCTTAAGTGCAGCCATCATCAAAGGTTAAATGACTAAACTTATAATTACATGACTGATACTGAGCACACACAAAGGTAACCATGAAAGCCATCGTTTGTATGTCATCCTGAGAGTCTTTACCCTGCAGACCTGCGGAGCAGTGGATAAGATGCATAAAGGCGTGTTCCTGAGTATTTTCTCTCTACTCTGAGTCCAGTGACACCAACTACTGAGTTGAAATTAACTTCAGTGGGAGTATTTCACTGGAGAGGTAAGCATGACAAAGTGGGTTTAAGTGTATTGTTTTATTGATTTGGCCCAGTTGGCATGGGCCAAATTCAGCTCATCAGCTGTATTTATAAATAGTTTTCTTGTAGTAAGACCATGTTGATTCACTTATGTACTATGGGTGTCTACTTTATATACAACTAAAGTAGGCAGTTACAACTATAGCGGGAAAGTCCTACAGTAGTGGCCCTTTACAGAAGAAAATGACTGGCCACCGGTCTGGCCTTCAGAAAGTAATTGAAAGGCTGGGCATGGTTGGACACACCTTTAATCCTAGCACCCAGGAGGCAGAAGCAGCAGAGCTCTGTGAGTTGGAGGCCAGCCTGGTCTATAAAGCAAGTTCCAGAACAGCCAGGACTGTTACACAGAGAAACACTGTCTCGAAAAACCAAAAAAACAAAAAAACAAAAAACAAAACAAAACAAAAAAAAAGGGTGGGGTGGGGTGGGGTGGGGTGGTGGGAGAAAGAAAGAAAATCCTGGAGCAAACACTGGTAAAGCAAAGCCAGTCAGGTCAGTGGAGGATGAGAGAAACCTTCAGCATTTGTTGTTCGACATCTTCATTTTCTGACTCTTCAGTTCGAATGCAAACACCAACACTTCTGTGGGTACCTCATTTGTTTAGACATAACCACATCCCAGCCATACACAGGAAGAAGACTTAGGCAAGATAAAAGTAATATAAACATCAGCCGAGTTGTGACACAACTTAGTGAGGACACTAAGGCAGGAGGACGAGTGTGAGGCTAACCTGGGCAACACAGCAAGACAATTCCTTCAAAAACAAAACAGGGGCAGGAACAATGGCTTAGTGGTTAAAAGCATGTACTGTTCTTGCTGGGTGGCGGCACAGGCCTTTAATCCCAGCAACTGGGAGGCAGAGGCAGGCGGATCTGTGAGTTCGAGGCCAGCCTGGTCTACAGAGCGAGATCCAGGACAGGCACCAAAACTACACAGAGAAACCCTGTCTCGAAAAACAAACAAACAAACAAACAAACAAACAAACAAAAAACCAAAAAACAAAAACAAAACAAAAAAAAAGCATGTACTGCTCTTACAAAGGACCCTTGGTTTCCAGCACCCAAGCAGATCATAACTGCCTGTAACTCCAGCTCCAAGGGATGACACTCTCTGGCCTCTGCAGGCACATCCACCAGCACACACACACACACACACACACACACACACACACACACACACACATTATTTTTTAAACAAAATAATTGATTTTTTAAAACTCAAAACAGTAACTGAAGGATAAAATTTATACTAAAGAGCACTATAAGATTATAAGATTATTTCTAGATTTCCACCAGGAAAACTTTTAATAAGCACACGTACTATTTGAGGCTATTCGCCTCCACTAGAGTGTAAGTCAGTTCCCAGCCATGTCACCCTAGCTGTGCCTGATCTCATCTGATGGAAGCTCACTTTATTCTAGGAATTATAAACAGCACCCAATGTAGCAGGTGCCAGGCAACGTATGTGGTGTGGCTGGATAAAGGAGCAGTTTGGGAACTCCAGTTTTCATGAATTGACTTGTCAGACCTACATTATATTCCGAGCTCTACCACCAACCAGCCATGTGAACTCGGTAAATTATGTATCTTTTAAATCTTAGCTTCTTCCTCTAAAAGGAGGCATCCACTGTCTTACCTCAAAGGTTGTGATCATGTACACTGCTGCCTGTTACCTACTGTGTTTCTCCTGATAGGAGTGGCCTTCTGACCCTCCAGAGACACAGCCCTGATGCTGTCACACATTTCAGTGATGTCACAGCTCCCCTGCCTGGCAGCTCCAGCGCCATCACATGTTACTCAGCCCAAGTGCTGGCTGAAGTGAGAGGGGCAGGGTTCAGGCAGTGCTGGGTCCAGTCTCGCTCCTCCAGCCCCAGCATGAGCCCATCTAAAAAGAAGAGGCCCAAGAATAGAGTGGTTTCCAAGGTCAGACTTTGTACTGGAGCCCAGGCATAGGAAGGATCCTACCAGAGGATCCAGTCACACCAAGGACAGGCTTTTGAGCCTTTCAGAAAAGGGAAAGGTGAAGGGTGAAAGGAGGCCAGCAGAATTAAAATGGTCTCAGGGCAGAGTTAAAATGGTCTCAGTTCTGTTCTAAAACCAAAGTGACCAGATTTCCAGTCGAGGATTGGTCAAACCCTGCTCAGCCCAATGGGAGAGACACAGTATAAGTCATGCAAGGGGATTCCTTCTATGCTATTCTCCCTCTCTTCCTATCCCTCAGATGCAAGATAAGAAACTGCAGGACAAGATAAATCAGCCTGTCAGCAAACTAATTGAGCGGAACCGACTTAAAATGGTGAGATGTTCCATTTTAGCCCCTGCTTAGGGGAGCCGAACTCCCTCTTGAAATGTTACCCCAGGTACTGGACCCAGTGACCCATGGGAGCCAGAAGACTCAGCCCTGAGCTGAGCCAAGCCACAGATAAGGCATGGAAGGCTATCCCAGGAGGACTGAAGCCTCTAATTTTCTGGTTTCTTGACCCTGGCAGGTATTAAAAAAATTGTCCCTCTTGAAGTTACTCAAGAGCTCGAATAGCCGGATCCAAGAACTGCATAGCCTGGCCAGAAGGTGCTGGAATTCAATGCTCAGAGTTCCCAAGATCCTCCAGATCTCCTCTAGGTGAGCCCCGTCCGCACCCTCTCCTCACACACACACACAGAATGGATCCAACAGCTGTCTCTCCTAGGAGCAGACATTATGGTGAGGGAATGGGGGGACAGTGGCCTACTTTACACAAGGGCTCTGTACAACGAGTATTTATACAAGCTGTTTTACTAACAGGGGCTGAAGCTCAAGAGATGAAGGGATTTATCTTGGATTTATATCTTTATTGAACTGACAATCGGCAGAGTACCTGTTTGAAGTCATTCCTGCCTGAGATCAAAGCTGTGGCTGTAACAGTGATCACAATCATCTAGTTAAGGGCCATCTATAACTGTGGTACTGAGTGTGTATGCACAGAGCTTTCTCTTCCTCCTGTGCCTGACAGCCTAACCCAGAGGCAGACTCATAGACTGCCCTCTGAATCTGAAGATACATGTGTCTTGCTCAGAATCTGATTACTCAAGGGTTACTCTAGAATTTGGGGAGCATTTATATAAGTGCTTGTTAAGTGTCAGCCACTCTGCTTAGAATGTTACACATGTACACATCCCACTTAGATGCTTCTTCCCGACAATCCTAGGTACATGACATTATCCAAGTTTTATGATGGAGATCCCGGGCTCTGGGAGATTAAACGTTTTACCCCATCCAGATGATGTGACTCTAGCAGGCTATCTCCAAAGACTGCTCTCCAGATTATAGCAGCTTTGTTGCCTCCTACTTGGCAGATCTTGACAAAAGGCACCTAGTGGCCCTCAATGTCATCAGCTAGGATCAGTTAGCCTGGAGCTTTGCCTGGCTCAATCTGGTACTATACTCCTGATGAACTCTTTCCATGTGTGAAAGCTGTGGCTTCCTTCATAAGGTTTCTCTCTCTGATGTGGCTTCTGAGCAACCGGGAAGCCCTAAACCAGAGGCTCAGGGTCACAGACCACCATAGTTCTTAAAGCACAGAAACATCTCTTAAAAGTATTTGTCCTGAGCCAGGCGGTGGTGGTGCATGCTTTTAATCCCAACACTTGGGAGGCAGAGGCAGGCGGATCTCTATGAGTTCAAGGCCAGCCTGTCTCAAAAACCAAAAAAAAAAAAAAAAAAAAAAAAAAAGGTCTGTAAATCTCAATGTGAGGGGCACCTTGCCCTTATCCTGCCTTCTGACCTAGTTCAGGCGAGGGTACTGGAGAAGTCTCTTCAGAACCCTATGGTTTTTTAGAATATAATTGGAAAGGAACACTGGACAGTCTTCCCTCTTGGCTGAGACCGAAGCCTAGTGTAGCAGTGGATGCCAACAACATATATACCCTTAGGCTCTTCAAATACTGGTCAGGCCTTCTGCCTTGCCAATGTTTGTCTCACATCCATTCTACCAAAACTAATCTTACCGTCTACCCCTAGGCACTAGAGACATTTCTTTCAGCCTATCTCTAGCACTAATGAGCTCCCTGAACCAGCAACATAGCAACTGCTCAGGACTGGGATAGAAGGACCCTTGCTCTGCTGATAACCTTTCCTCTCCCTGTCAGGGACACTGATGTCTGCAAGAAAGGGAAACAAAATAATGAAGAGCTCCAAGGGATTAGAGCCCTTGAGAAGAAACCGGAATCTAAGAAAGCAAAATCCATAGAGGAACCTAAGGAAAAAACGTCCAACCAAAGGTTGTCCAACCAAAGGTCAAAGGGGTCACCTGCAGTAGTGCCACAGAGAAAAAAGCAGGCAAAGTCTGAAGTCCCCAAGATATCCAAGAGTTGTGGCTTGCATACCAGAGCCCAGAAGAGGAAGCCACATGTTAAGAAGCCCAGAATTGTCTTCCTGAAGACCTACCATCACAGAGCTCCCACGATGAACAAGAAACCACTGGATGTAACTGACCAGTTAGTCTGGTTTGAGGGGCTTCCCACACGCATCCACCTCCCAGGGCGCCGGATCATGTGCAGATCGTCTACCCTACGCTGCGTCAAGCGCTCCTGTACCCGTTTCTGCTCTGCGTCCCTTTGAGCTGCCTATGCACCATCCACATGAGGTGGGTATGACAGTACCACTGCCAGGCCAGGGAGATGCAGCCACTCAGCTAGGCCCACATCTGAGCCCCAGACTCAGGGCTTTGGGTCTCCATGACCGTGGTTGGCAATACCGGGAGGCTCCACACCCAGAGAGAGGAAACCATGGACTAGACCTCACAGCAGGTTAACAGCTGGGCTGAGGATACATCTTGGTGTGGCTCTGAGCTCTAGGGAAGGTGCAATGGAAATGTGGGATCCAGTATGTGTCATCTCATTGTCAGGAGATCCCGGGAGAGTGGGACCCACCGCAGTGGCCCTGAATCTCAGTGTTTAAGCTAGGGAGGAGGGGAGCATCCACACTGGGCTTTGCTGCATCTCCTCCCCTTAGGCCAAATCAACTCAATCGATTTAGTCATATTTTAAATAAGACTTATGCTAAAAGAAAACTTCTTAAACAAAGCAAAGACAACTAGAAACTCCCCTTCATGGGTTGAGGTATCCATGAAAGGAAGAGGCTGACTGACTCCTGATGAGATAGCTCCAACTTGCCACAAAAACCCAAGCTCCCAGGCCCTGTGCCCATTCACTGGACAACGGTGCCCCCTGGGGGTGATTTTTATGACTAACATGGAGATCTCTGCTGGCAGGTGTTGTAACCCTGGATGGCAATTTGAAGTGTAAGAAGAGAAGTAGAAATCCTGCAATCAGCTAAATAGGAGGGAATTTCGTGAGTCTACAAATAAAATCTCCCATATGCCACTGAACAATACTACCACTGGCTCCACCTGTCTAAGGCTGGCAATCACATAAACATGGAGGACAGGCATCCTGGGGGAGGTGCAGGGGGGAGGTGCGGAGGGAGTGTCTGTCATGGGTTTCTGCTACCCTGGTCCATCCCTAGGCTCCTAAAGTCACTTTCTAAAACCAGAACAGAAAAGCTACCAAGTTTTAATCCTTCAAGTTCCCCTCCCCCAACAAGCTGGCTCCTTAGAGCAGTGTACACTTCCTCTATGAAGTCAGAGACCATCTGTCCCCGGATACAGGTGCCTCACAATGGCCCTGTGATCAAGGAGAGGCAGAAACTTGTACACCTAGACAGCAAGTGACTTAGCCCAGCTTGCTTAGAGGAAAGTCATCGGAGCAGAGTCTACCCTCTGTCTCCTGGCTTATCTCCATCCTGCTTTCCCAAGAGAGGAAAAAGTCACATGGAGGGCCCACCTAGGCCAATGGAGTCATCCCAGAATCCAGCTCACCACTGACCATCAATGCATGTGGTGTCAATAACTGGTCTTCCTGGGTCACAGATCATGGAAAAACCAGGATGGGTAGGGAGTTGGCACTGTGTCCTACAGCTCAGGTGTAACAGAATGGTCACCTTCAAGCCTGAGCCCTGGCTGACTTTATCTGATTGGGATCACTACTTGTCAGTAGGAGCTGTGGGCCTTGTCCACACAGTTGAGAAGACCGGTCAGGGGAACCCAGGTTTTCTTTGGATAAAGACTGGAATCTTTCTTATATTCTTCTGAGGCTAGCAGCAATGGTGTGCCTGCAGGTGAGGTACCCCGCCTTTGAGCCACTGAAGGGCAGGGCCACAGATCCCTTCTGGAGAGGCAGGGCAGTGGTGTAAGATCTCATTTGGGAGGGGGACTGATGTAAGATAGGACTCTTAACCATCCTCTCACATTGCCCCTCCTACTAAGCCTGGCACTGCCATCTATATTGGAGGGGCAGCCTCAGATCATGGGCCAGCCAGAGCCAAACTCGGCACCAGAACTGCCCCACTATACTGCTTCCGCTCAGCCTTGGGGAGGAGGCCATCCCCTTCAGTTCATGTGTCTTCCTATGGGTGGAGCCCAGGGGTATCTGAGCACTCTGTGTGGCCCTTCTGTGGCACCCTGTCCTTTCCCAGCAACCTCTTCCCCAATCACCACTCTTCCAGCTTTTTTTTGTTTTCCTGCTTGGTGGTCTCCATTCTGGGTCCCATCAACCCTGGTAAACTTTTACTCAATCTCCTTCCAACCTTCTGTTTATCAACCTGTGTGAACTTGTGACCTTGGATCACCATCCCTCAGTGGCAGCAAGCTCTGTCTTCATGGCAGCCTGTTCAGAGGCCTGGACAAGGTTGGCAACTTCCACCCTGCACCCAGAGAGAAGAGGTGGGCTGAGGCTGAGGTCTAACATGGTCTAGGGAAGGAAGGGCATGGGTGGGAAGTACCTCCCAACAGAACTTCTTCCAGCCTTCCCCATGCCCTAGACATGACTGCCATCAGCTTACAGCCCACTGCCCACTTTCCCAGATTTAACCACTTAAGTCTGAGGTTCTTCTGGGTTTGGTAAAATCCATTATCTGAGGAAAAAGTATCCCAGAAATAGCTTTCTAACAGTAAACTGGAGGGGTGCACATGTGTGAATGTGTGTGAGATCAAACCGAACTCGAGCATCAACTCAACAACTTAAGTCACAGGATCTCTGAACTTTGCTTTGTGTGTGTGCTTGTGTTTGTGTATGTGTGCGCACACACACATACACAAACACAGGCACACAGGCACGCAGGCAGGCTTGCACAGGGGAACAAATGCAGAGCCAGATTCCTAGCTTTTTTTTTTTTCTCTTCAGATAGGGTTTCTTTGCATAGCGTTGGCTGGTGTTAAACTTGATATGTAGACCAGGCTGGCCTTAAACTCAGATTTGCCTGCCTCTGCCTCTGCCTCCAGAATACTGGGATTAAAGAAAGGTGTGTGCCACCACAGCTCACTATTTCAATTTTTTTTAAAGGACACTAGCTTGGGAGCAGTAGTACACCTTTAATTCCCAGCATTTGGAAGCAGAAGTAGATGGATCTCTGTGAGTTCAAGGACAACCTGGTCTATATAGCAATTGCCAAGGTTACATAGTGAAACCTTGTCTCAAAAAATAAGGACACTAACACCCATTTCAGGGGACTTGAAGTGATGAGGCTTATGTAGGGAAGTCAGTTTGGGGGGACTTCAGCCTTTCCCTAAACTTCCTTCACAGTTCTGTACCATAACATGCCAGTCTTGGTTCCGCTTCTCCCTTGAGAGCCGCTGCCTAAGTGCCTGCAAACAGGGGACTAGCTGTAGTTTCCTGAGACATCCCAAATACCTGGATCAAGTTTACTCAAACGCATGGAACGTGAGGCTTCTGAGCAGGTGACGGGTGTGGTTTGGCAGTTGGGTGATGTTGGGGTGAACTGTTAACTTCCAAGCCCACAAAACAAAGGAAACAGTGGTCCCCACCTCCATGGATTGAGAGTATATAATAATAACCACCCTGCGGTACCGCAGACAGGAGAAAGCAGGCTCCTCTACTGTAAAGCGGGAAAGTGGGAGGAAGGCTGTAACTTAGACTCATGGGCCACTTCCTACCTGCCAAATACTGTGCTGAATGTGATATCTTAAGAAATTCCCCCATAATCCAAAGAAATGAGGACAATCTGCCCTCCACAGCCCTGGGTCGGTTCTGCATGCATGTGTTCTGTACCCTGGGATTCAACCAGCTGTAAATGGGAAATACTGGATAAATATGTCCATCCATACTGAATATGTAGACGTTCCTTGTTCCCTGAACAATACTGTATAGTCTCCATCACCACACTGACATTGCACCATCTGAAGTATGAAAGAAATGTACAGTTACATGGAAACACTACACCGTTATCTTTTGCAGGGGTGGGGGTTGGAGAGTGAGACACACACCTAACCCTAGCCAAACTGGCCTCCAACCCAGCAATTCTCCTGTGACCCTCTGCAGCTCTCTAGTCCTCTCTCCTGCTACCTGACTCAAGTAGGGAGTGCCAGGCGACTCAGCTTCCATTACTCTCCTGCCTCAGTACTGTCTTCATTAGCCTTTATCACTTTGCTCCACGATGTGACTACCCTTTATCAGAAGGAAGTCACTCTGAAGCCACAGAGGAGAGTCCAAGAAACTCCGCCTCCAGAAGAGCCTTTCTGAGTTATGAACCCTTCAGGACTTAGGAGGGTCTAGGTCTTCCCTCAAAACTCCTCCCTCCAAGATGTCTGCCAGTGCATTCCGGCTTCCATGTAGTTGATCTAGACAGGGCTGCCTAGAATGAGGCCTTAGTGTACTTTGAGCCATACACCCCTGTTATAACAGTTATAAACTGTTTTGAGTGGCAATTACACAGTTCTCCACATTTCTCTCCAAACGGCCTGAATTCAGGTCGAGTGAAGGGAGAGGCAGGGTCAAGACTTGAGCTCTCCACAGAGATCTGTTCTTTCACTAGGAAGCTGGAGGTAGGTTTCTGATCTAGGTGTAGGCTCCGTTTTCTGGAAAGAAACACCTGGCCTGCGTTCCCACGTTACTTGGTAACCCATGATCCTAATTTGTATCCTGCCTACTCATTTTTCTTGAGTAGCTAGTTATGTCTATAAAGCTCTAGTCAACCTAACTTAGAAAGACTGAGATTTGAAGGTATAAGGTTACAGACTGCTGAACCAATCAGAACTTACACACCCTAATGATTGACATCTGCAGCATGAGCTCACCATTGTCACTTCCAGAGCCCAGAGGCTGACAAGTAACTGCAGCAAGTTCCAGTTTCCTCATCTGTAAGGTATAGATGATGGAGCCCAGGGTGGATAACAACTTTAATCCTAGCACTGGGGAAGCAGAGGCAGGTGGATCTCCTGGAGTTCAAGGCTAGCCTGGTATACAGAGTGAGTTCCAGGACAGCCAGAGAAGCCCTGTCTACCCCCACCCCACCCCAAAAAAAACCCAAACAAACAGAAAGATATGGATGCTGGGACTTCCTACTGAGGTTGTCACATGAGAAGAAACAAGTCCCTGGCCCTCTGCTAGATAAGACACCTGTTAAGCACTCAACAGATGCAATTATTATTACATTGACAAAACGTCATTGCCACTGCACCGACTGGAACTCATCTCTAGAAACCATTCATGTTGTTGCTTCAGAAATTATACACATCTTAAAGTCCTAACTTTGTGTGGGTTACACGTGTGGTGTATACAGGTTGAGTGTGTGGGTGTGCATGTGTGCGGCCCAAAGCAGGACATCCAGATGTTGTTTTCTATCACTCTGCCTACTGCCTTGAGCCAGAGTAGCTCAATGAGATGGAAACTTGTCATTTCAGCTAGGCGGAATGGCCAGCAGGCTACGGAGATATGCCTGTCTCCATGCCCTCTGGGGAAGACCATGTAGTTTTTAGTCAACTGTCAGCTCAACCATTATATTACTGGGGTAAAGGGAAAAACAAAGTCACCTTGGTTCCTCTCAGTGCTTTTTCAATTGCCAAAAATCAAATCAGCAGTCAAAAGACATAGGCTTCTCATCAAAGAAGCTACGCAGGAGGAGCTGGCATAAGTAGCTGAAAGAAAATGCTCGAGATGTTCTTGCCTGGAGCAACAGACTCCACAGCTCAAGACAGACAGCAGCCACACTGAATTTTCTAAAGCCCTTCATTGTAGTTATATGCCTGAGGCGTTACCTAGAAGGAAATCCATCAACCCAGCTGGCCTAGGCCCTGCAGCTAGTGTAGGCACAGCCCTGAGTTACCAAGGGGCTCACTCATAGCATCTGCCCAGGCCTTTCATTCCGCCAGCTCCAACTCCCTATTCTACAAGGCTGAGAGCCAAGAGGCAAGAAAGGCTTCCCAGAGAGGATGCAAAACTCCTCTTTAGCTGTGAGACTCAGCTCTCTTGGGCACGCTGCAGACACCAAAGCAGTACTGCCTGCTTCACAGTAAGTGTAGGCCACTGTACATGCTCAGGGATCACAAGCAGGGGAACAGCCATTTGCCCTAGGCATCGTAGAGGCAGGTGCTGCCGGAGAACAGGATACAGTATTTTGCTCTTGTTTTTTGAGATGGGTTCACTGCAACATCTGAGTTTAATCATGCAGCCCAGGGTGGCCTCAAACTCATGATCCTTCTGCCTCAGCCTCCCAAGTATTAGGGTAACTAGGTGCTACCATACTTACTGTGGCATTTAGTATTGTACCTGAATGGAGCAGTACCTCGGAGGCTCAGAAAAGAAGGAATACTAATTCCTCACAGCTCTTGTGCACAGCTCATCTCTCTTGGTCGTAATAATGACATCATAAATACAGGCAGAAGTATCTAGGAAGGACATCTGCCAGCGCCTCACAGAGGAAAGCACTCTAGGAGCAAACTCCAGCCTTCACAGCCAATTCCTATCGCCTCCAGCACCATCAGTGGAGCCTGCAATGGGAAGCTAGGCACCCTCCCCCACAGCAGAATTCAAATAAGACAGGAAAAAGAAACTCTTGCCACAACTGAGGTCCAGTGGGAGCTGGTGCCTGGTCACTCCTAGAGAGCAGCCAGTGGCTTTTATTATGAAGCTAAGGTTGGGGGAGGGGGATGATGGGATTCTTCTCTGGGTCCTGTAGCCCACTGTGTTGAGAGCCAGCAGCAGGGTAGAGTCCACAGGGAACTGCAGGAAGTCAGTCACGGGTTCTTGGACACACAAACACACGTGTGTGTCTAACGGGGCACAGGCTCTGCATCTCTCTCGTGCCGATGCTTCATCTGCTGTGCTCTGTCAGCAGCCTAGTTAGTACTTTGCACCTACATCTCTTTCTGTGACTACGAACCCAGAAACCAAATGTTTCTCCACACAGAATCACTGTGGTTTGGCAACATGGCAAAGGTACCAGCTGTCCCAGAGGGTAAGACAGGCGACCAGAAGTGTGGTTTGCGCCAATCAGATATCCTTGATTTTTTTTTTCCTTTTTTAAAATAACAGGCTGGTGCAGTGTGATGGCTCAAGGGTGGCATGGGTCCAAATCTGTTATTTCCCTCAATGAGGTCCCTTCCTGGCCTCCAGATATCAAGGCTCCGGCAGGCAGAGGCCATTCTTGCAGCTGTGATCATGTCTGCTACCTGCCTGTGTGACAAGACCTCACTATCTCTCACCAAGAGACTTCACATTTCCAGGGTTCCTCTCAGACTCGGGCTGGACCCCATCTGGAGGTCTGAGCAGCCCAAGGTGACAGGGGGCCAAATGCCAGCAGAGTGTCCGAAGGGCCCAACTCTAGACATTAGATTTAGGGGCCGAGCTGAGGGGGATCTCCTTGAGCTCCGTCCGCATGCACAGGTACTCCCCGATGACGGCCATGAGTGCAATACACACAGCTTGGACCAACCACCAGGTCAGCGCCGAGGGGAAACGGGAGCTGTAGAGCCAACAGCCCAGGAGGTGAAAGAAATGGACAGTGACAGTGAAATCCAGACACTGCTTCCCTCGCCGGATGAAGTACAGCAAGCCCAGGGCACTGTGGGGAAAGGACAGCAGCGAGTTGTCACTGGTGGTGCTGGCCTCACAGTGGGTTCTTGGGGACAATTAGAATGGCAGCAGCGGTCAGAAGCAAGCAAGGGAGTGAGAAACAAGGGTTATCCTACCGGATGCTGAGAGAGCTGCTGGGTGACATCACGAGTGGGTCTGACAGTGTGGGGAAGACAAGTTAGATGACCCACAGCCACCCAGGAATGGGACAGGTGGGACAGACTGGGGAGTACCAGAAACTACACGTTCTGTGTAAAATGCAGACAGAAGCTACTTGCATCCAGGTGAATCTTAGAGCCTGGAATCAATCCATTTTCCCTCTATTCAAGAGAAGCCAGAAATCTGGACATTTTCCCATCTTTAATGTAAAGTCATAATATGTACAAGAGATTGTTTGAAGTACTTCCTATGAATTAACACAGTACTTTACAACTAGGAGGTAAGTGATCAGATTAGCCCCACTTTACTGATGAGGAAATGAGATAAAACTGCCCAAAGTCACTACACTAGCAGTAAGGTAGTGGAAGAGTCCAAGCCAGATGAATCTGCTTTCAGTCTAAGATCTTGGTCCCTATGCTAAACTGATCCTCAAAAGATAGGTAGTTGTCATGAGTGACCTTGGATGTTATCTAGTCCAAACCCCTGAAATATACACAACGAGCCTGGGTCTCCTAGAAGCCACTCTCCTGGTCTAATTCTTCTCTCAACTCACACCATCAGGCAGCAGCACACACACAGTGACAGGTGAGCTTTGAACTTAATTCAAAACACAATGGAAACCCATGACAGGGCCAGTCCACAGAAATAGGCTCTCCCACCCATTTACCATTCCCAAGAAGTGTCAGCCTGCTTCCTGCTTAAATGTAGGAAGTTAGTTCCAGTCAGATCCCAAAAGATGTACAGTAGAGCTGGTGATACTCACCAGGTGAGGGCGTTGAGGATGAAGGACATCATGGAGAGCCGGCCTGGAGGGGTGGAAAAGCCCAGGATCTGAGGGGGAATCACAAAGGGAAATATGCTAGAGAAGTGACTTGGCCGAGCCCCAGGATCCTATCAAACAGCCTATGACACAGGCACTCATCCCAGAGTACAGAAGACAACACCCTCTGCATCCGTACCAAAGCCCTTTCCCAACATGGTTCTTTCACACGCATCTGCCATGATCTCATTTGAGCCTCATGGTACGTGGGAAGGAACTTTTCCTAAAGAAGACACAAGAGTTCAGAGAAGTTGCCCGAGGTGATGCAGTGACTAAATAGCAAGAGTCAAGTCTAAAAGGATGTTCAGCAAACTATGGCTCCACAGACCAGGCATCTGCTTTTGTATATAAAGTTTTATTGAAACACAGTTCACAACTATTTTCTGATCTATTTATGATTGCTTTTGTACTATAAGGGTAGAGCTGAATGGCCACAACCAAAAACTGTTCGCTGAACCTTGAGCTAGAACTCAGGCTGTGTGAATCAGGCAACAAAGCCTCTGCAACAAAGCCTGATTTCCATATACCCTTGCAAGAAGGATGGAGGCTCCCACAAAGTGCTACCACTCAGCATCTAGTATGTGTGCAATACTTACCACTGACAGAGTACTATTAAGTACTAAATATCTGAACCACACTTCACCTTGCAAAGGCCTTTGATATTCATGATCTCACAACACTACTACTGTCTCTTCTCAAATGATTAGTTATCCAAAGGCCAATGCAAAGAGTAACTCACAAGAGCAAGGACTCCATCCCAGATCTCCTGAAATAAGAACTTTGCTCATTACCATCTATCACAGCTGCTTCTCCCAACAACCTCTTAGGCTTCCACTATAACTTACAAAGCATTTTCTTTGTTTTTGTTTTTTGAGACAGGGTTTCTCTGTGTAGCCCTGGCTGTCCGGGAACTTGCTCTGTAGATCAGGCTGGCCTCAGATTCACCTGCCTCTGCCTCCAAGTGCTGGGATTAAAGGTGTGACACACACACAGCTCACAAAGCATTTTCTTATTGCTAGGCCCCTCTGAGACTTTTAACATTCTACCATGGGTGACACGACAGGATGTTTCTGCCCACTTTCTAGAAGAAGAAAAGGCTTGGAAAGGTAAAACAACTTGTCAGCTTCCTTCAGCTAGACTGGACTCTAAACACAGGCAGGCTCTTTGCACTACAGTTTACCACCTAATGTCAATAGCATGATTTTGCAGACAGGAGAGGTAACATTTACCACAAGTCCCACAGCAAACAGTGTGGAATTTAAATATGATGCCCATCTGACACCAAGTCCTAACATTCCCACCGTACCACCCCAGATGCCCTTTTAGTCCTTTTCCTACCGTGGCCCCTGAAAATTTGAGCTGAGAGAACTGTAGTCACTTTCCTGGAGAGTCTCAGGAAGGAGACTTACCATGTTTGCCTGGGTCTGTAATATCTGCCATGTGTGTTCAACCTCAGGCTATGCTGCAGAGCCAGCTACG
The DNA here is from genome assembly GCF_949786415.1 of Peromyscus eremicus. Lineage (NCBI taxonomy): Eukaryota > Metazoa > Chordata > Mammalia > Rodentia > Cricetidae > Peromyscus > Peromyscus eremicus. The sequence continues at coordinate 137,824,469 of NC_081419.1, read as the reverse complement.
AGTGCAACCCAACACAAAACTGGAAAATTATTTAAAACCCTACGAGAGGTTTTTTTTTCTTTTTCTTTTCACTTAACGCAAACGCGCAGTTCCTGAGCGTGAACTTTGTAAATGAGTACGTCGTTTCCCATTATCACAGGACTGGACACACCTGAGAGTGAACTCATCCGCCTCCCCCCTGCCCTCAGTCATTCCATTGTACAGGTGGGGGGGGGGGCGCTGGAACCCCTTCTTTCTCAGGTCCACAACATGAGAACGTGGCCTACCTCCGCGTCGAACATCTGGTCCAGGGAAGGGCTGCTGCGCACCAGCGCGTCCACCAGCGCCAGCCACAGGCCCAGCGAGCCGTAGTACACCGTCTGCATGAGCACGATCTGAGACAGGATCAGCAAGGGATCCCACACGTAGCTGCGAAACTGGCCCGCCATGCCGGCCCGCGGGGCTCGGCAGCCGCCCGCGCCGGTCAGCGTAGCCACGCCATCGGCCCGCGCTCGCCGGGCTACCTGCGGGGATACACACGGAGCTTCAGCCGGCCGGCCGTCGCCTTGGCAACGCCGCGGGAGGGAGGAGGGCCTGGGACCCAGGAGCGATACCATTCCTGGAGGTGGGGGAAGCGGGGCGGGCGGACCCACTCGCGGCGTCAGGGGAAACCCTGCCCGTTCCGTCCGCCGGGCTCCTCCCGGGTTCACTCACCCGCGACCGGCTCGAGGATCGAAGCGTCCGAGCGCGGCCGGGCCTCAGCGGCGGATTCCCGAAACTGCGCTGACAGACCGGACCATGGAGCGGAGGACCTGCCGGCCTAGAGAGGCCGAATAGCTGCGGCCTGCGGCTGCGTGGAAAGGAAGCGTTTCCGGGGACGGCGGCCGACGGGCCGTACTGAGAGCGCGCAGGCGCAGTGGATGCAGCCCGGACTACATCACCCAAGAGGCTCCCGAGAGCTGCCAGGAAGTAAACTGTGCACATGCGCAGGAGGAAGGTTGAAGGCAAACGGAAGTGAGGCATAAAACCGTGAATCTTGCGTGTCCTCCTAGAGGACGATTTAAAAAAACAGCAGGTCCATTCCTAGGAGGGAAAGGGGTGGAAAGTCTAGGAATAAATAAAATAAAAAACACTCTCTGTTTAAGGGATGGCGAGATGGCTCCGCGAGTTAAAGGCTTGCCGGACCTGCGTTCACTCCCCGGAACCAACATGTTGGAAGAAGGGAACTGACTCCCTCCTGCAAGCAAGCTGTCATCTGACTGTTGTGCTCACACAAACACAATAATAACAAATTAAATTTAACCAAAAAGAACTTTTTTTTTGAGACAGTTTCACTATGTAGCCCTGGCTGGTCTGGAACTTGCTATATTCCAGGCCCACCTGGAACACACACACACACACACACACACACACACACACCCACACACACACCACCTCTCCCCGTTAAGGGGAAAAATAAGTTTAAACATTGACTATTTTCATGTTAGATTCTCTGTTTTCTTTCCTTCGTTAATCCAGAACTTTCAGGCTCTTCTGCATATTTTCTTTTGGCCACTTTCTCATTATACTGATGTTTAAACTAAAGGCCAGAGAAGGGAGGCAACATACTGTCTTAAAGACAAAGTTAGTGCCAAAACAGGCTTTTTGTTTGTTGGTTCGTTTCATGTCAGGTTTTCTCTGTGTAGCCCTGGCTGTCCTGGAACTTGCTTTGTAGACCAGGCTGGCCTCGAACTCACAGAGATCTGCCTGTCTCTGCCTCCCAAGTGCTGAAATTAAAGGTGTGTTCCATACACCCGACAAAACAGGCGTTATAATCCGGGTGAGGCTGGGAAGATCTGGACACACGAGACATTGCCCTGCACTCATACATGGTTACATTAAATGGCAGAGTAGTGGGTGATGAGGTGGCCACTCAATGGAGCGAAAACACAGCTTCTTAAGTCACCGCTGGCATCAAACCTGACCTTGCCTACTTCCATGTTCATTTTTATCTCCGCCTTCTCTGAGACTGAATAGTGGACAGTCAGTAAATATTTGCTGAGTGAATCAAGAGCAGAGAAAGGGCAAAGGCAAACCCATGACTCATTCGATTTCTGTTCCCAAAGATCCAAGTTCCCCAACTTCATAGAAGAGCACAAAGAAGGGAAGTGAATGGTTCTAGGAAGTGTGTGGGCTCTCAGCTGGTTCTGCCACTTGCTAGCTGGGTGATCACTGAGCAACTCCCTTCTTTAACCTCAGCTTCCCCGTTTATGAAATGAGAAGTTGGACTACATGAACATTTTCCAACGTCTAGTTTACACTGCACTAAATTTACGAAAGCCCCGTATACCTGCCAGTCAGAGTTTCTGAAGAGCCAGTGATAGCCATGTGATCACTTCGAACTGATAAAACCTCAGACAAAAGTATAGAAACAAAGCTTTGGCCAGGGTATGCAACTTCTCTCTCTCTCTCTCTCTCTCTCTCTCTCTCTCTCTCTCTCTCTCTCTCTCTCTCTCTCTGTGTGTGTGTGTGTGTGTGTGTGTGTGTGTGTGTGTGTGTGTGTTTTGATACAGGGTTTCTCTGTGTAGCTTTGCACCTTTCCTAGAACTCACTCTGTAGCCCAGGCTGGCCTCGAACTCACAGAGATCCACCTGCCTCTGCCTCCTGGGAGTGCTGGGATTACAGGCGTGCGCCACCACTGCCCGGCTCAGACTTTTCTTATCATTTGGAAAATAATAATTTACTTGGACTCTAGCCCAAAGATTGCCCAACCATAGTTTAGGTACCTCAATACAGTTCAGCACAAGTTTTTGGACTCCTCTGGTTCACTGCCTCACAGTATCCAGTGTCTGTGAGACTGCTGAGTACACATATGAGCTATGTAATTCTCAACGCTCAAGATGGTCGTATGTAAACAAATTGAGGTTGAGCAGGGAGGGCATAGTGGTGCAAGCCTCTAATTCCAACATTCAGAAAGCTGAGGCAGACAGATCTCTGAGGCCAGCCTGGTCTACCAAGTGAGTTCCCAAACAACCAGAGTTACACAGAGAAACCCTGTCTTGAAAAACAAAACAAACAGAGAGAGAGAGAGAGAGAGAGAGAGAGAGAGAGAGAGAGAGAGAGAGAGAGAGAGAGAGAGAGAGAAACTGAGGCTGGACTCAAATGAAGGCTCTCTGACTGCAAACATCAGTTTTCTTTCCAGCTAACAGAAGGGAGGAAAGAGCATGGTGCTGTAGGAGAAGGAAAAGGAGCGTAAATTCCTCTACTCAGCCTTGCAGCGAGGGAGGAATGAGGGAGAGGAGAGAGAGGAGGTCTAGAGAAAGCTCAGAATGGAGAGGTTTGTTGTAGTTCCCACAGGCAGGTCTATCCATACTCGATCCACCCTCTTCACGTCACAGCTGGGTTCAGTCCACCCCATCTCGTCCCCCACAGGAAAAGTGCTCCCTGTCATCCTGAAATAGGACTCACAGGTAGCTTTAGGACTGTGTAGATAGATAGCGTCTGATGTCATTCTTGGAGATTAGCGCTTGCCTCTGGGAAAGCCCCACTGGCTGGCCACATCCTTTCCTGCTCTGCTGTTTCCTTTTCCCTTTGAAGGTTCAGCTTTTGGGTTCCCACCTTGCTGAGTCCGGGAAATGGCCACCATCCTATGTCTTAACCTGACTCCAACAAGGAAACCAAGAGCTAAGGGAACCATGACGGTTGTCTTCACCAGCCTCCTTAGCCTATTTTTGAAATTTGATCAAAGGGCCCAGGAAATGTTACAGGCTTGCTGTATGACCTTGGGCAAGTCCCTTGATGGGCCCTAATACTTCGAATTATGAAGGAAAAGCCAGGGACTGGATTCCAACTTCCAAATGCAATACCCTGTGACGTCAGAACCCCTTGAGAAACGGCATATTTGGATTCCTCTACTAAAGCAGAGCGTCTCAGGACTGATTAGATAGCTCAGCAGGCAAAGGCACTCGCTGCCAAGCCATAAGACCAGAGTTCAGTTCCTGGGACCTGCACAGTGAGAGAAGGGAGCTGACTCCTGTGACTTGTTTGTTCCCTGACCTCCAAAAGCCTGGTGTGTGTGTGTGTGTGTGTGTGTGTGTCCAGTGCTAAAGATCAAACCCAGGGCTTCACACATTATACAAACACTGTGCTATTGAATGATACTTCCACCAAAAAAAAAAAAAATCTATGCATTTAAAGCCAATCCCAAGCAAGGCATGGTGACACATGTCTACAATCATTACACTCTGGAGTCTAGAGGCTGACATAGGATCATGAACTTCAGAAAGTTTGGATACACAAAGATATCTTGTCTCAATCATCATCATCATCATCATCGTCATCGTCTTTATTGAGTGAATCAGAGCTACATATTTGGCAACCACAGATTATCTGTAGTTGACCCCAAACAAACTCCTCCATCAAACAGAAAGTTTCTTTGTGACCTTGATGTGTCCTTGGCTCTCCCTGGGGGTTAGGGTTTTTTTCCATTTGTAAAATAGCTGGTCCCCAAGGGTCCTTCCCACACTGCCAAGTCTGTGGTTACAAACTTATGAATGAAAATTCAGACTTTGGGTCAGAAGCAGAAGTGTTGAACAGCCACAAGCTGGGACAAACTGTTCTCTGAGTGTCTGGTCATTTGGTGACTTACATCAGTCCCACACAGGGGCCTAACTACAAGCATGTAAGAGCAATTAGTACTAGGGTCAGCTTCTGATCTACCCTGGTCAGTCACTCAGGTGACATGGGATTGTTTAAAGTCAAATCCTGGCTCTACTGCAACCTTGTTGGGTAACCTTGGAGAATTTATTTCACCACCCTCCTCTCCCTGCCCCCCCCCCCCCCCCGAGTCTTATTGGTTTTCTCCTCCATAACACAGGGATAACAGTAGTACTCCCATTGTGGGCTGTACTGAGGATCAAATGTGTGCTTAGCCTGATAAGCAGTCACTGTTGTGTAAATGTTGGCAGTATTAATTACGGCTGCTATTTCTTCCTTTGGAATGTGGGAGTGGAAATACCTAAGCTTTCGGAGTTGAGACAAGGATCTTACTATATAATAAGTATCAGACAGAATGAACCTGGAGCCTGGCACATAGTAAAAGCTCAATAAATATGCTTCCTTCTGTGTCTGTCTGTCCATCTCTTAGCACTGGAGACTGGACTTAGGGCCTTGCTCATGCTTGGCAAGGGCTCTACTATTGACTTGTTTCCTTGGCTCTATTTTCACTTTTTATTTTAAGGCAGAATCTAAGTGGCCCAGGCTGGCTCTGAACTCTTTCTGTACTCCTGACAGGCTTTGAACTTGTGATCCTTGTCTCAGCCTCTGGCACAGCTCAGATTACAGGCCTGCACCAAGAGGGCCGCCAGCAGCTTCTCTTCCCAGTCCCAGCCCCACACCTCAGCTCCCCTCCTCCCTCTTGAGGTTGCCCCATAGCTCTGCTCACGTTTCCTTTTGGGGAATAGTTTGTGGAAGTTCTCCGGAGATGGGTTATGCAACACTGTGCTCACACTTTTTGGAAACTCCATGTGGGAGGCTGGCATTCATTCCTATTCTCCACATCACTGACTAGTCTGGCCTCTGGCCAGTGAGTTCCTTTCTTAGAATGGAAACTAGAGAGCGAGCTCATTGGCTGCCTGTTTGCTCCTCCAAACTGAGAACACTTTGTTACTCTGGCTGCATCAAGGGCTATGTGTGTGCACGTGTTTGAGGAGGAACATTTGCTGGGCATCTACTGTACGCCACAGGCTTCTGTTATCTCATTTGGTCCTTATTTGACTTCTAAAACAAGCCTGTGAGTAGTAACTACTGTTAATATTCAGACTTAGCAGAGAAGGAACCTGAGGCTCAGAGAATGGCACTAATTGCCCAAAGCCACATCTCCAGAAAGGGGCAGAGCTGAACTCCAACCCAAGTCAATCGGATGGAAATCACCTCTTCCTCACGAAGTGCCCTGGACGTTGCAGTTCACATAAAACTCTCACCTGCATAACCTCGTCTGTTTTCCCCAGCAGGGTGAGCATAAATATTGTCCCCATTTCACAGATAACTGCAGCTCAGGGAAGGAAAACACTCAGTCAGCTGGCGTATGGTGGGTCTCCTCAGCAGGAATAATCAAATTCAGAACCACAAGGGCTCGAAGTGGAGCTCAGAGGTAAAGTCCTAGATGAACAAGCACAAGGTTCTGGATTCTGTCCCCAGAGCTGCAAAGCAAACAAAACCACAGTAACACAAGAAACACCTGGAGTGTGTATGCATCTGCCTTCACACCACACATTCCCAGTTCTTCCCTGTACACCAGAGGAGTGGAGAAACAGGTTTCTGTGTTCTAAGCCTGATGACTGATAGTCTTCTGCAAACCATCTCTCCATGGTGGTGGGTGATGCCAGGCATGCTAACAGGTGGCGGGACCTCTGGTTATATGGTACCGTTTCTCTTAAATACAGGACTCCACTCCAGACATTAGTAACTGATGTCTAAGACGCCTTGGAAAGAAGAGAAGCAAAATATTCTCGCCGGGCGGTGGTGGCGCACGCCTTTAATCCCAGCACTCGGGAGGCAGAGCCAGGCGGATCTCTGTGAGTTCGAGGCCAGCCTGGTCTCCAAAGCGAGTTCCAGGAAAGGAGCAAAGCTACACAGAGAAACCCCGTCTCGAAAAAAAACAAAACAAAACAAACAAAAAAAAAATTCTCAAACGATTGTCTCCCCACCTCATGACACGATTTCTTAGCTGATTTGAGACAAGGTCTCATTGTATAGTCCACGCTGGCCTGGAACTCATTATGTAGTCCAGGTTTACCTCACTCATCTTTATGTTCAGCTGCTCAGGTGCTGGGATTGCAGGCATGTGCTATCATGCCTGGTCTTAGCATTCCTAACCCCGTCATAGACGTAACTCCCTGTCCCCACCTAGAAATGACTCTATGCTCTTAGCTTTAAGCACTCAGACTTTACTTTCTTCCATTATTTTTGTTTTGTTTTTTATGGTTTTTGGTTTGTTTGTTTTTTGATTTATTGAGACAGGGTTTCTCTGTCCAACTGGGATTCAGTGTGTAGATCAGGCTGGCCTCAAACTCACAGAGAGACTTTTCTTTTCTTTTTTTTTTTTTTAAATTGTTCCTTTATTTGATAAATATTCATTGGGCATATATTGTTTGCCAAGAACTGGTTCAGATGGCATAAATGAATAAAGTTAATGAAGAGGAAAATGCGAGCCTCATGAAAACCACAGACAAGCAAGTTGGGCGGTAATATAATATCTAACATCGAGCGATGAAAAATGCGAAGGAGCTGGTGAGGTAGAGCAGCTGGTAAAGGCACCCGACCCTATCAACTCACAACCCCCCCCCCCCCCCCCCCCCCCCCCCCCGGGGACGTGAACAGAGGAACAGAATTTGAGGGAAGGGAGGGCGAGGTGACAGTGGGGGAGGGAAGAAGATCTGTTCATTCATTTGCCATGTCCTTACAAGGATTTCTGAGTGCTTACTAAGTAGCTGGCACTGTGCTAGGCTGAGGGACACAGCATGAGTGCAAAACAGAAAACAGCCCCTCCCCCTCCTCCTCCTCGGGGGCCTTAGAGTGGGAGAGGGGAAGTGTACAGAACAAGGACATGAGCACAAACACAAACACAGAGCTCTGAACACGGAAGTGTGAAGGGCTAATGAGACGGCTCAGCGGGTAACGGTGTGCACAGCCCACGACGATCTGAGATCAATCCCTTGAGCCCACTGCCCCACCAGATCAGCTTCTGAATGTCACATGCCTGTTATGGCACTCCTACTGTCTGTCATCCCGCCCCCTTCTCCAAACTAACAATAATTCAAAGGAAGCTGTGTACAAAAAATTCTGAATAGGGAAACAAGTTGGTCTTAGAAGAAGATGTCTCTGAGGAAGTAGCATTTCAAATTCATCTTGAAAGGTGAGGAATGTGAGGCAGGGCAAGGACAAGCCAGACGTTGTAGTCAGTGTTTCTAACAGCTGGGTGTCAGCAAATAGATGGAGAAAAAAGCAAGAACCTTTGACATGGGATGAGTCACCATGGATGTGCACAAGACGAAGGTCAGAGCCAGGCAGGTGGAGGACTGTAGAGAGCTATGCTCCCTATAGTCTGATGCTGGGATGAACCCGAGGCTTCATGCACACTAGGCAAGCAAGTTCTCTGGCTGTAATTTTTACCTCACTTCCCTAGTACCTTTCTCTGCACCAACAGCTCTTAGTAATAAGAGTAATGGTTTCAGTAACATCTGCAGCACACATGCACGGCCTCCTCTTTGACTAGCTGAATTGGGGAAGAGGACTTGAGGGGAACATGGAAAACTTGGAGGCTAAGGGAAGCTCAGCGAAATGCCTGGGTCACTGTCCTATGATCCCCACTGCACTCAGCTCCAGGAGCTGGGTGTGCGAACTGCATGGCATCATGCCCACCGCACACAAGTGCCCAGGTGATGGTCTGTGTCAAGCACTCAGCACCAGGACGGCGTTGTGGGATTAGCTCAGGGCCAGAATCCAAGGGATGACTTTGCCAGTGAAGCTTTGCCTCCAAGACAACTCATTGATTTCCTTTGTTTTCCTCAGCTGCTGGATGACTGCAACCGTGAGGTGTAGCTCGGGGGTAGAGAAGGGTAGAGAAAGAGGTGCTTTAGCACACCAGCCCTTTAAAATGATGCGAGTGTGTGCATGTGTGTTATCTAGAGCAGAAAGCGGGCTGCAAATTCAGTGGGTCAGAACGGGAAGGCAGATAGAATCAGAGACGCGTGGGTCTGAATCCTGTCCTCGTCAGCTTTTGCTGCATGAACCACAGCCCCAGATGTGGTAAACAGCAGTGGCGCTCGGCGGCGGGGTTGCAGGTCAACTGGGGAAGCTTCATTACAGCTTGGCTGTCACTTCTCCTTTCACATGTGTAAAATAAGAGATAAACTACATAACGAGAAGTCCACGGAGCCTGATTAATGGGCAAAAGAATTTATTAAGGAGAAAAACTCACTGTACAGAACAGAATTGACACAGGTTCTGGAACGCTGTTCCGGCCGCCTGAATCAGTCCCGCATCCAAGTCCCATAAGGGAGCCAAGAGAGCGATGCCTATGCGCTTCTCAGGTCTTAAGGGTCACTGAGAGGCCACACCCTAGGGACGTGTATTTCAAGGTCATAGGCAGGTGGAACAGTTACTTGCTGCATCTCTAGGGGCAGTGCTTCAAGGTCGTGGACAGAACAGCTATCCACTACAAAACTACTGACTTCATGAGATCAAGATGAGGGTGATGTTAACATTCTCTGCTCAAGGGATGTTAAAAGCTGGATGTCCACTCTTTAAACTGACTGATAATACATACTGTGGTCTCAGTTGTAGACCTAGCCAAGGAACAATAGATGTTTATTGAAGAAGCCAGTTAGAATAGCTGTCTCAGCCTGCATGGGACCAAACTAGGCCCTCTGAATGTGGGTGACAGTTGTGTGGCTCCATCTGTTTGTGGGGCCCCTGACAATAGGACCAGGACTTCTCCGAGGTACATGAGCTAGCTTTTTGGAGCCCATTCCCTAAGGTGGGATGGCTTGCTCAGCCTTGATGCAGTGGGGAGGGGCTTGGTCCTGCCCCAACTTGATATACTAGGCTTTGTGGACTACCTAAGAGAGGGAAGCCTTACCCTCTATGAGGAGTGGATGAGGGGTGGGGGTGGGGGTGGGGCGAGTTGCAGGGGGAGCAGGAGAAGGGAAGGGAGGAAGAACTGTGGTTGGTATATAAAATAAAAAAATTTTTTTAATTAAAAAAAAACATGAAAAAAAATAGTTGTCCCCCAAGTACAGACTAGAGGAGAGAGACCAAGTAAGTTAACAGAAGGATGAGAAGCACACACCCAGGGAAGAGAAGCTTCTCAATAAACACCATGCAGGCTTGAAGGTCTGGAGCTAACACAGAGGACATCTGGCAGTGAAAGCAGGAATCTAGCAAGTCCCAAGGTAGAAGGGGGAGGGGGGGAGGGAAAAGGAGGAGAGAGAGGAGGGATGGGGAGGAGGAAGAGAAGAAAAAGGGTCAGGTGTGGTGGTGCACACCTTCAATCTTCCCAGCACTTGGGAGGCAGAGGCAGGCAGATCTCTGTAAGTTTGAGGCCAGATGAATCTACATAGTGAGTTCTAGGACAGCCAGGATTATGTGGAGAGATTCTGTCTCAGGAGAAAAGAAAAAAAGAAAGGAAGGAAAGAGAAAGAAAGAAAAAACCTATAGGTAAGTTTACAAGCCCAGATAATCACGATAGTGTGTATGTCTTCCTTTAATCTTCGGTTGAAGTCCACTTCTCCTCTCCACCAACCTTTTTCATCTCTTTTCCTAGCCAGGGTCTCACTATGCAGCCCAGGATGGCTTCCAATTCTCCATCCTCCTGCCTCTGCCTTCTATGTGCTCGGATTGAAGGTGTGTGCCTCAGCATCTGCCTTCATTTAAGGAGGTGTTTGAGGAGGTCCCTTACATTTCCAAGAGCTGGATTTAGAGAGAGAAGATGTTATCCCAGAGTATAGCTCACAGTGCTGTCATGTGACAAAACATTTCCTGAGGAGACGTCTACTCATCCTAGACAGGGATCCCAAAACAGACCAAAGTACAGACACCACCAAAGTCTAACTTGGTGAGCCAATGGTTTTCCTAGGGTCACTCACAGGAGCACAGGGGAGGGGGGAGGGGTCACTCACAGGAGCACAGGGGAGGGGGGAGGGTTCACTCACAGGAGCACAGGGGAGGGGGGAGGGGTCACTCACAGGACCACAGGGGAGGGGGGAGGGGCCACTCACAGGACCACAGGGGAGGGGGAGGGGTCACTCACAGGAACACAGGGGAGGGGGGAGGGGTCACTCACAGGAACACAGGGGAGGGGGGAGGGGTCACTCACAGGAACACAGGGGAGGGGGAGGGGTCACTCACAGGAACACAGGGGAGGGGGAGGGGTCACTCACAGGAACACAGGGGAGGGGGGAGGGGTCACTCACAGGAACACAGGGGAGGGGGAGGGGTCACTCACAGGAACACAGGGGAGGGGGGAGGGGTCACTCACAGGAACACGGGGGAGGGGGGAGGGGTCACTCACAGGAACACAGGGGAGGGGGAGGGGTCACTCACAGGAACACAGGGGAGGGGTTGCTCACAGGAGCAGAAATGACTCAAAGGCAGCTGCATGACCAAGGCCCACCCCAGCACGGGTGACAGCTCACAAAATCTGGGAAACCTGGAGCACACTGTACAGCCTGCAGACAGCTCCACAGGTGGGAGCGTGTCCTTTCCAAATGCCTCTGGTCTAGACCTCTTCCAGGAAGCTCAGCTGGTTTCTGTTTCTTCTAGACAGCCGCTCTGGTCTCAGAGTCGTCTTTGCAGCTTTTGATCTTCTGAGTCTCTTGGGCAGCTCGGCTCTCCTCTTTTGCTTTCATTGTTCACTCTGGCAGGGCGGGGCCTAGTGAATCTGGTCAATTTCAGGGACTTCCCGGAGCTATTTTTGCATTGTTTGCCTTCCTGATTAAAGAGCTTCCCTGCAGGACGGAATGGTTTTTGTTGTTGTTTGGTTTGGTTTTTTTGAGACAGGATTTCTCTGTTTAACCTGTCCTGGAACTCACTCTGGAGATTAGGCTGGCCTCGAACTCAGAGATCTACCTGGTTCTACCTCCCCGGGTGCTAGGACTAAAGGCGTGCGCCACCACCCCAGCAGGTGATATGGATAGATACATCCGTGGGCAAGGCAATAGTAACTCTGCCTCACGTAACTTGTATCTGACAGGCAAAGCAGATGACAAACAAGTGAAAAACCAGATCCGTGATGTCAGACGAGGAAAAACTCAGGCAAAGCACAGAGAGTAACTGGAGGAGCTATTTTCAGAACCTGCAAATACCTTTGGTGGCGGCTGACTCCCAGGGCTGGCCTTGGTTTGCCTATCTCACAATGGGGGTACTGTTGGACCCAGTGGTCTAGAAGGAACCTTCTGACCAGAATGTTTCCAGTTTCTGTGGTTATGCAAGGCAGCGGCGGCTGGACATTCCACAAACTCTGGAAAGTCCAGGCTGTCATTATGTGGAACTGGGGAGAGGTTTGTGTGGAGTGAGGAAGATCAGAAAGAGTTGGCACCATTCTGGGAGAGAGAGCGCCATGATCCACTCCCTTAGCTGTCTGAAAACAGTGTTGACATGACCTGTTTGCTGTGTGGGGGCTGTTAATGGGGAGAGGAATGTCTCAATGTGCTTACATGGGAAACTTCTTTGATTAAAAGTGGTTTATGGGCAAGGTATTGGGCTAAGCACCATATTGCCAGCATTCTTCCAATGACTCCCAAGTGGCATATGAGGACATGGGGGCACAGCAGGGTAGTGTCTGCTTCTAACACGGGGGTGGGGGGGGGCAGGGACAATTGCTCAAAAGGAGGAACACTAGACATTGTGGAAGAGAAATGAAAGTTAGAAGGTGGGATTCAGGGCTTCCAGGAGACGGAGCAGCTAATGACAGTTTGGAGAACCTTGGGCTTGGAGTCTCTGATGGAGTCTTAAGCTCATTTTGAGAGAAGAAAGAACACCCCTGCCACAGGCTGTGTCTCAGCTGATTTTTTTTTTTTTTTTTTTTTAGTTCTGTTGGAGGAGGCTGCCTCATGATACTCCAAATCACTTTCTTTTGCTTGAAATGAAGCTAGGGGATGACATAAGTATGTGGCCCATGATGTTTCTTGGACTCCCTCCAACTCAGGGATAGAAAATAAGGAACTGGAAGCAGAAACCAGCACAGCTGACTATGTGCTGTACGACTCCATCCTTGTTCTAATTGCCCCAGGAGCCTGGGAAAAACTGGCTTACAAATTTCCTCCATCCTTGCAATTCCTGGGACCAACTTCTGACTATAAGAACTATGTGAGGGGCTGGTACGATGTCTCAGTGCATAAACTGCTTGCTGTACAAGCCTGATGACTTCAGAATTCCATCCAGAATCTTGAACAAAGGTTGAAAGAGAGAACCAAGTCCACCTTCCTACCCTCTGACCCCCACATTTTCATCACCACACATGTGCACCACCCCTTTATTCCACACACAATAATAACAACAATAATAATAGAGGTTTTTAAAACTAGGTTTTGTGTTGGCCAGCTCTTTCTTCTTTTCTTTTTGGTTTTCTGTTTTGCCTTTTTAAACTTCAGCTCCATGTAGGACACTGGGAAAACCTTAATTTGCTATTACAAATTGTGTGTTTGTGTGTGTGGGGGGGGTCAGAGGTCAACCTCAGCTGTCATTCCCTAGGAGCTATTCTGCTCTTTCTTTCTTTTTTTTTTTTCCCCCTGACAGAGTCTTACTCTGGAATTCACAAAGATTTGCTTGCCTCTGACTCCTGAGTGCTGAGATTAAAGGAGTGGACCATCACTTTTTTTTTTTTTTTGAGACAGGGTCTCTTATTGGTCTGGAATTGGATGAGTAGATTAGACTGACCGGCAGCAAGCTTTAGGTAATCCACCCGTGTCTGCCTCCCCAGAGCAGTGTTTCTGCCAAAGCTATTCACACTTCATTGGGATTTTTCGTACATACTCTCTGCTCCTAATCCAAGAAGCCCTGGTTCAGTTCCCTTAAACCCACGAATAACTGCATCAAAACATATTCATATCCCTTCCAAGAGATTCTCAGAACTTGGAAAAGGGATAATGAAGTCCATAGTTTCAGGTGGTTGGGACAGTCTTGCAAAGAACTTTTGCTAACTATGAACTGGCCTGTGAATTTTCAATCTGCTCTGGCAGTATTCTCCTCAAATTACTCTCGTTTTAAAGCTGCATTTTTAAGTTAGTAGTAAAAGATTTTTGCACCCTGTTAGGCCTCTCTGCCGTGGAAGCAATCCAAATCAGACCAAATCAGACCTAATTAGAAAAAGCCCCGGTTTAATGGGTAAAGCGTTCCTGGGTGATTCTCCAGCCCCCCAGAGAGGAGACGGGGAAGAGAGACCAGAAAACAACATGTCTATTTTCTAGGATGCAGTTTAAATACCCTATGGGAGTGGTCTTGAGCATCTCTGGGGGAGGAGCCAGTGTTTGGCAGGCTTTGAGGGGCAGGTTTGTGGAAAGAGATTTGGGGAGAGGGGAGTTGAGGTGGACCTTCCACCAGAACATTCCAGACTCTTTGGATGCCAGGGTGCCAGGGGCTGAGGTGGAGCTCCCACCAGAACAAATACCTAATATTTTTCAATAGTTGTTTAAATAGCTGTAAGGATCATACATCCCAGTTTATTGTAAATTCATACACTTACAAATAAAATGTTTACATTGTTCTCTTACATGTATCTCATTGAATCAAATGCTGTAGGAGTTGGCTATTTTCAACAGTCTATCTTTAAAAAAAAATAGAAACATGGGCAGGAGAAATGGTTCAGTGGTTAAGAGCACTGGCTGCCATTGCAGAGGACCCCGGTTTGGTTCCCAGGACCCACATGATGGTTCACAACCATCTATAACTCTAGTTCCAGGGGATCCGATAGCCTTTTCTGCTTCTTCAGGCACCGGGCACACATGTGGTGGACATGTATGTATGGAGGCAAAACATCTGCACACATAAATTAGAAATAAATAAATCTTTAAGAAAATACATGAGCAAAGTTTACATTATTGTCAATTCTACTTACACTTGAATTTACAGTCCACATTCTGTCACAGAATTTCCTCATAGTCTATTTTTTAAGTAAGAGACTTACTGGTGACTTTTTTGTGTGTTTATGTGGGTGCGCTCAAGTGTGTACATATGTTCACCACGTGAGAACTCCATGTCTCCGGCCCCCATGTTTGCTGCCTGAAACAGTGTCAATACACAAACCAGAGTGCGCTCAATTTGCTGTCCTTCTGCCTCTGTATAGCCCTGACTGTCCTGGAGCTCACGCTATAGATCAGGGTGGCCTCCAACTCACACCTGCCTTAGCCTCCTGAGAGCTGGGATTAAAGGCATGTGCCACCACTGCCTGGCATCCATGCCCGTATTTTAAAGAACATTCCCCCTCCCATTTTTACATTTTAACTGGGGGGAAAAGAAAGCATAAATTTCTGTTGAACTACCTAGGTGATGGGGGACGGGCTAGCATAAAGTAGAACTAACATTAAATGAAGCACACATGGTTTAAAGTGTGCACTTTGACACAGAGTCAAGAGCTGAGGCTGTAGCTCCGTGGTAGACCTGCCTAAAATGCATGAAGCCCTGGGTGTGATCCCCAGCACAGCAAAACCAAAACTAAAATAAGTAACTATACAGTCCTAAAACCAGTCCTGGCAAGTTTGAGCAATACTTATTAAGCAGAAAAAGTGAACTTTTATTGGAAATGTCTGTCTGACTGCAGAGT
Organism: Peromyscus eremicus; assembly: GCF_949786415.1. Classification (NCBI taxonomy): domain Eukaryota; kingdom Metazoa; phylum Chordata; class Mammalia; order Rodentia; family Cricetidae; genus Peromyscus; species Peromyscus eremicus. The sequence continues at coordinate 137,809,192 of NC_081419.1, read as the reverse complement.
GGGGGCATTTTCTTTCTTTCTAACTTGGTAATTTTAAGCCTGGATGAATATTGCTCACACTAGGATGGGATAGATTTTAGCTACAACTTTACCTCTGTTTTTCATTTTGACGTTTCCAGATGTCAGACATCAGGTAATGCTTCAGAAGTATCAAATCTGGGGAACTCTGTGGGCTATGGTTAAACCTAACTATTGCTTTAAGTTCAATTACAGAAATTTCTAATTAAACTATATATATGAATGGAAGGCAGACAGTACATCTCAGGGATAGAACGCTTGCTTAGTTTGTGTGCCTTTGGTTCAATTACCAGTACAAAATAAATGATTATGGGTCTGGGGTCTTCAGAGATTCACCAATCTGACAATGATTACATTTTAACAAAGAGGAGGCTTTTCTTCAAATAATTGACCCCAGAACTGGGATTCACAACGGTACCTCCTAGCCACATTAGTCAGGGGTTTATAAAGGCAAAGAACAAAAAGTCACATTTTTAAAATTTATTTATTTATTTATTTGTGTGTGTGTGTGTGTGTGTGTGTGTGTTTTCTTTTCTTTGAAACAGAGTCTCTCTGTGTAGCTCTGGCTCTCTTGGAACTAGCTCTGTAGATCAGGCTAGCCTCCACCTCGCAGAGATCCTCCTGCCTCTGCCTCCCCAGTGCTGGATTTAAAGGCGTGCGTCACCGCCGTTCTGCCATTTTGTTTTGTTTTTACATTCTGTTTTTTAAACATATGCCTTGCAGGTGTCCGGTTATCTCCAGCAAAAACAAGCTTTTGTTTACAGAAGCAGAAACAGCAGTTAACCTTGTGACCTATTACCTCCTATAAACAGCAAGTTTTGTTAAAGCTGTACAGGACCAGGCAATTGAAAAAACAACCCTAAAAATCCCTTGACATTTAGAGGTCCAATTGTGTTGTGTAATTCTCCTAAGCATAGTAATTTTTAAACTTCGAAACGCAAAATTAGCCATCAACCCGTTAGTCATCACAAAATAAATAAACAAACAAAGGGAATCACTCAAAACTTACCGCTTCTGAATTTCCTCACTATACTTTTATTATTTATGTTCTTGAGATGGTTTGCACCAGCTTGGTGTGGTCTAGGCTTGTAATCTCAGCAATTCAGGAAGCTGGCATTGGAGTGTAATGAGTTTAAGGTCAGCCTGGGCCAATTTAGCCAGGTCCTGCCTTGAAGTGAAAATAAATAAATAGATTTTGAAATGTTAACACCTATTGTGTGATATAAGCACTGCAGGACACTTCCGAATTCCATGTTCAGTAAGGTTTCATTGGTGGGTTGAAATCAACAAATCATCCACTGGTGGGAGTATTTATACCACAGAAATAGACATACACAGAAGGCACAAGGGAGCACTCCCGCCTCTTCCGCTGCTGGGTGGGCTGGAAGTGCTGAGAAGTTCTCTCTCAAGTTTTGTTACATTAACAGGATGACAAGTAACAGAACACATGCTGAGTTATCACCAGAAATGACTTCTAGTGAGTAAGCTCCTGACTAGGTTAGGCCCTCCTTCAAGCCCGCGGAATGTAAACCATTTGAATTGCAAAATGATTTTCCTTTCTTTTCTTTTTTGAGACAGGTTCTGGTTATGTATCTCTGGTCAGCCTAGAATCTGAAATGCAGACAAAATTGTCCTCCTTCTCAGGGCTCTGCTGGCCTCTCCTGCGCCACCAGCCCCAGCCCCGGATGTCCTAGAACTCAAACCAGACTCTGTGGTCTTGAACTCACAGAGATCTACCTGCTTCTGCTTCTCAAGGACTGGTTGGTACTAAAGGCGTGTGCCACCACACCCAGATCACAAGAAAGGATTTCTTCTTCTAGCTAGAATGATTCATTTATTTTCTCAGTGCCCAATTTTTAGGGAAGTATATTAAAATAGTTGAAAACAATTGATCACCATTAAATCTGTGTGTGTGTGTGTGTGTGTGTGTGTGTGTGTGTGTGTGTGTCGGGGGTGGGGTGGGGTGGGGAACCATGGTCAGTATTTGAAAATTGTTTTTCTCTCGAGGCTCTCTGCCACAAGAGACTTTCATTCTTAGAAAATAATTAAGGAATAGAAAAAAGGAAGTCAAGGAACAGAACACAGTATGCCCTGCCTGTAAACCACTGTGTGTGTGTGTGTGTGTGTGTGGTGGGGTGTGGATTGGGACATTGTGAGTTAGGGGTTAATTTAGACATTTCAAAGAGGGGAAGGGGCAGGGGTCATTTCCACCTCAAAAAGTATGTTAATTCAGCCAGGTGGTGATAGCATAGGCATTTAATCCCAGCACTAGGGAGGCAGAGGCAGAGGCAGAGGCGGCGTTGGGGGGGGGGGGTGCGCAGTCTCTTAGTTCGAGGCTACTTTGGTCTATATAGTGAGTTCCAGGCCTGCCAGGGCTACACAGAGAAACCTTGTCTCGAAAACAAACAAACAAACAAGCAAACAAACAGAAAAAGAAAAAAGAAAAGAATGTGAGTTTATAGTATGCCAAGCCAGGCCAAAAACGCCCTCGTTCCAAAGCCACATCACACACACCCTTAGCACAATCTATCTGTATGTCAAAGACGGATACTTTGATCGATGGTTCTAGCGTGTCTCCCCGCTCCGCCTTTTAAGGGTCCCATACCGTAAGCAGCTGGCACGTCTTACACTCAGACTCTCCTCTTGCCTCAGTATCTCAAGTGCCAGGATGAGAGGCCTTCCCTATCACGTGGGCGAGGATGGTCCTCGATCCGCTATTATTAATTCCAACAGTACCTAAGCTTGGAGTCTAAAGACTCTTACCATTCTCCCTCCCCCCTCCCTGTAACGATGGCGTTAGAAGCAACGTTCTTGGATCCCACGTGGAAGCCTACTTGAGAAGAGAGAGAAACGTTGCAAACCAGTTTTCAGAGAGATGAAAAATCCCTCAAAACAGAGATCGGTCTGCTTGTTTTTGTTTGGCTCACTGCTAAGGATGAGTTTTCCATCTTTAAGTGGGGGAGAGTAGGAAGAGTAGAGTTATTTCGCGACACGTGAGAATTACACAAAATCCACATTTCAGTTCATAAACTATATTGGTTAACGCACAGGCAGGCCCACTGCTTTGTCCGGCTGCTTCTGCGCTGGCGTCCTGGTCTTGGAATAGTTTCGACAGCAGGCCCAGAAAAGCCCGAACCTTTTCATCCACCCACCAGTGCTGTAATCAAAACTATCCAAATTCAATCCCCACTTGGGAAATCTCCCTTGACTTGAGAGGGGACCGCACCAGTTCGAAGACTAATACCAACAGAAGACCCTGAGTCAGTCCTTCCCATTTCTCGGCCTCAGTTTCCCCAGCTACAAAGTGGGGTTGGACAGTGACCCCTGGGTTGGTGAGGGGTGGGGTGGGTTGGGGTGGGGGGACTACTTCGCAGTGGATCTGATAACCATCGCAAGCCGCAGCTCTGGGAGCCACCGATCGGGGTCACCCCGGAGCCGGAGGGCGCGCAGGGGGCGGGTCACCCCCGCGGTTTCCAGCTCGCCCGCCGGGGCGCAGCGCCCCGCAGGCCCAAGCTTTCCCGGGGGAATTCCGGGCGGTGCTGGCGGGCACCGGGGGCGGGGCGGGGCGGGGCGGGGCGGGGCGGGGCTGCCGCCTATAAGAAGGGCTGCGCGCCCGCGCTGGGTCTGCCGTTGGGACCATGGCGTCTGCTTGCATGCTCGCTCTGCTGCTGCTGCTCCTGGGAGGCTTCCCCGCCGCCCCCGCCGAGTCGGTAGGTGTTTGAGGGGTATCTTAACGGCGCGCGGGGGTGGGGGTGGGGGGCGGTGCCTCCTTTGTTCCCCGAGATCCCGGGTTCCGGATGGAGTGGGGTACACCACGAGCTGCGCCACCCTTATCTGGGCGCCGCAGCGGGGAAAACTTCGTGGGGACAAAGTTTCCTCGGGGGTCGCGGGAAGGCTGGAGGGAACTCCTCCACGCGTCGTGCGCCCCCAGATTGTTGCTCTGCGCTCCTGTCCTGGCCTCCGCTTTGCCGCGGGGCTCCGGGGTGAGACGTGACTAAGTTGGTGTCAACTCTTCTCCTCCCATACCCTCACCCCTTCGCTGTGATCTCGGGGCAGGCTCCGCGCGCGGAGTGCCCCTGCTCTCTCTGGGTGCCCAGAGCAGGCGGCGCGAGTCTGAGACGGCCTGGGGACGAGGTGGGCAGCGCGCATTCGGGAGTGGGAGAACTTTAGAGCTGTGCGGGGATCCTGTTGCACACACCTACGGGAGTGGAGAAAACTTACTCCTGGTCACAGCCTTGCCACTGACCTGGGAAGGGGCAAACACTTGGCTCCTTCCAGTGGTCACCTTCCCCATCTGCAGAACGAGTTTGCCGCAGTAAAAGATCAAGAGGCGACCCTTCCTGCTTTAGTCTGCCTAGAAAGTTGGGTCTCCTGTCTCTCCAGAGTGGACTCAAGGGACAACTTCACACTCAGCTGCGGGCTAGAGGTTGAGCTGAGTTACGCTGTTTTGCCAGAAGCGTTTGTGTTGAATTGGGCATGGGGAAATTGAGGCACCCACCTGAGTAACGTGAAGGAGCTGGGAGAGAAAAGGTCCCTACTAGCGTCCATAGGTCCTAGTAGGAGTTTAGGAGGCAAACACATAAGGGAAGTGGCGGGGCATGGCAGTTTCTGGGAGCGGGGATCTATCCCAGGATTGTACGTTCAGTTCAAGTTTTACGGGGAGTGAGACTTTGGAGTTTAGTCGTTAGTATTCATTCTTTTGAAAGTCCTTTTTCTCTGGGCTGGCTTAGGGCACAGCTGATTCTTGTTGAGACTCCAGGCGAGGAATGAGTGAAAGGTAGGGCAACACGCATCGCAATTCCAGTCAAATACTGAACCCACTGCGTGCTGGTTTCTTTCTAACAGCTTTTTGAAGGCTTTGGAATTAAATAAGTGTTCAATTCCAGAAAACCTCACTGTTTACTGTTTTTAAACTAGTCCTGAGGCAGGAGAGGTTAAGTAATTTGCTGAAGGTCACACAGCTAATCACTGCCTGAGTCACACTGAAGTCAGGCAGCCAGGCTTGGAAAGCCTGCTTAAACTTCTAGTTCTAGTGGCTGCTTTTGGGTCCCATTTTCCCGTAACTCAAGACTGGTCTCACATCTGTTGATATCTGGGGCTAGAAAGCCTCAAGGCATAGTGAATGGACCGAACCAGAATGTGGGCCACGACTGTCTTATAAAGCGAAGGCATCTTTGCAGAGAGGTTTGTGGCCAGGCGAAGCAGGAGCCCATACCACATGCCTCCCTGGTGCAATAACTCCAAATGAGCTGCTAAAGGGTATTGTGAAGTTGAGTCTTTTCCTTGGGGAGGCATCCGAAGGAATGCTGGCTGGGCAGTGTGAGGAAAAAGGACCTAGGAGGTGGCTGAGGTCACCACGTGGCCAGTCACATGCCATCGATCTCAGCTCAGCCGGCAGGTGCTTTGCTTAGGGGGGAGGAGGAGACCGCCGTGTCCCCCCAGACCAGTAGGAGGATGTGGTTTGGGGGAGGTAGGTCATGCCAGGCCTGTGGGTGACCTGATCTCGCTAGGAGGAGAAGCCGGCCTTAAGCAGCTGCTTCCGGAGGCCTCTGTCTCAATCTCTTAGCCGGATCTCAGTGCTCTCTCCTTCCTGGCTAATGTCATGGGCATCTTACCTCTAATTAGGGCACAGGGATTCCCCTTAAATTGTGGCCGGAAAAATCAGACCAAATCATACTCGCATAGATTGGAGAAATGATGCTGTGCCTCCTTTTCCCCTTGGAATTGGAGAAGTAAATGAAAGTCTGAGGAGCAGGGCTTGGCTAACAGCTGTTATGATTTATTGAGTACTTTCTGATAACTGATAATTTAGGCCCTCACCAAAAAAAAAAAGTGCATGATGGTTATGTTATTGTGTTCTTTTTACTAGATAAAGTATATTGAGAGATTAAATGATACCACCTTTTAGTACGGAGTATGCAGGCAGCCTGTCGACTGTCTGGTAAAGTAGTCTTCCTCCAGTTATGAGGGCCTTTCTCCAAATTTCACCTTTAGTCTAAACACCGATTTGGGGAAGAGAGCCCAAGCTAAACACCCAGCTGCCCTCTCCTCTGTTTGGCGGGCCTGCCATCCTAAACCTGTTCTTCCTGTCCAGCTGGGAGCATTCCCTGCCCTGCCTCCTGCCACTCCCTCCCTGGCCAATTAAAGGCAGCCTTGTTTTGGGACGAGGTTGGAGGGGGGGGAAGGTGGGGCAAGGTGTTGCTGCCCAGGGGCACAGCCCACTGACTTGGCACCAATCCCAGGCAGTTCTGAGAAAGTATCTCCCACCCACCAGGTGTACTTCAACTCTCTCCTTGATAGCACGGAAGGGAACAGGAAGTAGGGGGGAGCTGGAGGGGGTTCTAGGACCTACGAGTGGCTGGCAAGAACTCTTGGGACTTCTTGGGAACCCATAGAATTACCACACACCCAAGAAATATTTGGGTCAGGATCTGGAGAGCTTTGTGGGGTTAGGAACGGTTCCCTTTGACCTCTCTGGGTTTAGAGGTCTTCTGCAGAATCAGATGGAGCTAGGAAGCTTCAAAGAAGACCTTCCCCGGGGGCTGGAGAGATGGCTCAGTGGTTAAGAGCATTGGCTGCTCTTCCAGAGGTCCTGAGTTAAATTCCCAGCACCCACATGGTGGCTCACAACCATCTGTAGTGGGATCTGATTCAGTGTGCATGAAGACAGAACACTTAGGTACATAAAATAAATTAATTAAATAAAAGAAGAAGACCTTCCCAGATCTCACACTTGATTATTGCCTTGCTACCTTATGTGTATGGGCATTCTGCCTGAATGTACGTCTGTAGCATATTTGTGTCTGGTGCCCAAGATGGCCGGTGTCAGTTCAGAGGTGTCAAAACTGTAGCTACAGTTGTGAGCTGCTAAGTGGAACCGGGAATTGAACCCTGGTCCTCTCTCTGAGCCATCTCTCCAGCCCTCTGATACTTAATTCATAATTAAGTACTAACTATTCAAAAGGAGCTATGGGAGACATCTAAGGCATTCCCTCCAGGAAATGAAAACACACCACCAAATTCTGGAAAGAGAGAGCCCCACCCATCCACATCTGGGGCCAGAACTCTGCTTTATTGATTCTAGTGAAACACCTACTTCTTATGGGCAGTGATTGTATGTGTGAATAAACTTTGAATGAATAAACTCAAGGATGGGACTTTGTTCTAAAAGGTGCGTCGAAGTCACTGCTAGTATGGCCATAGTTTGGTACTGCAGGTGAGGGATTTTTATCTTTTTTTTTTTTTTTTTTTTTTTTTTCCAGAAAACTGATGGTCAAAGGAATGTAGTATTTTGCCAAGACCAGGAGTCAGGTCTGACCAAGAATGCTAGGTGTCTGGTTAGTTTGGCCCTCAGAGAACATTCTAGATGATGATGACATTAGATAACCTTGGGACCTACTTTCGGGTTGCTAGCAAACATACCTTGTGTCTGGGGCTCAGTGTCCTATCTCCAAAATGAGGAGTTCGGACCATTGCAGTCTGCGTGTCTCTCTGCTGCACAGCCCAGGGGGGGGGGCGAGGAAAGGGGAGTTCTCTTGGCTTCTTTGGTAGACTCTAAACAAGTCCCTGTCTCAGAACAGAAGTGGGGTGGACATTCAGCTCCTGCCATCCCCAGTGCCTAGAAACAGGGAGGTTTTTCCAAGGACTTGGAGTGCTGAGCTGGCCTGAATGAGGAGCTGGGGAGCGGGGCTCGCTGTTGGAAGGGATTGGCCCCTAGCTGTTCTCTCAGCCTCCTGGACTGGATGAGTTGGTGCGATTTCCAAATGAATGCTTAAGGGTAGAAGAATGGGATGGCCTGGGCTCTGTGAATCACTGTGTGTTACTACAGCCTGCCTGAGTCACCCATTTCCTATCAGTCTGTTGGCTAATAAGGGGGATAGCTCTGTGGTAAGAGTGTTGGAATAGGCATGAAGGTTTGAGGGTTTTGTTTTTTTTTTTAAACTTTTTAAGATTTATTTATTATGTATACAGTGTTCTGTCTGCATGTATGTCTGCAGGTCAGAAGTGGGCGCCAGATCTCCTTACAGATGGTTGTGAGCCACCATGCGGTTGCTGGGAATAGAACTCAAGACCTCTGAAAGAGCAGCCACTGCTCTTAACCGCTGAGCTATCTCTCCAGCCCTTGTTTTGTTTTTTTATCTTGGTATTTGGCAGTCAATATCCGTGTCTAAAACCTTTGAATATTCACAGTGCCTGTGTGTGCACTTTGACCCTGGACAGGTACACAACACTGGTACACCCCTACACACACACACACACACACACACACACACACACACACACACCCTTAAGCAACACTGAGGCTTCAACTGGTCTGAATTCACAGAGCCGAGCTAGTATCATTCAGGTTTGATTTGCGCTAGGATTCTGTGACATTTCTGAGGCTGTTAGGACGGTTAAAACGTTAATGGTCTGTTGAGCCTCTGGGTTCAATTCCCTATCACCAGGAAATAAATAAGATTATGGAGAGACTTAAAGATGATGAGCTTGCAAATGAGACTCTGAGCAGAGCTCCAAGTAGTGGACCGGAGTAGGCATTCCTCAGTGACCCGTTCTCTGACTTGCCCGGGACCTCTCCCTTCCCCCACATCTAGAATGGCAGCGGCTAGGTGGGAAGGGACAGGCCTAGGGGTGGGGCTGATAGAGCCCAAATCTTATATTTGTTTATCTTAGAAGTGGACTGTTTGCAGGTTATCAGATGGGTTTATATTTAAACAAGAACCAGTTCCTGGCAGCCCCACCCCTCGGCCAGGATCTGCAGGTGTCCCAGGCAGCTTGCAGGGGAAGGGGGCAGGGAATGTACAAGAGTACCGATCTCTCAGGACACTGCTCAAGCTAAGCGTTTCTCCTGTTGTGTGGGTGTGTGTGTGGGGGGGTTTTTTGGGGGAGGTAGTCTTAAGGGAGCTGAGCACCCCCAAGTAGCATTCTGGGCTTGGTGGACGAGAAAGGCAGTTGAGTGTTCTTCTGAGAAGGCATTTTTCCCTGTACCATGCGCTAGAGACTGGGAGAACATGTGTGTGGACCATTGTGGGCTCATTTCACCCTAGAGAGAGAAACTTGACTTCTAGAGCGGGTCTGTAATTAACCCGTTGGTGACCCTTGGGCACATGCCTGCCCCTTGCAGGCCTCTCTGGTGGTGTCTGCTAGAGGCTGGGAAACTGGAAATGTGGGTATGTCTTAGAGCCAGAAAGTCTCAGTCTCTGCCCCAACTTTGCCATTCACCCAGGGGCACCGGGTGAGTTAATAAGTCACTTCGTTGATGTGAGAGCCCTGGTGTCCTCTATAAAACACCTGTGTCACTTGAGGGCCATCATCGTTGTTTAGCAAACTTGTAAAGTGCTGGTTTAAGTTGCATTTATTATTAGCGACGACTATAGACAAGGCTCGGATCTTGGCTGGAGGTTGGCCTTGGGACATGGTGTCTGTATACATGCAGGAAATATAAATGGGTTAAGTAGGATTCCTGGGGTTCAGACCGTTTATCTCAGAGGGCTCTAGGACTTAAAAGATCACTGACTTCCCCAGAAATAGTCTCATACAGCCCAGGCTGGCTCTGAATTCCATATGGAGCTGAGGTGAGCCTTGAATTCCTTCCTTTTCCTCCTGCCTCTGTTTTCCCGAGTACTGGTATTGCATCCATGGGCCACCACAGCCAGCCACCTTTGACCTTTTACAGCTGTCACTTGTCTTCTCTACTTCTCACCCTCCTCTTGGGACCCAGTTCCTTCCCACCCTCACCCTGAGTTACCCCCTCTTACTGAGAGCTCTCCATCCTTTGCCCTGCCTCCTCCCCTGTCCTCCTAGCATAGGGAGTTGGCTGCCCTGGTTTTCTCTGGCAAAGGAGAGGCTGCTGGTCAGGTGACACCCAGGGTAATGGAAAGGGAGGCAGGGAGAGGCTGGTGTGTATGGAAATAGTGACTGGGTGAAGCCGGCCTGTGGTGGCCCAACCTGTGGGGACTGGCCACACCACTGGAGCCTCTGGGCCGCAAGCAGATGGCTGGGCTGGGCACTTGGAGTGTGGACACTCCTTGCCTCTGGGGAAGCCCAGCCGGGAGATGATTGAGACAGACTGGCCTGGGCTGGAGTGCTGGCTTCCCTGGTGTCGGGGGAGGTGCGTGGTGGTGGTGGTGGTGGTGGTGGTGGTGGTGGTGCAGTAAACCAGTCTCTGGTCGATCTAATCCGTTGCAACAGGGCTGTAAAGTAGGCCTGGACCCTGCTCTCAGAACACAGGAGGCTTGTTTGCATCCTGAGTCTCCTGGCCAGCCACAGATCCAGTGGGGATTTTGGATCTGCTGCCTAGATTACAAGCCCCAGCTTCAATGCACCTCTGTCTTCAAGGCCTTGAGGGAGCCAGTCCCTCCCAGCTGTCTCCACTGGTAATCGGAGCAATGCCCAGTTTGGTAACCAGGCCTTGGGACAGAGGGAGGCTTGTCTCCTTGAGACCTTTTACAGGTGGGGAAACCAAGGCCCAGAAAGGAGAATCCACCACCCAGGACCACCTAGGTAGTTAGAGACAGGGGTACTGGATTGGTCCCTGGGAGGAGTTTGTTTGGAGGCTCCTGACCAATCCCCTTCATTCCTGCCTGGTAACCCCATGATCCTAGAGTTCTTGTGGGAATGGGCTGCCCTGGGGCTTGGTGAAAAGCTGGCTGCTGACTGTGCCAGGCCTGGCTCGCTACAGGGTGATTGTGTTCAGAGTAACTTGACCTTGAAGTGGGCAGAGCCGACATTTGAACCCTCAATCCACCCCCACTCCCTCCGACTTTGCTTAACCCTTTCAGGTATCAGGACACCAAACTGGAGATTGATGTGTGACTTCCTTTTGTCTCCTAGATTTTTTTGGGCGGGGGTCGGGGGGAAGACACAAGGCAAGCCAGGAAAAAGAGGATTGAGGTCACAAGAAGAATTTCAGATGTCTTCGGTTAGTGCCTTCCTCTGCTCCTGGAAAAATCGAGATTTCCTCTGTGTCTGTTTGCTTACGAGAATGTGCTCAGAGCTTCCACTGGGCAGGTTTCTACCCATCCCCGAGTCTGCAGAAACCCACTTTTCAGTCGAGCATCTTTGCCTGGCTGTCACACCCCTCTCTAGCTTGCAGGAACATCTCCCATCCGATGGCCAGAGCCTCCTTAGCCCTGCACTTGTTCTGCAAGTTTCCTCTTTAGCCTGCTGAGCATTTTTCTCCCCTAGCCTGAAGGAAAGCAGGTGGGGTTTAATAAAGATCACCAGGTATTGAGCACCTGTTATGCACCAGGTCACCTGCTGGATCGTCGCTTGTACACGTGGATACATTTCCGTGGATTTTCGTCACTCTGCTAGGTGCTTACCAGCCCTGATTACAAAAGAGGAAACTGAAGACTTAAAAGCCAGAATAAACTCCTAGACTCTCTAAAAGTGGTTGTGCCTCTTGACACTGTAGGAAATGGGGTTGGTGGGGCTGCTGAGCCACTCAGAAAAGCCCAGTGCTTCGCACCCAAGGGTGTTCCTGTGTCCCCAAATGTACTTGTTTCACAGTCACCCTTATGGTCTCTCCCTGAGCGTGTGATCAAGTGTGGCCTTGACTCTGCCTTCCCTGGGGAGGAGGCAGGTAGGGGGCTCTCATTAGTTCAGTTAACCAAGCTCTGACCCTGAACTCCTCCCTGGTGCTCCAGCCAAGTTTCTGCGTCTTTGTTTAAGTAATATCACTTTCACCTTTGTTTATTTCTGGGCAAGGGAACAGGGAGGGGGGGTTCCCTGGAGCCCCTGCTTGGCCAGTGTGCTGTGGTTAGGTGGGAGCTAATGAGTGACTGGGAGAAACTTGGCCATGGTTAGGGCATGGTCTAGAGAAAGACCCTGGGTCTTAATCTCACGTTGTTCCTTTCTAGCTGTGGCGCTTGGATGAATGACTCAGTTAACCTGTTTTCTCCCCTGCAAACCAGGTAGACCACCTTGTGATGCTGTTGAGTAGATTCAGCGAGCCTGTACAGAGCGGGTGCCTGATACACAGTGGATGCTTCTGTACTCAACCCAGTCGCCGTGCTTTTCCCGGGGTGATGGGCATTGTAAGGCTTTGGGATATAATCAGTGGCCTTTATTTAAATCCTCGCTTCATGCAACAGCCTGTGTATCTGGGGTCAGCCAAGGCACTGGAAAAGGGTGGGAGGCCACCTCACCCTGGGAGCTGAGAGACCTAAGTTGTAAGGCCAGCTCTGCTGCTAGCTGCTTAGGTGACCTTGGCACAGTAATCTGTCTCAGGTTATAAAGCGAGACGGTTGGGCTCAGTGGCCTTACGTTGGCAGGTGTTCCTGCCTATAAAATGAAAGTGTACCCACCTCTATTCTTTTCCCTGGATGCCTTGGAGAAGAATCCAGATCTCTATCAGCTACAGGGCCAGCAAGAGCCTTTGCATTCAGAACCACAGCCTTATTTAAAGTCTGTCTCCTGCTGTATGTTTGTGAAAGGGGCAGAGATGAGTCCTGATGACCCATAGGGGGTGCACGTGTGGGCATTACACGTGAATGCATGTTCCTGGGCAGGGTTGGGGTGAACTGAGGTGAACAGACTATATCTGTAGTCAGGAGTAGAGCTAGGTCCCTCTCTGGTCAGGACTGGGTCTGCCTGATGGGTGGCCTGGCCTTTCAAAGCCACCGCAGACTACTGAATGGACCTTGTTTGAAAAGAGAGTCGGGGAAGGAAAGACTCCTGGTACCTTCCCAGCCTTACAAACAAACAAACAAGCAAACCATTGCTTGAAATCCTGTTGGGTTTGGTTCTGTCTTGACATCTAGGCCCTAATTGCTGCTGTCCACTTGAGTTTTTCCTCTTGTTAGAGATTGTGAGCAGAGGAAGATCTAGAAAGGGGCCAAGAGAGGATGTCTTCCGAGCTCCAGAGGCTGAATTTCTCGTGTCCCTTCACCTGTCCCAAAAGGCTCTGAAGTGTTGAAGAGGTTAGCTCTCCCGTCTTTAAGACTGCCTCTGAAGAGCTTCCCAACATCTGGGGCAAAGGGGCTGATCCTGCCTGGGCCCTGGGTCCCTGTGTGATCTCAGACTAATGGTTTCTTTCCTCTGGAATTTAACATAAAGGTGGGTGAAGGGGTAGGGCGTTGGGCATGGTGGCACACTCCTTTAATCCCAGCGCTGGAAAGGCAGAGGCCACCCTGGTCTCCATAACGAGTGTCAGTTCAGCCAAGGCTATCTGTCTAGTAAGTCTCGAAATGCAGCAGTAGGGGATTGGGGATACCAGCTGTTCCAAAGGGGGCTGGCTGAACGAGAAATAAGTCTTGGTTTCAGCCCCAGTTTTACCAATGTCAGATCATTACAGCCTTCTTTCTTGGTCCTCATTTTTCTAATGGAAGATTAAAGTAATTACTATAAAAGCCAATGAACGTGCTTATCTCCAATCTGCTGGGTTGTTTTGAAACACCCCGGAACACTTTCACATATTAAGGAGGTTCGGTGTATGAGTTTTAACATTCCAAGGTGCCTTCCTAGGGGTGAGGTGGGGTAGGGAAGGTCTCCAGGCCCGAGACCTGTGCTGGAATCTAAGCCCCAGGCTGAGAACCTCAGCGTTTGTCCTGAGGAGTTTGAACTTTAACATCCCGTGACCAGTCTTTCAGGCTTTCGTGGTCAAAGTATCACTATCAGCCTCCCTGCTTCTGTGTCCTGCCTTTCCCCATCTCCTCTTGCCCCCACCCCTAGCTGGATTAGACATGCCCACTTAGTGTTCCTGTCTAGCCTAGGGCAGGCTGGTAGCCCTAAGTACAAATGTGTTCCTGCGTCTGTGGCTAAAAGCCCAGGTGATCCCATGCTCGACTGCTGGTCTCGTTGGTCACTTTCTGCTCGTGTGACCTTAGAGAAATAATTTGCCTTTCCCAGCCTTGGTTTCCACCCCTGCCAAAAGGGTCTACGTCATCCCAGCTGTGTGCGTGTTAAGGCCTGGCACACTGTAAGCAATGGAGGTTTTGCCGGTTCGGATTTTGAGCCCTGGGGAATTTGTAGCGAAGGGTGTGGGAGGCTGGGACCTTGCCTGCCTGACATCTAGGGCACTTGTACAACCACGGAGAAGCCCTCTTGCTGCACTGCCAAACCAAAGCCACAGGCACGGGTCCTGTGCGGGGGCTGGAATTCCAGTACCAGCAGCCCCACAGCTCCTGATTCCGGAGTCATGAAGTCATTCCTAAGCAGGGCTTAACCCCTGCTGACTCCCCACTCCCACGCGTACCAAGCACTCTGCATTGATTTCCCCACCCTGGGGAGAAAGCGGTGCCTCCCCGACTTCCTCTCAGCTCCCTTCCCAGAATCTAGTTTCCTGACCACGGGGGTGGATAGAGGGCACAGTCAGCTCCTGCCCCCTCTCCCCGGAAGCCTGTGGGAGAGAGAGTGAAGGAGGAGCCTGTTCTCCAAGCTGCTCTCCTGTCCTCTCCTGCCACTCAGTCTGGGGTGTTAGGGATAGACCAGCATTCCTTCTCACGATCCTGTGTATCACTGTGGCCTTGGTTAGGTGAAGGACAGCCTGGGGCTGTCAGAAACAGACCTGGCCACTGTCTAGCCTTAAGCCTTGTGTGACTAATTCTGTGTGTGACCTTAGGGTTATCACAGCCTTGTTTCTGGTTTGAATTCTGTAGAAGAGAAAAGAGCCTCCCCCGGCCTGAAAGTCTAGTTTTTATTCTGAACTTCTAAGTAGAGCCTCATCCCCTGTGGTCCTGCCCACTGGCGGAGAGAAGGCTTTGTAGGAGTAGAACAGTGACCCTTGTACCTGGTTGTTTACAGGAACAGTAGCCTGAGTCCAGAGGCTAGCGGAAGGGCAGTGGGCACCTCAATGTACCCTATGCCCCTGAAGAAGCTTTGTTTAATACCCAGCTGGACTAGGAGACGGGTGGGGGGGGGCAGAAAAAGTGGTGTTGAAGGGGGACTTCTTAAATGTTTGCCTTTCAGAAGTTGTTTGGTGGGACCTTAGACTCTGGCCAGCTGGGTCTCTATAGGATGGGTGACATGGTCTGGGGGAGCAAGGATCTTGTCTTTGTGTCCTGCTCAGCGCTGGCACAGAGATGGATTCAAGAGTGTGTGTGCCTTTGAGTCACCAGGTCTGAGCTGTGCTCTGTGGCTGTCTTGGGGTGTGAGTGAGCCTGCCCTGTGTCTCAGCCCAGTGTGACTCAGTTGGGGAATGTGTCCCTTGACTAGGCAGGTCCAGAGCCATAGCCTTACATGTGGAAATCATCAGCTTCTGTCATAGGACCCTAGGCTGTAGTATCCTGGGCCTGCCTGTGTGCGTGGGAACCTCTGGCCCTGAGGTCAGGTGGCCCTGCATGCCTCCTCCCTCCTACCTGTCACTGGTGCCACCAAGAAAGAATGGTTCAAAGCTTTTAGTGCCCAGCGTCTTTAGTTATAAAACAAGTTAACAGTTATTATAAACAGCTGAGATGTTGCAGGTGACTCAGTAAATGATGCCTAGAAATACAAACTTCGTTGTTACTTGAAATATTTTTATTAACCCAGAATGGTACGGAGACTTGGTAAGGTTACACACCAAATGGGGAACAGGACCTAGGGCTTCTGATGCAGCTCTGGACCTAGGGTTTCTGATGCAGCTCTGTAACCAGGCTAGTGCCTGAATGTTCACTTTGCTTGGATGGGTGGGGGGCGGACTCAGCCTCCTGAGTGTCGGGGGTGGGGGATCCCAGCCTCCTGAGTGTGCAGAGGGAGGAGATGGAGCTTTGGGATAATATCTCACCTTCCTTCCTAGATTCGAGAGACTGAGGTCAGAGCCCCCCAGGACCTCATGGAAAGCAGATACTTCTCTGGAGCCCTCCCTGATGACGAAGATGCCGGGGGCCTCGAGTTTGATGAGCAGTCGGGCTCTGGAGATCTGGGTATGGGGGTGTGCTTGGGCAGGCTGGGAACCTGGGCTTCAGGGAATTGTGGCCTCAATTGTGAGAGATGTGTGTTTAAGTGGAGACTTTCCTACAGCGCCTCCTTCTCTACTTCAAAAAGGGAAACAAAAGTAACATTTTCCCACCCCCGGGGTCTCCGGGGTAAGTTGTAAACAACTTAGAATTCATTCCTCTTGAGTTTGCAAGCACGGGCCTGAACCTGTCCAATAGGCTCCTTTCTCTGGTGGAGGATCGAGGGAGCGTGGGGAAAGACCCAGAGTGTTTTTCTTCCTTTGGAAAGGAAAAGTACTGGCTCAAAGTTGGTGGAATAGGAGGCGCCTGTGTGGGCTGAGATGCAGAGAGAGGAGCCGGAGACTCCGCTTCGGACGAGATGGAAAGGCATGGAGGTTTTCTGGGGACGTACCAGGAGCCTGGGCTTTCTGGCCTCTATATCAGACAGTTGCTGAGAAGTGCCCCTTTCCTGTTCAGGGACGTGTTACTAATTCCAAGTTTTAAGCTTTGGCGTCACATAACGTAGTCCAGAATTCCAGCATTGCCTTCCTCCAGAATCTTGGTTTCTTACTATGTAAAACAAGTGTTGGAGGATTGTGAATGAGTGTTGCGGACTGAATTCACCAAGCACTGGGTAACTCCGTATTTTCAGAAGTACATTTTGCCGTGTGTACTGTGATACCCATTTATGTTCTAGGACTGCTTACAAAGGGTTACAGCAGAGAAGCTAGCTCTTTGCCTCCTGTAGTTAATTTTATGAAGCAATGTGTAGTGTTTAGTATTAAAATGAACTGCTTCCTTCCCAAAGGTTAATTTCCTGGGAACGTATTCAAATGTAAATTCTAGTTAATTTGGCCTTAGACTGGTCAGATAGAGATTGAGCCTAGGGCCTTGCACCAAATGCTCTACCTTTTGAGTTTTCGATTACAGTGTGGCCCAGGGTAGTTTAGGACTCCCAATCCTGTATTCCCAGTTTATGGTGTTCTGGGATTTCAGAAATGCGTCACTTATCCAGGGACATTCTGAATTTCTAACCAGTTCCCAGATATTTCTGTTGTATCTGGATCCATACGTTACCTAGTAAGGGTCTGAAGCTCGAAGGAAGCTTTGTGTACCCACCAGCATACATTACTGCCGAGAGCGAGCCAGGTGTCCCAGGAGTCTCGTGTTTCAGAAGAGGTGACTGCAGTTGACTTGGGAGGCTTGGGAGGTAGGACTCCACTAGCTGAATGAGTCAGTCCCTGTACACGACGGACCTCCTGTTCACACAGCCGTTCCTCTAACCTTGCAGATGGTACGGAGGAGACTAGGACCTTCCCTGAAGTGATTCAGCCCTTGGTAAGTCTCTCGCCCTTTGCTCCTCCGCAGCACACTGAGGGGCAGAACACACACACAGCCCTGGGAGTAAATAACAGCAGCCGACTCCGTTTTTTAAGAAGGTTTTTACTGGGGCGCTGGGCTCATTTTGGGGCAGGCGTGAGCAGGGCAGGTGGGCCGTCCTCCTTGGAGAAAACGATCAGTGTCCACCCAGCCTCCTTCTTGTGCCTCGGCAGCTGTTTGCCAGCACGGTTTGCAGATTACACGTGCATTTCTGTGCCCTTGGGGCGCTATGAAGTCTGAGGGCACAGAAAACCAAAAACAACTCAGGACCTGTTTTCCTGCATCATTTAACGTGGTTGCTGGTTATTTTTACAGGCTGCATTTTATTCCTCTTTTTTTTTTTTTTTCACCCCGAGACAGGGTTTCTCTGTGAAGCTTTGCGCGTTTCCAGGATCTCGCTCTGTAGACCAGGCTGGCCTCGAACTCATAGAGATCCTTCTGGCTCTGCCTCCCGAGTGCTGGGATTAAAGGCATGTGCCACCGCCGCCCAGCTCCTGTTCCTCCTATTGATGAAATAGTTGTCAATAAATTTTGGTGTCCTAAAAGTAAACCGCTCCAAGCATCAAGTGTGCTTGACACACACCCTCTGCCTTAGGAGAGAGTTCCAGGTGCAAAAATTGCCTTCCTGAAAGGCAAGTGGGCATTGCCACATCACTTGTAGTGGTTACTGTAGCACATGCCTGCTGAAATGTGTGATAGTGCCCCCCCCCCCATGTTCGTTTCCCATTTGGGGTGGATGTCATTCTTCCCCTGTCCTGCCCTTGGGTTCCCTTCCACCTACTTCCTCCTCTTCAGATGTGCTCAGTGTTTCTTCCCCTCCCTTCCTTCCCTTTCAGGTACCTCTAGATAACCACATTCCTGAGAGGGCACAGCCTGGGATCCGTGTCCCCTCAGAACCCAAGGAGCTGGAGGAGAATGAAGTCATTCCCAAAAGGGTCTCACCCTCCGAAGTGGACAGTGATATATCCAACAAAGTGTCCATGTCCAGCACTGCTCAGGACGGCAACATTTTTGAGAGAACCGAGGTCCTGGCAGGTAAGGCTCTTCTCTGTTCACCCAGGAACAGAGAAGTCCTTTAGCCCTTTAGCTCACCTTGGGGCATCTGAGGTCTTTATCTCCCTTCAGGGGAGGATGGGAGGGAGAATCGATACATATCAAAAGGCTTCTAAAGACTAGAAGAGGAATTGTTTCTTTAAGCCCCTGAGGTGTTTTTCAGAGCCTTTCTCCTGACAGGCATCCGGAGTTAATTATTTAAGGGTTAATTTCCCTTGAAAGCCTGGGGGCCCTGGGGAATGAGATTGGCTCCCCTTTCACCTTCCTATCTCTTGACCTTGGCCAGGATGCTTTTGAATGGAGTAGGGTCTGCCTCCGTTTACTTCTCCGTGAAACGGGAATGGTGACACCTCCTTGAGTTGGTTCGTGAAAGACAAAATACGGAATTGCTTTGCAAATTGTAGAAGGCTGTTCTCGTTGTTCCTTAGTGGTTAGGACACGAGATACCTTTATGTTACAGAATCAGGACATTTTGGCTGAGAGACCCTTGACAGGGAATGCGCTGCCCTGCATGAGGCCTTAGGTGGGGCTGTGCGAAGCCTGGTTGGGGACCGTCAGTTGGGGGTAGTGCCGCTCTGGTGCTAGCAGCTCAAGATGGGGGGTGGGGCGTCTCCACACCAGGTTGTCAGGAAGGAGCAAACTTTGCAGAGAGAGCAGGCAGTCTGGGCGGACTGGCTGGTGAGGAGGTGTTGATGCAGCCGGCCCATGGTAGGTAATTCTTGTTTCCTGGGAACCAGCTGAGCCATGTGCCCACATGGCATTGTCCTCTCCCCTCCTTCACCTGCTCAGGCTCTCACTGGCCTTGTCTTGAGGACCATCCGGGTGACTTGGGTCACAGCACGGCCCTGCCTCTGGTCTCCTGTCAACATTCTGCTTTTTCTTCACTAGTCGGTGTGATGGTGTCTGTCAGAAACTGTTAGGCCTTAGAAGTTTCGAGCTCTGGGGAAAGAACTGCCCTCTCTCCCCTCAACCACAGAGTTTCGCTCTTAGCATATTTTAGACCTGCTAGCTGCAGGTTTTATTTACATCTTCGGAGTTTGAGATCAGTTCAGTAGGTTTTTTTTCTCAAGAAAACTTCGAAAACCACTAATGGTCAAACCGTGGTTTCTTGCTTGTGAGGAGACTTAGGTCCCGCTCTGGTTCACAGAGTAGGAGAAGAACTAATGCCAGGCCACCCCTTTACTCTTCCACATCAGGGTCACGCCAGTGTAAGATCTTTTCTAGGAAAGATCCATTTCTCTAGCCCCTGTGGCCTCGCCACTGAAGGGCAGCAGAGACTCAGTGCCCTGTTCCAGCAGCTTTTAGATCACACACAAGAGTTCTGTTAAATGTGTCTGTCACATGGTTCCTGTGCGCCCCATGAGCCCCTCCAGCAACCTGGAGTGGAGACCTGAATAACTTGTCCAGGTCACAGAGTCAGGGACTCCTGGTGGCCCTGGTGTTTGGACCCGGGCACAGTTGGCTTCTGAACCTGTGGCAGGGCCTTGCTCCTGTGGGGCTTCCCAGCACACACCAGGCACCCAAAGGAGGAGTGGAGTTACTGGGGACAAAGGAGCAGCTGGAGACAGGAAGGAGGCAGCTGCCTGATAGTGCCTGTGTTCTGTCTGATACCCCGGCAGCTAGCACGTGCTCTTGCTCTCTCTTTTTAGAAGAAATTCTTCTTGGTTCTTCTGGCTGCTCTACTCCATTCTGTGTGTAGGTTTGTAGTGTGTGTGTGTGTGTGTGTGTGTGTGTGTGTGTGTGTGTGTGTGTTTAATCTTCTTAGCCTGGGTAAAACCGAATTAGGGGATTCAGTCTGCCACAGGAAGGATTCTGTCAGCCACTCCTGCTCCTGACAAACAGAAATGAGTCATTCAGGCCACCTGGCATGGTGGATGGACAGATGCTTACCCAGGTGGAGAGAGAAGTCTACCTCTGCCTGCCCCCAGCTACGTGTTCTTCAGTGAGCTGGACTTAACAGTTGCGCAGGCCAAGTTCAGTGAGATGGGGAACACAAGAAAACCAGAGGAAGCTTGAGTGCACGCACCACATTAAGCCCCACTCTAAGTGCTTTAAGTAGATTAATTTATTTTAGTCTGTAGGGAAAAATATGAGATAGGTTCTTTTTCCATATTGAAACGAGAGAGGGAGGACAGGGTGAAGAAGCTTGCCTCAGCAGGTACACTAGTAGGTGGGGAAGGTTTGAGGTTCAAGGAGAAACCAGTGGAAGTCATCACCATAAGACACAGGAACACAAACCATGATAATAAGTAATTATTTGTGATGTAACGGTGTGGACATTAGTGTGTTCTGCATGGTTGTAGACGATGATGCCTGTCTGGGGACGTATGGGTCTAGGTGGGACCTGTGCACACAGAGAAAGAGTACCCCGTGGTAAGAATGGAAATGTCTGTGAATTGCTCACAGCCTCCATTTTTCCTTGTTCCTGGCCTAATGCTAAGCCCTTGTTGCTGGAGAGAGTGTGATGTTTATAAAGAGCCCGAGCTTTGGACTAGGCCAGTTGTGGGATGAAATAGTGGTTTTGCTTTGTGGTCCGTTTTAGCTGTGGTCTTAACTACTTAGTCATCCTGTCATGGAAGTCATGAAGGTCAAGGCTGATACGATATCATCTCCCTTGGTATGGTGGGGTGGTCGTGGTGACTGGTAGAAGAGCACATGGACCCTGAGGTCCCAAGGACCACCTCACCCTCACCTCTTACTCTCTTCCTCCAGCTCTGATTGTGGGCGGCGTGGTGGGCATCCTCTTCGCCGTTTTCCTGATCCTGCTGCTGGTGTACCGCATGAAGAAGAAGGATGAAGGCAGTTATGACTTGGGCAAGAAACCCATCTACAAAAAAGCCCCCACCAACGAGTTCTACGCATGAAGCTTCCCATGAGTGCTGCTTGGACTTACGGGGAGGAGGGGAGTCAAAGGACTGGACGGTGGGCATTATAGTAGAGGGAGGGCACCTTAATACTGACTTGTCAGTGTCTGCGGTCACCTTCCTGGTGTCAGAAGAGAGATCATCTTCTTCTGTGCTGCCTCACTTGGATTTGGGGGGTGGGGATGTGTGTCTCGGTTGCCCTGGCAGAAAAAAAAGGGTTTAAAATAGCCTTTTCTAAAGGCAAGCCTGCGATTGGGTTGTTCCCCCCTCCCCCCCTCAAATTTCCAGAATAGAATCTAGGGCCAGTTTAGGGCCTGTGCCGAGTGTGCCTCATCCATGACTGCCCTTGACTCTGGAAACTGAGCTGGCTGCCTTCCACATGCTGTATACCCTGTCCGTCTGTCAGGAGCTAGGACAAGAAGCTAGAATCCTCTGCACCGTGATGTGTCCACCCACGCGTGGTTCACACTACAGAGTCTCTGTGGTATACCTAGGCTCTTTCCAGTGACTTTTGGAAATCACCCTTTTTTTTTTTTTTTTTAAATCTGGGGAGGGTGGGGTGAAGTGCTGAAATGCATTTGTAGAAGATTGGTAAAACTAATTTTTTTAAAAGGGGTTCACTCCTTTATGTAAGTGTCTGTGCCTGGGCTAAGAGTGGGGGGTGTGCAGATGTTCTATGTGGAACATTTCCATTGTCCCAGCAGAGTTTGTATGTCATGGTTTTTATGTTGTTCTGTTTGCTTTTTGAAATGAGAGAAGAGTTGGAGATAATGATTTTTATTAATTTTTTGTTACTATTTATAGCTTCAGACAGGGCTGCTTCTTCATCTTCCTTTTTATCTTTACTGTCCCCCACCATTTTTTAAAAACACTCTGCCCTCTTGTTGATGACCTTGGCCCTTTCTGAAGTTGCTTTGTCTAAGAAGTAGCTATAGTGTTCTAGCAGATTCCAGAATATAACGTAGGGGATAAGTGGGATATTTGAGTATGTGTTCTTGTAATATATTACCCTTATTTGGCTCTAGAAGAATAGATGAATATATTTTTTTAGGACATAGAGTGGTATTACCAGTTTCATGTTGGCTGGGTGGCTGCGTGAGTGAAGTTTTGTGTGGCTGAGTAACCTTCAGTAACCTTTTACCCTTCTCTTGCCCTGTCCTGGTGCCTTCTTGTGGTTGAGCTGGAGTAGTTGAGGGTAGCTGACTCTAACCCTCGCTCTGCATTCTGCTAGGGGCCCAGCAGCAGGGTTCCTGGGTCTGTTTTCTCCAGGCTCTCTAGATGACAGTGACCTCATGTGGTTGGATAAATCAGGTCAGTTCAGACCACACGGTTAGAAATCCATTCCTCAGTTGCACTGGCCACAATTTGAGTGCTCAGTCACCATCCACTGGGTACACTGCTAAGAGACTTAAGCTGGCTTAGCAGGTCACCACTCAGCTTTGCTTGTCTCCCGGGGCAAGGGAAGGGGACCAGGAGGAGGGAGATGAGGTTCCAGTGAGTCCTGTTGTCTGGGACTCTCCCTCTTACAGAGTGGCTTACAAAGTCCAGGGTGTGTGTGGGTTGGGGAGATCGTGTGGGTTGGGGAGATCGTGTTCCCTCAACCATACCTGTGCCTGTAAGTCCCATCAGCACCTCAGTGCAGGGTCCCAGCTGGCTGGGTCCTCTTCTAGCCTCGGTGCCTGCACCTTTTCTGTACCCCCCCCCCACACCCCCATCGTCTGTTACTGATTTTTTTTTTTTTTTTGATAAAAAGATAATAAAACCTGGTACTTTCTAGATTGTCAGCTGGTCATTTAATTTTATTTTTACCTTTTCAAGATGGGATCTCTCTCTGTAGCCCTGACTGTCCTGGAACTCACTCTGTAGACCAGGCTGGCTCGAACTCAGTCCACTGGACTCCCAAGTGTTGAGATTAAAGGCAAGCTTCACCATGCCCAGTGTCATTTTAAAGGTTGTGACAAGTCATTCCTTTTGGAGTGTGCCCCTTGAACTCAGTTAAGCTTGAGAGACCTTTCAGGTGCCAGACACAAGGATAGATGGGAAACAGTAAGAGGGAGGAAAGATGCCAGAAAATGCACCCTGACGGTCTGGACAGAACATCCTGTCTCTCCCCAGGTTTTAATTAAGTAACATCAGGCTTAAAAACAAACACAAGAATCCCTGAGGCCTTTGAGATTGCTCTGAGGATAAGAGCACTTGTCAATTAAGTCTGAGTACCTGAGTGTGATTCCTGGACTTCACCATGGAAGGAGAGAACCAACTCAGTTGTCCTCTGACCTTTAGGTATGTGGGTGGACTTTTCTGTCCTGCCAGTCAGTTCCCAAATAACTACACAAAGACTTACTATTAATTATAAGTGCTCAGCCAATAGCTTAGGCTTGTTACTAACTAGTTCTTACATTTTAAATTAACCCATATTTCTTTTTACACTCTGCCACATGGCAGGACCTCTTTACAATAAGGCAAGTTCATCTCATCTTATCGAGCTTTGTCCTCTTAGTCTGGTTCTCCCATTTAACCTTATCCTGCCTAGCTGTTGGCCAGTCAGCTTCTTTATTAAGCCAACCATAGTGACATACATTCATATGTGTAAAGGAATATTTCACGTTTTCCCTTTTTGTCTAAATAAAAAGGTAAGTTTTAACTTTAACATCCCTATCATTCCTATATCATATAAAAGAACACTGAATGACTGTCCAGGCAGCCAGATGTCCCTTTCATTAGGTAGCATTATATCCTTCTGGGTCTTTGAAGGAGTTAAAGACTTAAATAATTAGACTTAAAGTTTTCCTTAGTTACGATAAAAGGTAAATTAGATATAAAACTTTAGACTCACAAAGATAAGATAAATAATAGAATATTTTCTCTAATTTTGTCAAATACAAATAGACTGGATATTGTAACTAATTACTTGATGACTTTTTGTTACATTAATTTTACTATGTTAAAGTTAAAATTTTCCTCTTTAATTAGACAAAGGAGGAAATGCTGTGGAATAATCTTTTGTACACTGTGAAGATGTGTTGCTCTCATTGTTAATAAAAAACTGGCTGGTGGTTAGGATTTTCAGGGCAGAGAGAATGCTGGGAAGAAGGGTGGGTCAGGGAGTCACGAGAGTCTCAAGGAAACAGATGCAGAGTGAGCAGGATGGAAAGTACATACATGAGGTAAATGAGTCTCAGGGTAGCACATAGATTAATAAAAATGGGTTCATTTAAGT
Organism: Peromyscus eremicus; assembly: GCF_949786415.1. Lineage (NCBI taxonomy): Eukaryota > Metazoa > Chordata > Mammalia > Rodentia > Cricetidae > Peromyscus > Peromyscus eremicus. The sequence goes on along the minus strand of NC_081419.1, from coordinate 137,784,800 downwards.
TGTAAGAGCTAGCTAAAAACAAGCCTAAGCTATTAGCCAATCATTTCTGATTAATATTGTCTCTGTGTGGTTACTTGGGAGTGCCTGCTGGGACACCAAAATCTCCCACCTATTCATGTTTACTGTGGAGGATGCACACATATAATACTAGTAAATCAAAATAGTAAAAAACCCTCGAATGAGTCATTATGTGTAGAAAACATGATGCTTCTCACAAAAGTCCAAATAACTCAGCTTAGGGATTGAAGAAAGTAACACTTTGTCTACGACAAGTAGAGTGGGTAAGAGGAAATGCCTTTGTCTTTCTGCCTTATTTCCTTGATGTCACTTGCCTGGTCTCTGCAGGCCCTGATGTAGTTGACACACTCAGGAACCTGACAAGTCTTAGAAGTGGTAGGGAAATTTCACCAAGGCGACAACCTGCTCCTAGCTTGTCTCCACAGAGTGGAGCCTCAGTTTGAGGGCTGTTGACATTGGTGGTTTGGACTTGGCACCAACATGCGGCCCAGTGGGAAGAAAGGCCCCAAGTAGTCACCCTGCTGGACCCTCGCATCATATACAACACAGGAACCCACTCATATGTTTCACATTGGACCCATTATCCACAACAGCATGAAACAGTTGTTAGAAATGGGAAAACTGAATATCTAAGGTTAAATAACTTGTCCAAATCTACAGTTTACCAGTGGCAGAGGTGGGATTTGAACTCATGTAGTAAGCCTCTGGAGTCGACTCAACCACAGTGCCTTTCAGAGGGTCATGTGCCCATAGTCTCTTCACTGGGGGATGCTCAACCCTCAGTCTCCTGAAGCAGTAGCTGGGGTCTCACATCTTTCTAGAGACCTTATGACACATTACTTTTCCAGTAGCATGCACTCTCATCTGATAGATCTGCTCATTCAGCACAGTAGCTGCAGGCGCCTGTGGCTCTTTAAAAATACAAATTGAATTGCAAAACCTCTTTCTAAGTGCACATTGGCTACATGTAGCTACCTGTGGCTCCTGAACAGGATGGTGTGGACACAGTATGTGCACTGTTCAAGAATTTCCGTGTTGAAGTGGAGGTTGACACATCCACTTTGGGACCTCAGTTTCCATCAACGGTTCCCTTGCTTTCCTACAGCCTGTGGAGGAAAAGCCAGAGGTCAACTGTGTTCTTGAGTGGCACTCCCAACACAAGTACCATCCTTTTAGTAAGATATTAGCTCCAGAAGTATTAGTTATCTGTTACTATGTAACATTCTCCTTAGACTTTTGGGGCTTAGGATGACAAATACCTCTCATGGTTTCTGTGAGTCAGAAAACTCGGGAGCAGCTGAGGTGGATAATTCTAGAGGTAGGGGGCGGGTCTCAGAAAGTTGCCATGCAGATCTGGGCTACGGTGTAGTCATCTGAAAACCTGGCTGGGCAGGAGGATCTATTTCCAACAGGGTGTGTTCACATGCCTGGAAACTTGGCTCTAGCGGTTGGCAAGAGGCCTCAGTTGCTCACTTCACGGATTAACATAGAAATGTGCGTCCTCATGACATAGCAGCTGGCTTCCCAGAGTCAGTGATCCAAGAGAGCCAGGTAGGAGCTACAAGGCCTTTTACGTCCTAGCTTTGGAAGTCACACGCACTCTCCCTTTCCTAGCGTCTCATTAGTCATGCAAACAGGTCGGTCCTGTTGACTACCACAGTAAAGTGTACAAAGGCAGGAATGCCAGAAGAGTCAAGACTCACTACTGGAAACTGTTAGTCACACTTTCACAACTAACAAAACACCTGGGAGGCACAGGGAGCAAGGATTTATTTTGACTTGAGGCAGTCTGTTCTTATCTGGCTCTGTGTTTCTGGCCTGTGATGAGACAAACCATGGAGTCGACATACTGGAGCAAGTTGCTCACCTCACGGTGTCCAGAGACAAGGGGTCAGGGACAAGTACAACCTTTCAGGGCACACCGCCAGTGACCTACTTCCTCAAACTAGGCCCAGCCTCTACGGTTTACCATTTCCCAGTAGTGCTATATTATAAATCCACTAAGGGGTTAATCCTCTGATTAGGTCAGAGGCCTCAGGATTCAGTCACTTCCCAAAAACTTGGCAATCAAGCCTTTAAAACATAAGCCTTAGCCTGGTGGTGGTGGCACCTTTAATCCCCCACAATCAGGAGGCAGAGGCAGGCGGATCTCTGTGAGTTCCAGGCAGGACTGATCTACAGAGTGAGTTCAAGGACAGGCAGGTCTATTTTGACACAAAAACCCTGCCTCAAAAAACCAAAGGGTGTATGTGTGTGTGGCGGGGGGACCCAACAAAACCAAAACAACAAAAGAAAACCTAAGCCTTAGGGAAGTGGGCACTTCATGTCCAAACCAAAATAGAAACCATCTTGCAGATTGGTGACCACATCCTTCATTACCTCTGTCTTATACTGGGGTATTTCTCTGGTAAGCTTACACTGATTGGTACATTATTTCTGAGAATTGAACTAGGAATATAGTATTGTACTATTCTTTTTTTTAAAAAAAAGATTTATTTATTATGTATACAGTGCTCTGTCTGTATATATGTCTGCAGGCCAGAAGAGGACACCATATCTCATTACAGATGGCTGTGAGCTACCATGTGGTTACTGGGAATTGAACTCAGGACCTCTGGAAGAACAATCACTGCTCTTAACCGCTGAGCCATCTCTCCAGCCCCCTATTATACTATTCTTAACTTACAGTTTGCCAATCTCCAGAAACTCTTGGAGCACAGACCCCTCCACTGGACGTTTCTGTCATGAGGCGTGGAAAAGCTTACATGTCGAACAGATATTCCCATATCGATATTTGCTATGAAGCTCTGGGGAGTAGGCAGAAGTCCAAGATGGCCCCAAGAGTTCTTCCCTCCTCCATGACATAGGCACATTTTATAAATCCCTTCTCTCTCTTTTAAATCTTTATCATCTTATAATTAAAAGAAAAATTATCTCATGTACATTGGTGTTTTGCCTACATATATGGTATATCTGTGTGAAGGTGCCAGATCCCCTGGAACTGAAGTTACAGACAGTTGTGGGCTGCCACGTGGGTGCTGGGAATTGAACCATGGTCCTTTGGCAAAGAAGAGCAGCCAGTGCTCTTAACCACTAAACCATCTCTCTAGCCTCCTATTATTTTAAGTTATGGGTATGTGTGGGAGACCTTGTGTGAGTATGTGTACATGAGTGTTAGTACCTTCAAAGTCCCGAGACATCATGTCCCCCAGAACTGGAGTTACAGGCAATCAGGAGCTATCTGAAGTGGGTACTGGGAATGGAACAGAGGTCCTCTGCAAGAGAAACTGGTTCTGTTAACCACTGAGCCATCTTCCCAGGCCCCTAATTCTCTTCTTTTGATGTGTGTAGGACCTGTAAATTATGTAGGATGCCAATGGGTTTATAACAGGTTACATTAGATAGCATGGGAAAAAGGATTTTGCAGATGTATTAATGTCTCCAATTAGTTGATTCATGAGTTAGCAAAGAGAGAGATTATCCTGGGTGAGGCTGACTCAGTTGGTCTCAACAAAGCAAGGTACCATGAGTTTGACAGCTTTAAGAAATTAACTTTGCCAATTATCACGTGAGCATAGAACATGACTATTGCCTGGAAGAGACCTTAATTATAGCCATAGGAGACCCTGAGCAGACAGCTAAGCTGGGCAGCTGGGTTTGGACTCCATGGAAACGCCAAACAATGTATGTGTATTGTTGTAACCTGAAACTTTTGTGGTTATTTGTTATGCAACAGAAAGCCGGTACAGAAAGGTCACTTACCTCCTGTGGGCTACTGATTTCCCCATCCTTCAAATAGGATAATATTCTCCCCTTTGAAAGGTGCTTGTGTTGGCCAAGCATGGTGGCTCAGGCCTTTAATCCCAGCACTAGAGAGACAGAGATTGGGTGGGGGGCGGTGTCTCCATGGGTTCTAGGCCAGTCAGGGCTATAGTGAGACTCTCTCTGTTCCCCTTCCCACCCCCAAAACAAAACAAAACAAACAGAACAATTTGACAACAACAACAAAAACCTCAACTAAGAGCAGTAACAACAGCTAGCCCTTAGGAGGTGGTCGCTGTGGGCCAGGTCCTGTCGAAAGGCCTTCACCTACATTATTTCATGAAACAAATGCTGCCATTCCCATTTACAGAATGGGAAACTAAGGCTGGAGATCTTAAGTAACTTGAGCTTGCCAAACTCACACAGTTGACACAAATAGATTTGACTCCAGGATCTCCTCCTTTTACTGGATCCAGCTACGACTGGAACTGCTTTGCATCACCTTATGACACCTCTGAAAATGTATGTGGGTGGGAGTGTGAAGAGAGAGAGACTGTAATACAAGTACACATTAAATAATACAGTGTGTGTGCACCTGGGCATGACTGTGGGCAGCATACCCCAGCGGACTAACAGCAAGGTAAGAGAGAAGGGGCTGCAATCAGCACTTTATTTATACAGAGCGATATTCACAGCAATGTACCAAGAAGATGACCCTGAATTTCTTTTTTTGTTTGTTTGTCTTTTTTGCTTTTTTGAGAAGTATTTCATTGTGTAGTTTTGGCTCTCTTGGAACTCCCTCTGTAGATCAGGCTGGCTTCAAGCTCACGGAGATCCTCCCACCTCTGCTTTCTGAGTGCTGGGATTAAAGGTGCGTGCCACCACTGCCTGGCCACCTTGAATATCCACTACTCCTGATTCTGATCGTACCTCGTGGTTCCAGGCGCGTGCCACCGTGCTTGCTTTATGCACCTTTGTGCAGGCGAGGCAAGCACTCTGCTCTGCCAACTGAGCTCCATCCCCAGCCCCCTGCTAAAATCCTCTTTAGCTAGGGTTCATTCATGAAGAACTTGGTCACAAGGCTCTGCCTTCCCCTGAACTTTGAACTTTGCTTGCACCCCTACCCCAAACCCTACAGCAAGCAGCCAGATGCAACAGGTGTCTGCCACTTCACCCACTGAAAGTATTACTGTACCACCAGCACCCTTACTTTGTCCTTGGGGTGGGGTCTGGAAGAGAGAGAGAGAGAGAGAGAGAGAGAGAGAGAGAGAGAGAGAGAGAGAGAGAGAGACAGAGACAGAGACAAAGACAGAGAGAGAGAGAGAGATTAGGATTGGCCCTTGACAAAACCTGTAGACACGCTGGTTTCACTTCCCATTCTTTTCTTCCTTGACATCTTCATGGTCTGTGATCTCAGCCATCCACATCCTCCCCAGGGAGGGAAATGTCTGAGAATTGCACCACGCTGTTGTTTTAACTAATTTCTCTTTGCAGGGAACCCAATTTAACAAAAACAAAAGCCAGAGAAGCAGCCCAGGGTCAGTCTTTAAATAGGGAGACTATTTTATCAGTGATGCTACTTCAGACCTTGTGAGAGATGGGAAACTGGGATTTGGGGAACAGACGTCCATCCTCTCCTCCCTTTTGGTCCGCATCCTCCCACTCTGTCTTATCTGCAACGTACACGGTCCTCCTGTGGCCTAGTGTGGTAGGACAGCTAGGAGAACCTCGGAGCCCCAGACTGTGTGTTAGGAGTATAGGACTCAAATCAAGGACAGGCTGTGCCATGGACCTGCTGTGAGCTTAGCCTCCTGTCTTGTAGCCTCAGTTTACCCTTCTACAAAGAGGGGAGGGGAGAATATGTACTAAGGTAGTCATTCCCAACTTCTAACTTTTTGTTAGAGCCACGCAGGAGGTTTGTTAACAATACAGATGTTGACTCCAAGGACTGGCCTCTCTCAGCCTCATCAGGTGCCAGAGCTCCCACCTGAAGCACTCAGGTCTGTCCCTGATCTGGGGCAGCTACCCAGCATGGAAAAGCAAACCTGAGCCTTCTTTCCATCAGACATCTCAACACTGCAGCCAGGGCTCGTTTGCACACATGATTTATGAACTAATTTAGCATGTAAGGACATCTACATTTTGCTTTTTTTTTTTTGGTTTTGGTTTTGGTTTTTCGATATAGGGTTTCTCTGTGTAGTTTTGGAGCCTATCCTGGAACTCACTCTGTAGCCTAGGCTGGCCTCGAACTCACAGAAATCCACCTGCCTCTGCCTCCTGAGTGCTGGAATTAAAGGCGTACGCTGCCACCGCCACCACCACCCAGCTTCATTTTGCTTTTATGTCTAATCCCCTGGGCACAGAGCTCTCAATGTAATTGATCTATGGTGTTGTCTGGAAAGCTATATATATATATATATTTATCTCGAGACAGAGTTGCTCTATGTAGCCCTGACTGTTCTGAAATTCACTATGTAGCCCAGGCTGACCTCGAGCTCACAGAGATCTGCCTGCCTCCGCCTCAGGAGTGTTGGGACTAAATGCATTTGCCACCAGGTCTACTAAGGACAGCTAATTTTTACAACTAATTTAGTTGAGTCTAGTGAAGTAAGAAGACTCACAAGTGGCCTTTAGAGACTTTGTAAATTTCTTGGAGATGTGTAGAACTGAGCGTGTAAACTTCCAGAGAACCCTGAAGACACAAAAAAGGTTATCTTGAAGGATCCAATCACTTTTTACAGCACACTTTATGTTTGTGAGGGGAACAGTGCCACCTGGTGGTTTTTCTTCACATTTGCAAGCCATTATCTGGCAATGCAATGTAGTACCTTAAACATGGAGCCCAGCTTATTGTGCAAGGCATGGTGTTAGAAAGCGATAAACAAACAAACAAATAGATGATAATCCTATTTCCATACGAACCTCACAGCCTAGAGGGGACAACCCAACACAGGAGGCAACTTGGTAGAATGTAAGATGAGAGCCTGTGGCTAGGGCTGGCTTTGTGAGTGGCGCTGGGTTCATCGTCTCCTGTCTCTGTCTTGAAATTACTAATAAGATTTGATGCAAATCAAAACGACTCTGAGATACCACCTTACACCTGTCAGAATGGCTATGATCAAAAACACTAGTGACAGTCTATGTTGGAGAGGATGCGGAGCAAAGGGAACACTCCTCCACTGTTGGTGAGAGTGCAAACTTGTACAACCACTGTGGAAATCAGTATGGTGGTTTCTCAGAAAATTGGGAATTGATCTACCTCAAGACCCAGCCATACCACTCTTGGGCATATACCCAAGGAATGCTCAATCATACCACAAAGATACATGGTCAACTATGTTCATAGCAGCATTATTTGTAATAGCCAGAACCTGAAAACAACCTAGATGCCAATCAACTGAAGAATGGATTAAGAAAATATGGTACATATATACAATGGAGTACTACTCAGCAGAGAAAAACAATGACATCATGAAATTTGCAGGCAAATGGATGGAACTAGAAAATATCATCCTGAGTGAGGTAATCCAAACCCAGAAGGACAAACATGGTATGTACTCACTCATAAGTGGATTCTAGATATAAAGCAAAGAACAATCAGACTATAACCCACAGAACCAGGGAGGCTATATGACATGGGGGAACCCTAGGATGACCGTGGCTTATAATAAGTTTTGGTTTTACTCAATTACTGGGCAAGCCTCAGTGAAACATTTCACTACTAAAATAAGAATTTGTACTGTATAAAGCTGATAATAGAAAAATAAATAAATAAAAAATTTAAAAAAGTAAAAAAAAATTGAATTTAGGGGGCTCATGGATTTTCATTTCACACTGGGAAATTGGGAATTCCTATGGCATTTTCATGGATCTGGAAGGCAGAGCAGAGGAAAGGGGAGGGGTAGATTTTGCTGTGGAAGAAGTGATAGGGTCCCCAAGCCTTTGATGATGGGATTGCCTGCTGGAGAAGGAGACAGAAGATCCAGCTCTGTGAAGGGGATGGGCAGGGAAACCTTTCACGTCAGATGATGCAGACTCCAGTCAAGGGGTACCTCCACGATCAGCCTGGCAGCTGGAACTCAAAACAGGGCGGAGCCAAAGCTCTGATGTCAGACTTCTAGGTGGCTGCATGTCTGGCCTTGGGGCACAGCAGAGAAAGCCTAGGGGGCAAATGAATGGCCCTGGCGCCCAGTCCCCCTCTTGGTATGCTCTGGACTCTCATGGGATAGTGACACAAAGTCTGGGCAGGTACTGATGCTGGGGATCGAGCTCATCGAAAATGTGCCCTGTATTTCTTAGCCAAGAGTCACTGTCAGGGGCCACATGGGCTTTGAGCAAGTTTCTTCCTCCTTGTCTTTCATGGTGAATTTCAGCTTGTTGATAGTAGACAGAAATCAGTGAAGACCAAAAAAGAAAAGAAAGAAAAAAAAAAAAAAGGAAAAGAAATCAGTGAAGACTCTATGGAGTCTCTCTTTTTTCCTTTCCTTTCCTTTCCTTTCCTTTCCTTTCCTTTCCTTTCCTTTCCTTTCCTTTCCTTTCCTTTCCTTTCCTTTCCTTTCCTCCTTCCTTCCTTCTCCCTTCCTTCTTTCTTTTTTCAAGACAGGATTTCTCTGTGTAGCCCTGGGTGTCCTGGAACTCACTCTGTAGACCAGGCTGGTCTCAAACTCATAGAGATCTGCCTGCCTCTGCTTCCCGAGAGATGGGACTGAAGGCGTGCGCCACCACCACCCGGCATCAACAAATCTTACTGCTTTCTTATGGGACTTTCCACATTTGGGGGTGGGGAGGCTTACAGGAAATGAGCTCTTCCTCCAAGGGTTAAGGAAAGTTCCAGATCATTAGAGCTTTGAACCCACATTTCAGATAAGATCTAGCATGTTCAGGGTGGTATGGCCAGAGACTGAGCCCATATTTCAAATCAGTTCTCCCTACCAGGCAAGACCAGAGACTGACAACCATTGTTTCTATGTCTTTGGTTTTCACAGCCCAAGCCAGGATCCTACCCAATTTCCTTTTTCATATAATCACAGAGTAGGAAGGAAAAGCAAAGGCTGACCAGAGATAGTCTGTAGTTCTGGCCATGGGTCCCATGCTCAGAGGCCCATTTCTCAGTTCTATTATTTCTCAGTTGTCCCATAACTTCTGTCTGCCTTGATCTGGGAAAGTTTTGGTCTGAAGAGGCTCTATGCTTGCCTCTGAGTCTGCGTTATCTTCTTGCTTGGTATGGGGGGGTATAGCTAGCTGCTGGCTTCCAGGGTTTTCAGATGGTCCCTAGGCTTAAGTTATCTGCTGCCTCGAATAACATTTCTTCCCTACAGAGTCATAAAGGTACCTGTTCCATCAGACTCTGACTTGGACAGAACCTGGGGAGCATCCAGCAGCCCCCCATTCCCCTCACCCCCTGCCACAGTGCATTCTCATTCTCTATACCTGAAATATAGATCGCTCTTTATCTGCAGGTTGCTTCCTATTGGGCCTGAAGGAGAAGTGGCCGTGGTACAGTGAAAAAGGCAAAAACCTGACATCTGTCCTAGGCCTCTGCCTGACTGCTAATGTGGACCAGAGATCAAACCTAGGTGAGGGTGCCATAGGATGTGTAGCCAAGAGATGCCTAGCTCTAAGAGGGACTCCAGACAGGATCAGGATCCAAGACATGCTAGCTGTACTTCATGTGACTTGTTTTCTATTGGGGACACAGATGTCTGAAGGTCAAATCCCCTGGGTTTGGATCCTCAGAGTCTGTCAAAGACACAGGAAGAAGAGCCAGAAAGAAACAAAGATGAAAGGATGGATCTGCAAGGTTACAAAAACAAAACAAACAAACAAACAACAACAACAACCAGGAAACAGTCCACGCCATGAAGACATTAGAACATCACTCATGATTGACAGTTCCCATATGTCTGAGGACAGGTGAGAAATCTCCCTCCCTCTTGCCCTTTCATAGTAATGGGACAAGGAAGCTGAATATACATCCACCTCCTTCCAGGGACAGCTGCGGGTGGGCATCGGCCGCAGGTGGCGGTGCCTAGCTGGGGCAGAAGAGGTGGAAGTTGGTGCGCGTGAACTCGTGGTGGATGCTCTCGAGAAGCGCATCTGCATCAGGGGCGGGCTCGTGCGCGTTGGGCGGCCGCGGCCGCGCGCTGTATTCCGGGGTGTAGGTGAAAGAGAAGGCGCTGGGGTAGAAGAGCGCATCTGCACGCAGCAGGCTCACGGGCACGGTGATGGGAGTACGCAGCCAACGCCAGTCGCTGCCGAAGGCTGCCACGTCTGGCACCACACACACCAAGGACCGCGGGCTCCTGCGGGTGGGGCATGGAGGATAAGATGGACAAACATTCCAGCCTCTGGTCCTTGGGACCAAGCTGCACCCACTCCCCTACCCTCCGCCCCATCGGTACCTGTACATGGTTTCTGCCTCCACATCTCCAAACCACACCTTGAGCCCAGCGTGGAAATTCTCTCCGTGCAGCTCCAGCGTGGCTACATCACCACCGCCGCTCAGCTAGGGGCGGATGGGACCAGATGTAGGTGACTGGGGAGTGTGTGTGTGTGTGTGTGTGTGTGTGTGTGTGTGTGTGTGTGTGTAGGGAGAATAGAAGGATCCTCCTGTCCTTCCTCCGATAGCCACCCCCAACCCCCATTCCCAGAGCCAGCAGGCTGGCTGCCGCACACCACCCTGCATGCAGTTTACCTCCAGAGTGCTGATGAGCGGCACTGGAGTGACAGGTTCCCGAGTACAGGCCAGGCTGGTGCTGAAGGAGAACTCCACCGACTCGGTGCCAATGATGGTCCAGCAAGAGCTGTCGTTGAGCAGTGCCCTGTTGGCCTCCTTGGGACACAGGGAAGCCTGGCAAGAAGTCCAAAGGATGGAGCTGAAGCTTTGCTAGTGGTCCAGCCTCACCACGTTTCCCTTCTAAGCTTTCTGGCATATCTGCCCCAGGGAGCTTGGGTGAGCCCCCACACCGTATGGGATGTATATCCAAACTCATTCTTTTTAAAACAGTATTTTTTTATTTGTACTGTGTAGTTATTATGTGTGTATAGACGTGTGTGTGTGTGTGTGTGTGTGTGTGTGTGTGTGTGTGTGTGTGTACCGGTATGGAGGTCGGAGGTGGCCATTGCTTGCTCTCCACTTTATTTTTGAGACAGTTTCTCACTGAACTTGAAGTTGGCTCATTGGCTAGACTGGCTAAGGAAAGCACCGGGATTCTCCTGTCTCTGCCTCCCAGGTGCTGGGATTACAGGTATGAGCCATCATGCTCAATTTTTAAAAACAGATGTGAGTTCTAGGGTATCGAATTCAGGTGCCAGAGTTGGCACAGCAGGTACTTTACCAACTACCCATTTCCCCATCCCCAGGAGTTTAACATTCCATCACTTAGTAAACTAAAATATTTGAACCAGTTTAGTTTCTAATAAACTAGTTTTCTTTTCTTCCTTCCTTCCTTCCTTTTTTTTTTCTTCTTCTTCTTCGAGACAGGATTTCTCTGTGTAGCCCTGGCTGTCCTGGAACTCACTCTGTAGACCAGGCTGGCTTTGAACTCAGAGATCTGCCTGCCTCTGCTCCCTACTCCCAAGGCTGGGATTAAAGGCGTGCACCCCCATGCCTGGCCCTAAACTAGTTTTCTTAAGTCTTTCTTTTTCTTTTTTTCTTTTCTTTTCTTTTTGTTTTTTTCAAGAAGGGTTTCTCTGTGTAGCCTTGGCTGTCCTGGAACTAGCTCCAGAGACCAGGCTGGGTTGAACTCACAGAGATCCACCTGCCTCTGCCTCCTGAGTGCTGGGATTAAAGGTGTGCGCCACCTGGCTATAATTATTGTTTTCTATATTTTATGATTCTATCTACTAACATTCCAGAGTAATATTTTTGGGGAGAAATATTACTTAATAATTATTGTTTTCCATACTGTATAATTTTGTGTCTTGACATCCTATAACTTTGTTGAGTAATAATACTATTTCCTACTATGATTTTATTTATATTCTGCAACGTTTTTCTTTTTATTAATATATATATGTGAGTGTGTGCCATATGTGTGTGACCTTCAGAGGTCAGAAAAATGTGTCAGATCCCCTAGAGCTGGAGTTACAGGTGGTTGTTAAGTTACGGCCTACCATGTGGGTGCTGGGATTTGAACCTGGATCCTCTGGAAAAGCAACAAGTTCTCTTAACTGCTGAGCTATCTCTCCAGTTCATATATTCTGCAATTTCATATCGCAACATTTAAAAGCCCTTGGGAAGGAGTATTATTTACTAATAGTAATTACATTGTTTTTCTACCTTCTATGACTCTAATCTAGCATGGACGGCACTGTTACTTAAGAAGAAGCAGCCTTTGTAGACGAGCTCTTCTTCTATCTTACGGCCCTCTATATTCTGTCTAGTATGCTCGGTAGCTTCCATCTCTTACCTGGAATCGTACCACCTTCTCTGTGGCAAGGCATAAGTAGGTGCCGCCCCCTCCTGGAGTATCACCTGGAAACTGGAATGCGCACTTGTGTAGCTGGGATATGGGTTCGTCCACATCAAGGAGGGCACACTGCTTGGCTACTTTGCGGATGATCTGCAGCAGAAGGGTGTCAGGAAGAGGGGTGGCAAGGTGCAGGGGTGCCCCAGAGGCTGGCCGCTCTCCCAGCCAGGCAGTTCTACTCTGATGGCCATGAGGTCACAGGCACACTCCCATTAAACACTAAGAGAGAGTAGGTGTCTTTAGGCCTGCAGGCTTCACCCTCCAGCCCTGCCCACAGTGGCCACACTTCTGTACTGATCTGTGGTTACCCATGTGGATACAAAGTCCCTTTTCATACCATAGGAGGCAGTGTGACGCCCGTGACCGTACAGACAAGCTGCACCAGGGAGCCATAGCGGATATAACCTTCTTGAGGTGGGAAGTCCCCTTGGGAACAGCGCTCATCAGCTGGAGATGAAAGAAAAGAGCAAAGCCTTCAGAACTTCTGCCCCAAACCCTGCTTCTTCACCTCTGGCTTTACATCACTCCGCTGCTGGCCACGATGGAAGAAGCGAAGACTAAGATTCTAATCCTGGATACGTAATCTGTGGTCATCTCCACAAAGGTGTGCTCCCTGGGCCACCTAAAGGGCATAGCCACTGGGATCAGAATAGTTGGGCTAGTCATTGACACACTGAGGCCAGGGGCAAGCCTTAGTCCTCCTCCCCACGGCTCGGTCACACTTGTTTACCTTCCTGAAGTGTTGATTAACTATGCTGACACACATGGAGCCCCCAGCCCGCACCTGCTCACGTGATTACCCAGGTGGAGTGTGAAGGCAGCCCACTGTCTTGCACTGGCCACAAAGGCTCCATCTTCCACAGAGAGGTAGCGTGTGGACACTGTCTGGGAGCGCAGGCGGTTGAAAAGGGAGACCTTTGAGCCCGAGGAGATGCACACTGTGAGGGGAGTGGAATCAGTGCCCTGGCCTCATGTGGTCCCTCAGTCTGCCCTGATGATCTTCTGTCCTTTGTGACACCCTAGCTAATATGCCCGCTGGCCTGGACACGATGGGTATCAGTATTTTGCAGCCATTTAGCTAGGGTCTGCTCCGTTCGGCTTCTGACCTTGCCAGCTCCCTGGTGCGACTGGACATCCTTCAGTTCAGTGAACTGAGTTCATCAAGTCACTCAGGACCTGCTTTGGGGTAGGTACTGTGCTGGGTGCTGATGGTGTGAACTGGTTCCAGCTTTACTCTGTATGAGTTCATGGTCTGGAGGATATACATATCAAATGCTAACACCATGTGGTGAAGGCTGAGTTATGGAGGCTTTTTGGGGTGGGGAAGCATGAAGCAGGTAGGAGCTGCATAGACGGCTGGCTGCTAAGCAAAGACCACATGGTATGAAAGCAGAGGAACTTTTCTAGAGCTCAGAGTGTCTTCCAGCCTATGGCAGGTGCTCCGAGACCCAGCTTTATTTTCTCACTGGACTTAGACCAGTTGGGGATAAGGCTCTGGACAGAGTGCCTTCCTCTCTGCTGTTAATGCTGGATGGACTGATGGCATGCCATTTGTACCTAGTCCAGGCCCCTTCCATTGAATTTATTATACAATATGTCCTTCTTTCCTTCCTTCCTTCCTTCCTTCCTTCCTTCCTTCCTCCCTCCCTCCCTCCCTCCTTCCCTTTCTTCCTTCCTTCTCTTTTTCTGTATCTGTGTGCATGACCGTGAGTGTGTGCATGTGTGAGGTTTACCCTAGTTACCATCTTCTGTGACTCTTCACCTTATTTTCTGAGACACAGGCTCTCACTGGATTGTGAGTTCACCGTTTTTCTAGAACTTCCTGGCCAGAGAGCTGGAGGGGGATCTGCCTGACCCTCCTTGCTCAGTGCTGGGGTCACTGGCGCCTGCAGCCACATACATTCAGCTTTTATGGGGCCCCAAACTCAGATTCTGGTGCTTTTACCCCGCAAGCCATCTCCCTGACCTTTACTTTTCTAAATATATGTATCCACTCAGTTGATTCTCCTGTTGCCGGCTCAGCCTGCCAAAGACCACACAGCTAGCAAACTTCAGGACGGGGTTCAAACCCAGACCGCCAGATTCTGCACTCTTAGCCATCACACTATGTCACCATGCCATTCACTTTTCCTGAATACCAAGAGCCAACCAGAACACTGCTTGGATCTGGGACACAACTTCCTTAAGGTCATTTTTAATCGGCTCCGGGTTTGGCACCTGGCTACAGCTTTTATCTGTTCTGAGTCCCGCACTGCCGTCCTCAAATCTGATTATCTGGTCTCTTTCCTGTATCCCGTGGGGAATCTCCGTATGTGGGTGACTTTTTTCTTGGTTTTGGCCAGCCACTCACCCGGACTCCTCCCTTCTTTCTACTCAGACTCCACCTCTCACCCTGACTCCACCCCTGCACCCTCTTCCCTCTTATACAGCTCTGGATTTGAATTGCACCCTCCCACTCCACCCCGGCTCACGGTCTGTGTTTTTCAGCGACTGCTTCTTCTGTGAGGGCTTGGAGATCACCTTGATGAGGCGACTGTGAAAGGTGCCCAGCTCCCGGCCTCCTCGGAGCACAAGCCGCAGCACTAGCCGGAAGTGCTTCCTCTTGTCGGCATCGGAGATGTACAGGGTCTTGGCACAACCAAATTCCTACGGGACTCATGGGGATGGAACCCGTTTTATCTCAACTCTCTGCCAGCGGATGCGCCAACCTTCCGCAGCTATGACATCCATCCCATCAGAGATGACAAGAAGCCGCACTAGCTAGACTCTGGATCAGAACCCACTCTCTGGCCTCCCCGCCAGTCTCTTGGCTTCTGGGGAGGAATTGGGGAGTCCTTTGCAAAGAAGAGGCAGGGCTGGGGGCAGGAATTGGATGCTCTTTCATGCAATCTCACCCTTGAGTCCGGCTGCTCTTCGAAATTCAACTTCTGCGTCTCGGGAGTGCTGCTGGACGCTCCGTCCAGTCCCATGTAACCGCAGACGGTGGGCCCAGTCTCCACAGATTGGTGGGCTACAAAAGGACGGGAATTAACCCTGGAGGGATTGGGGAGACTCAGGTGCCAGTCAAACTTAGTTCTTGCCGCCAGAGGGAGCAACGAGATTGCGCCTGCAACTGCTGAATTAGTTTGTCCTTCCGGCGAGAACAGTCCCTGAGCGCGCTCGCTGGCTCTCACCTTGGTCTTGCACAGGTTTCACCCTCCAGCCAGGACCGGCGAGGTAGACACAGGGCGGAGGGCAGAAGAACCTGGGAACACACAGAGAACTGGATACATCATTTTCACTGTCTTGAAAGTGTCTCAAAGAGACATAAACCCAAAGAATCACAATTCCCTCTCCTCTCCTAATTGAGTGAATCTCGTTAACACAGAACATTCTTTTGCTTATTAAACCCATCAGTAAGTCCTGCCCACTCCACCTTCAAAACATATCTGGAATCCATTGGCTTCCTCCACCTCCACCTTCGTCCTAGCTGCTGCCTCTTGCCTTCCCCACTTCCAGCCTTCCAACTGTCTCTCCCTTGTGACTGCCTCTCTTGGGACTTGTTTTTCACACAGCAACCAGATTACTTCCTAAATAACACCTGGCTCGGCAGATAAAACGCTTGCCAGGGTAAACCTGACAACCCGAGTTCGACCCCCAGAACCCACTGAAAAGTAGAAGAGAACCAGCTACACAATGTTATCCTCTGACCTCAACATGAGTTGTGGTGCGCACACACAGACACACACACACACACACACACACACACACACACACACAGAGTAACAACAACAATAACAGCAGTGAAAATAACAGTCAAGGGGCAGGAGAGCCGGCTCAGAGGTTAGGAGCACTGGCTGCTCTTCCAGAGATCCCGAGTTCGATTCTCAGCATCCACATGGTGGCTCAACCCCCTGTAATGGGATCCGATGCCCTCTTCTGGTGTGTAGGCATGCTCGTAGACAGAGCACCTATATACATTAATATGTAGATAAATAAATCTTTTTAAAAACCAGTTAAACTAAATTGGGTGTGGTGACTTATGTCTGAAATCCTAATCCAGGCACTGGGCACTGGAGGGGATGGGGCCTGAGGCAGGAGAATTACTGTGGGTTCAAGTGCAGTCTGAGCTATAAAGTCAGAATCTATCTCATTACCCCCAAATATATAAAAATAAACAATATTATTTGAAATTAATATTATTAAATTAAAATTAAACAATATTATATGAAAACATTCGTAAAATTATGATAGTCCCCTATTAGAATCTTTTAGTGGTTTAAAATCCCAAGTCTGCCGGGCAGTGGTGGCGCACGCCTTTAATCCCAGCACTCGGGAGGCAGAGCCAGGAGGATCTCTGTGAGTTCGAGACCAGCCTGGGCTACCAAGTGAGTTACAGGAAAGGCGCAAAGCTACACAGAGAAACCCTGTCTCGAAAAACCAAAAAACAACAACAACAACAAAAAAAAAACCCAAAAACCCAAGTCTTCACACGACTTGAACACTTTTTGCTTCTCCTGTTTATTTCCTGTAACATCCCCTCCTCTGTCCAGTCTCTCTCTCTCTCTCTCTCTCTCTCTCTCTCTCTCTCTCTCTCTCTCTCTCTCTCCTCTCTTCTCTCTTCTCTCTCTCCTCTCTTATCCTCTTACAGGACTAGCAGACTTGAGGTCCTTGCATTTTCTGTCCCTTCTAGTTGGAATGCTTCCTGGAGATTCTTTTCATGTCTGGCTCTATTTCAGTATTGGGACCTCAGTTCTGATGATGTCACTTCCTAAAGAGCCCTTTGACCTCCTTGACCCTTCAAGCTTTGGTTTCTACTAGGTGACCCTGCTCTGTTTTCCTTGTAGCTCTCCTCACGATCTGAAGTTTCTTGTTTGCTGATTTGTGGGGAGTAACTGCCTCTCCCACACTCAGTGAAGATGCTGAGTGTCAATCTTGTGCAGCTGGATGCTTCGCGCCCCGCGGTGACCACGGGCCTGGTGGTGACAATTAGTAAGGAACTGAATGAATGGATAGTGAGCGGGGATGTGGGGATCTGAGAGTCCCCGTGAAGTTCCGCTGTAGATCCCAGTTGGTATCTATTGTTCTGCTGAGGAGCAGAACCCTGGTTGGCCAATAGCTGAGGTGTCAGCCTTGAGGCCTTCAAGATGTAAAAGCAGCTAAGTGGTGGGAGGTTTGGAAGGGTGCATAGGACTGAAGGCTGCGGAGACCCGGGAGTGGATGTGGCATCACCTACCGCTTCTCATTTCCATAGGATTTCTGAGCCACCTTGGCATGCAGGATCCACACAGTCTGCTCACATCTTTGCTGCAGGCATGTCCGCACACCTTCCCTCAGGATGGTGGCATGCTCTGGGGGTGACCTAGGAATGGCAATGGGCCACCCAGCCACAGGAAGGAGAGTCAAGAGTTGAATCAGCACAAAGCTGAAGTGGAAGACTGGGGTTGATTAACATTCCCCAAAAGCTCTGGGGAAGAAATATTGGGCAAAGGGGAGGACTTGGGTCATGGGCTAAATAGTTGTGCTCCATGAAGCCTGTACAGAGCCCGCCAGGATCACCCAGGTGCTGCACTGCGTGGGTGGCTTCCTGGCTGCCTTTAAAAGCCCTACATTTGGTCTTCAGATGGAGGTGGGCTTTGTGGGAATGGTAATTAAGCCTTCACCCCAGGAGAATACGCAAGAGGAAACAGCCTTTGCCGGCTCCAGGTCCAGGGCACAATCTCAATTCCAGCAAGCAGACCAGTGCAAATGTGAATGAGGTCTCAAGCCTCGTTAGCAGGACGGGGATGGATCTGAGTCTTTCTAATGCCCAAACAACACCCTGGCTTATTGCTACGGGGATTTTCCCTTCTTTGAATGCAGGGAATTAGGACATTGGCCTTGTAGAGTGGAGCTACTTCAGCTCTCTGGGGTCTGTTGCTTGTCAGTCTGAGAGTTTAGCCGGTGAGGATGGGTTCTCACGAAGTTTACACAATTAAACGGAGCATGGTGGGAGATATTTGGGAAATTAGCAGGTTGGGCCCTGGAGAGAGCTAAGAACTCCGAGGCTGTCCTTTTGAGTCCTTTAAGGGCCAAATCCGGCCTTTCATCACTCCTGGAAGGGACAGCGGAGGGCAAGAACCGGGCGCGTCCTCCGAAGCCCAGCCAGGCCAAGGCGGCTGCCAGGACCGCTCCGCCTCTTGGGGCTCTCCTCTGGGAAGTGTCTCGTGTAGGATTCCAGCGCATTCCGGCTGCCGGGAGTGTCGCCACCCGACTCCAGCTGTAGCCGAATTCCGGCCGGCCCCGCAGCTCGCGCCTGCAGCTCCGAGAGTAGCAGGACAAGGGGGCGCCGCTCTTTCCCGGCCCGGGAGCTCAGAGGAAGGGGGCGATCGCTCCCTGCCAGTGGGAGGGGTCGCAGCCCGCGCTCCCCCTCCCCACCCGCCCGCCCCAGGTTAAATGCAGCTGCCGCCTCGCCTCGCTCTAGCTGTCTGGCAGTCCCCACCTAGGGCAAGCTGCCCACGCCGTTACCTGGTCCAACTCCCCAGGAGGCTTGGCCCGTCGCTCTGTAGCCGCGCCTCTGAGCTGTCCCGGAGGCTCAGGTGAGTCAAAGGGCCCGGGGGCACCGAGGGGTCTGCAGGGAAGCCGGCGGAAAAGCCCGTAGGGGGACAGTGCTTAACTGCCTACGTGCCCACGTCTGACCTGCAGTAGTGCCTTTTCCGATGCCCATCCAGCAAGGCCGACTACACACAGGCCCTCCTTCTCTAATCTCCTCCCTCTAGGTTCTGGCACCTTCCCGAAGTGTCCATTCCTGGTCAGCTCTTGACCCCATAGACCTCCCCCTTCCTTGGGAATTCACGTTCCCTACCCTAAGGGCATCGGAGAAACTTCCTCTTCAATGTAAGGATTGACTCTTTAGATCTAGGAGAACTGGGGTCCAGTGTCAGTCCAGTGGTGGGGGCCACCACTTCAAAGTAAGCCCTCGAGTGATGATTCCCTTTGCCCTCCCCGGACCGACTTTCCTCTGGGGGAACGGCAGGTTTGGAAAGTTGAAGTTGAGACGATAGCTACTTTGACTTTCTAAGATTCCCGGGATGCAGGTGAGGTTTTAGTGAGTGCGTATTGACTTAGGCCAAGAG
Source organism: Peromyscus eremicus (assembly GCF_949786415.1). NCBI lineage: Eukaryota > Metazoa > Chordata > Mammalia > Rodentia > Cricetidae > Peromyscus > Peromyscus eremicus. The sequence goes on along the minus strand of NC_081419.1, from coordinate 137,765,455 downwards.
CAGGATAAGAGGGACCATAGTCAAGAGCCAACACTGAGTCTCAAAGGTCCCCTGGACCTTTACTCAGATGGCAACCCCGAATGCTATGGCCCCACTCTAGAAAAGGCACCCCCTACCTTCTACCTCCACCAGCAAGCGGCTGGCACATCTTGCTAGCTCAGTCACCCTACCACGACAGGCCCTGCCAGAGGGATTTTTGTTCTCCTACCCTGCCTGGAAAGCCAGAAGGGAGAAGAATCCCGGATGGGAAGGCAGTCTGGAGCCAGAGACACACACCGGCCTTGCTCAGAATGGGCCCATTCAAGGAAGCAGGGGGCGGGGCGGCGGAGGGTTAGGGGGCGCGGGCCTGCTCTGCCGAGAACCAGCGACAGAAAAATGGATAGAGCGGGCTGAACGTGCCGTGTGGGGGTGGGGTAGGGAACGGAAGAAAGGCTTAGTGACTCTTAGGTGCCAGAGAACCAGGCGGCTCTGGAGGAAGAGAGAGGAACCTAGGTTTAGTTCTGTGCCTGGAGCCCAGCTGGCAGCCTTATTGGGCCCCAGATTTTCCATTCGTACAGTGTGTGTGTGTGTGTGTGTGTGTGTGTGTGTGTGTGTGTGTGTGTGTGTGTGTCCATGTCCTTCGTCGTTCTCAGGGGACCTCCCACAGGAGGGTGAAGGCTCACCTGTTGTCCCCATGGGGTCCATGGCCGCTGGTCGAGGCCCCAGCCTCTCTCTCGCTGCCCTCTGGGCACGTCTAGTATCACTGTCTTCGGTACCCTCCACACCTCTGCCCCCAACGCTCGCACTAGATATATTTCATCCAAGCCTTATCTTCAAGGTCCCGGGGCTCCCCAGCCGCCTGTTTGCTCTGGGCAGGGACACCTGCTGGGCGGATGTGGGCTTCCCACGGCTGTAGAAGCCAGACCCGGAAGGCGCCCCCTGGCGGCCTCTCCTAAGAGCAGGCAGGTAACAAAGACGTTGAGGTGGTTCTTGTTCATGGCCCACTCACTGGCTCACCACAAGACCCTAGAACCCAAAGGGCTGCTCTTCTCAGGGGGTGGGGGAGGAGGTGGGGGAGGAGGTGGGGAATAGCTTTTCTCTGCAGAAGAAGAGAGTATGGGGCACCTTGGCTGACTCACAGGCCACACAGACAGGATCACGGTGTAGCCACTTTCCTGCTTGCTATGAGAGGTTGGCCAGCAGGATTTAGTTTCTTTAAGCCTCTATTTCTGAATAGGTACAACCAGGCCAGCAACAGCTGTGAGTGTCAGAACTGGGTAGAGAGTTAATGCCACATGGAATGAGCACATTTAACGCTGTACCTGGTTGGTATTTAGAAAAGGCTTCTTTTGGGGACCAGCAGGGTAGCTCATGGGTAAAGATGGTTGCTGTCAAGACTGACCACCGGAGTTCAGTACCGCCTAATCCTGGGACCTGCACAATGGAAGGAGAGAGCCGACTTCAGCGAACTGCCCTTTGACCTCCACACGTGTGTGTGGTAGTGTGTGCATGCACACACAACAAAAAAAAAGTCCATGTAAAACATCTTTTTATAAAGGCATTTATCCCCTTTTGAATTCTACATGTTTTTGTCTACTCTTTGTTTACTTGGTGTCCTGTAGTTCTGCAAAATGTCATTTTCTACTAAGACTCTTCTGTGAGTTTCATCAATCCCAGAGTGGTGACATTAAAAAATGATTATATGACTTTTGTTTCGAGGCAGAGCCTCACTATGTAGCCCTGGCTGGCCTGGAACTGGCTATGTAGACCAGGCTGGCCCTGAACTCACAGAGATCTGCCTGCCTTTGCCACCTGACTGTTCAACCATGCCTGCAAGACACTTTTAACATACACGGAAACAAAGTGCACACCCCCTGGAGTAAGAGCGAGGTGGAAACTGTTGCTTTATTACCTTCAGGCTGTGACACTTTGGGTCTTCATCCTACAAGCACCATGAGAGGCCTTCTTTGCTGGCCCCTGACCCTGCTGCTGTTCTTTCTCCAGCCCTGGGAAAGCCAGCTCCAGTCTGCAGGTGAGCTAGGGCCCAGCCCTCATCATGGGAGGAGGGGGCAGAAACAGTTCCTTCATCCACTGGGAGCCAGCACTGCTGGCGAAGGAAAAGCAAGGGCTTCAGGACACTCTGGGCTCGATTTGGGCTTCCCACCTGCAGTGTGTGGCATAGTTTTGGGTTCATGCAGAACGGATCACCTGGTGTTGCATTTTATTGAAGCATATGGAAAACATGGAAAAATCGGGAGATTCCACATAAAACCCCTGTTTGAGAATTTCCTTGGAAAATAAATAAAACTGAAAGGACCTGCTAAATGTCCAAGGTCACTTGGTATATGACAATATGTTGCTGGGACAACCCAAGTTAGCAGGGATAGAGGGGCTTGTGGTGTCTTAGGCATAATCGAACCAGTTCACTCATTCATGGTATCTGGCTGGTCCATTTAGGCACTGGAGATTGGGACATTTCTTTGCCCACTCCTCAATATATAATGCAGACTCAGAACCGCCCCCAGAGCTGTATGCAAGGAACTTGTGCGATTTCCTGGGTCAGGTACCTGCCCCCTTCCCTGCCAATGATGGATGAGTGACTGTACCCAAGCCATGTTTGTTAGGCTAATATGCTGGGCGCTGTTTCTTTAACATAATAGCATTTTTTTTCCTGGCTTTTCCTGAGAGGTCAGCTTTAGTTGACCTGAGAGAGTCCTTTCCCATCTCCCTGCAGGTCCTAGGTGCTATACTGGGCCACTGGATTTGGTGTTCGTGATTGACAGCTCCCGCAGCGTGCGTCCTTTCGAGTTTGAGACCATGCGTCAGTTTCTAGTGGGCCTCCTCCGTAGCTTGGACGTGGGGCTGAACGCCACGCGCGTTGGTGTGATCCAGTATTCTAGCCAAGTGCAGAGCGTGTTTCCCCTGGGCGCCTTCTCGCGCCGCGAGGACATGGAGCGCGCCATCCGCGCCGTGGTGCCGCTGGCACAGGGCACCATGACCGGACTGGCGATCCAGTATGCCATGAACGTGGCCTTCAGCGAGGCTGAAGGCGCGCGTCCGCCGGAGGAGCGAGTGCCGCGGGTCTTGGTCATCGTGACCGACGGGCGACCTCAAGACCGAGTGGCCGAAGTGGCCGCGCAGGCGCGTGCCCGCGGCATTGAGATCTATGCGGTGGGGGTGCAGCGAGCCGACGTGGGCTCTCTACGAGCCATGGCTTCGCCGCCGCTGGACCAGCACGTCTTCTTGGTGGAGTCCTTCGATCTCATCCAGGAGTTTGGCATGCAGTTCCAGGGCCGGCTGTGTGGTGAGTTAGAGCTGCGGTCGATCTCCTTGATCTCCGGCTTTGCAGATGCTACTTTCTAGTTTGCATCGTTACAAACAATCCCTCTCCATCTGGGTGGCTCGGAGCTTTCCTCCGCCCTCCAGCTACAGTAGCGGTGTTTTCGCCCGCAGGGTGGTGTATCACATTTGAGGTTTGGTCCCACAACACTCAGCGGCCAGTTGTGCTGGATCAGGGACTAGCTATGTACTTTGCGTGTGTGTCACAAGCTAAATGTCAAACTCCAACACCAAACGTCTTTTAAACAAGAATCACCTCTGGACAGTGTTGGCACACGTCTTTAATCCCAGCACCCAGGAGGCAGAGGCAGGGGGATCTCTGTGAGTTCGAGGCCAGCCTGGTCTATAGAGTGAGTTTCAGGACAGCCAGAGCTGTTATGCAGAGAAACCTTGTCTCAAACAAAGAAACAGACACACAGAATCACTAACCCTCAAAATTGAGAGTATTGTCTATCAGGAGTCATGCTCCGCCCACTAGAGTGTGGTTCCTCCCACTCTAAGCCCCCCACCCCACCCCGCACCCCGTTTACAAAAGCTATGAGAACTCCCTTAGTTACTTTTGTGGTGGGGGCGGGGGCGGGGGAGACAACGACAAGGACAAGATTTCTTGTAACCTAGATTGGACTTGGAATCGGTTTGTAGCTGAGGCTGACCTTGAACTCCTGATCTTCTTGAATGCACCTCCTAAACGCTGAGATAACAGGCATGCTAGCCTGGCTTTGCACTCACTCTCAGGTTGAGTTACTCCATCTGCCGTGATTTAGTACCTCTCCATCCTCCTGCACATCCCGACCTCTGTGTGGTCCTATTCTAGCCCTGTCCTCTTCATACAGGGCGGATCCTTTTCTGAAACTGTTCAAAGGGACTGCTTAAGTCTTGTTCTTCCCCCTAACCCTCTCACCTGGACTGGCCCTCTCAAAGAACCAAATCCATATCCTACCTAAGTCCATCCTTGGGTATTTGCTTCAGATCCTACCCCTACCCTACCATTGAGCGCTCTCCTTGGACCCATCTGCCCCTCTGCTCTCTGCTGACTTTCCTTGTGTGTCCTCAGGGAAGGACCTGTGTGCTGAGTGGGGCCATGGTTGTCAACACCAGTGTGTCAACGCTCCAGGAACCTTCTACTGCACCTGCAACT